>NC_135500.1:117452386-117777386 GCF_052857255.1 Amblyomma americanum | reverse complement strand
ATTATTCCGGAAGCCTTTATTACGGCACCGTTTTTTTCCTGTCTTTGATCCCGACCTCCTTTATCCCTTCTCTTACGGCGCGGTTTGGGTGTTTACCGAAATATGAGAGAGTTACTGCGTCATTTCCTTTGCTCGAAACCAAAACCAACTAACCAATCCGCAATCACATTACCAGTCACAGTCAACGTTTGCGATCACAAATACCAATCACATTACTGATACCAATCACTATCTAGCTTACACTGCACGTCATACTACGCTTCTACATACGCACACGCATAGAGATATTCTATTTCAGCACAATGAAACAACACAACACCGGATTCTCATTCCGCCCAATTTCTCACGGCTAATCCAGTCCACAAGATCTGGAGTTGCCCTTCCTGTAATGACCCGAATAGAAATGTACAATCCTGGGAGACCTTAATACTCAACCACGAAGCAGAAGAGCAACGCAGTGTCATCGGTCTCGCCCTGACCGCCGTCGAGTCCTAAGGGATGCCTGTCGACGGTTAGTTAGGGGAATGAACAAAGGTTTATGCTAAAGCCTTCTCCCTCGTCATTTTTGACTGGGCGAAATGAACTTATTTCTATCCCTCTCTCACGGCTAATTAGCATATTAATAATTGCTTTAATTGTTGAATTAATATCAGGTCAGTACGCAACTTAACACCCGTTCCCAAATCATACTCACCTGTCTCGAACATGAATTTCACTCTTTTTCCACGCTTTCATGCAATACAGATACAGATATTAATGCTCTCTGGCTTAAGTATAAAAACACTGTAGGTCACTGTAAATCGCATTTCGTACCGCTGTTAACAAAACGCCCTCGATCGAAAAATCCTTGGATTACACGTGAGGTTATTCATGCAAAACAACAAGTTAAACGGCTCAGGCAGAACATGAAATCCAAAGGAGTAACCGCACTTGAAACAAGTAGACTGGCGCATGCTACTTCAGACTTTAAGCAAAAAGCAGAAAAGGCCAAACAACGCTACTTTCAGATTAGAATTCCTAGTATCCTCACGAATAATCCGCGGCGGTTCTGGAAACATTGTAACACCAACAAAAATAATACCTCTTATTTGCCAGTTGAAGAAAAAATTCAAAAAGCAAACGCTTATAATGCTTACTTTCGTTCAGTTTTTACTGTACATAACTGTGTTAAACCCAGAGCAGAATTATGCAGTGGTTCGGAGATTGATTGGACGTTACCGACGCTGGTATTTTTAATCTTCTGCTCGGTCTGGACAGTAAAAAACCAAGCTACCCAGATGAAATTCCTAACGCCTTTTTAAAACGATATGCCTGCAGTAGGTACCTCGGCCTAATCTATCGTAAATAGATTGCCACTAGCAGACTACCAGAGGACTGGAAAATCGCCAAGGTATTACCGGTCCATAAATCAGTCAATAGTTCTTTGGTTTCCAACTTCAGGCCAATATCACTCACTAGTACCGCATGCAAACTACTAGAGCATACAATTTCAAAGCACCTAACAGAGTTTCTAGAGCGCAATAACTTATTATCGCCTCATCAGCATTGATTTAGCCGCGGCTTATCAACAGTTACTCAATTAACAGATGTTTTGCATGACCTAGTTTTAAGTATTGACAATAACAGCCAAACTGACATCACATTACTCTACTTTGCTAAAGCCTACGACTGCGTATTCCATTCCAAACTAATCGTAAAACTACGGGGCTACATCGGTGAGGGGGAACTTTTGGCTTGGATTGAAGACTTCTTGCGGCAACGTTCCCAAATTGTTTTGTATCATAACATTCAATCTGAAACGGTACCACTCACATCCCGAGTATCTCAAGGCTCTGTCCTTGGGCCAGTGCTGTTTCTTATATTTATTAATGACATTACCACCGACATTACTTGTAACACCAAACTCTTTGCGGACGATTGCATAATTTACAGACAAATCAGAAGCCATCAATATCATGCTATACTTAACAGATAGTTGCAAAAACTTTCGGACAGGTGTAATGACTGCCAAATGGCAATTAACAAAGTGAAATCTGTAGCAATTACAGAAACTTGAAAAAACAAGGATCAAATTTCTTTTAAATATCAATGGCATTCCACTGACCTTCATCAATGAGCACAAGTAATTAGGAGTTACATTCACCAATGATCTTGGATGGGGCAAACACATCGACGACATCACTTCAACTGCATTACGAAAGCTGTTTTTTTTTAAAGTATCTTCGTGTTGCTCCAACAAAAACTACTCATTTAGCTTATAAACGTTTGTTAAACATGTAGAATATGCTAATACGGTTTGGTTTTCTCAGTCTGTAACCAATATTTCACGACTTGAACGAATTCAACGTAAAGCAGCGAGGTTTATTCACAACATATAAAATAGACGACCCACCAACACAACTAGCTGTAATCTGCGGGCTCGAAACGCTATCGACAAGGGCAAAGCGCGCGAGACTAAAATTTCTTTATCATTTTCTTAATTACACTTTTAAGAGCGATTCATCAAAGTAAATTTCACCGTCACAAAAACGTGCATTAAGAAACCAGCACGCGTATACGCTAACCGAATATCCTTATCACAGTGACACGTTAAAAGATTCTTTCTTCCCGCTAGTAACAAGAGAATGGAACCGTCTAGACGCATCCATAACTAAAGCTGATTCATTTTTCAATTTTTGTACCGAACTTGAAACCGCGTGTTAAAACGAGAGTAGTGGTTAGAAAGCTTTTTCTTTATTTTTTTCCTATTTCAAGGAGTACTTAATGTGTTGTGCTCATGTTAATGTTTATGTTTCTGAACTAGCCTTTTTTTTCTTTCAATTACTTGTGCAAATCTGTCAACTTCTTTTCAGGTTTTCTGTGCTATGAATTGTCTAGTTTTAGTGGTCTTTTGCACAGCCGCTTCTCGAGGTGTTATCCTTTGCTGTGATACATGTAATGCCCACCTGTCTCGACCAGGGACTGGCAATATTCTAAATAAATAAATAAATAAAATGTGCACCACAAAGCATTCACTAGTTGCCCCTCTAACACGCTAGAACCTACTACCCTTCGTCGCCAACGCGTTGCGCGCCCGCCAGCCTGACACACGGATGGCCTGGGTTGCAACTCCAATGCCGGCTGTTTTATTTTTATATATTCTGGTTTCGGGGGTTCCGGAATTTTTTCCGACTGACGCCGGGTGAAGAACGACGCCCTGTTTTCTACAGACTGAGCTTCTTAAGCTATCTCGTAAAAATGAAATAGGAAGCGCAAGGCATGTGTATTGTAAGAGCAAGTAAATATAAAGAATTTTTAAATGAAAAGATTAGATCCCTCAGTGTTTTATGCTGACGCGCCCTCAATTGGTGGCAACGTGTTAGGCCAGCAGCCTTATGGTGGCATTACAGATTGAAGTAGTGCTTTTATTCATGTATGAAAAAGAGGCGCTGTTAGCGTCGTTCACAGGTGTCAATGTAACTACACCGACATCATAAAAAAGGTAATTTCCACGTTTACCTTGTCGCCTTTCGAGACGCACTGCCTACGCAGTCGCTTACCTCGATCACGTTTGGCCCAAGTCGCAACAATCGATGACCTCGACCAGTAACCCCATTTGGAAAGAATTTTGCTTTCATCGGCCAGTTTCCTTGGGCACGTAGAAGTAGTATAGCGTTGGAGAAGAAGCGTTGGAGAAGAAGAAGAGACATAGCGCTAAAGAGCTGGCACGCTGTTCTTTCGTTAATGTGCACTGAGCTTACAGGCACTGAAAGGGACACCAAGGAACTTTGGTGGCTTACGTGTCCGTTGCATACCAGCATATTCAGCGGGTGTCGTTCCCCAGATAAGAACCCAGAGACCACAACTATTAGAACGATTATTCTGAGATACCGACACGGAACCGAAGTCTTCCGTTAAGCGAATAACTTCATCGATGCTCGACTTCTTCGCGTAAGAAACGCGAAGTCATCTGCATAAGGCGATGCCTTGAGTCCGCGCTCCATAATACGAAAACCTCTGGCTCTACTGTTTATAACAGTTGTGCAAAGTGGCTCCAAGTATAGTGCAGAAAAGAGCGGAGACACCGGGAACGTGGGTGGTAATCCGGGGTATTTTGTGTAACATGATAAAAACGAACAACGCAAACACAAGGTGAAGTATAGGCAGACGACACAGACGCTAACAACTGAAGTTTATTTGAAAATGCGCGCATAATAGTCCAGAGGCGAGTTATTTGCTGTACTAATGTCAGGAGCGGTGTAAAGAGCCGAATAAAAGCGAGAAAATTATAAAATTCGTAAATGCATAAAATTTTCAACTGCGGAGTGGCAGGTGATAATAAAAAAAAACAAGGCATGTGACGAAAGAAGGTGAAACAAGGCGAAATAAATAAGGCATCTTTTCACGACATACCTTGTTGTTTGTTGCTGCGGCAAGCATAGAGCAATGCCTAGGATGAACGCTGGGACTGAACTTGCAAAACTATTTTGTTGCTTAAAGCATGTTATGTTCAGAATAAACTTAAAGAAAAAGAATGATATTGAATGGCACTGCGCAAGTTTTTTTTATTTTACTGTGACCATCTCAATGAATTGACGGATGAATTTATAATTTCTTTTTTTTTCTCTGCTCACGCGAGTTCTGAAGCTGGCAACCTCATTTTATCGTAGGAATATCTTATTTCTAACTCACGTAAAAAGCATGATTAGCCTGATTATGGACAGGAGAGCCATTTACAACCATTACAGAGCACTCAATGACAGAACCAGTTTAATGCGTTAAAGGCAAAGAAAAGAATAATGACCTAAATCTGGTGAAAACTTCACCTAGCTTGCTTCGCCATATTAATGGAAAGGCGGAGGTAAGGAAAGATAGATCCACAGCGTATTTGAAGAGTGATGATGTTATAAGGAAATGAGTTGCATTGGGCAACCCAAGCAACGGAGATGTCCATGCACACACCGGTATGGTCAATCGATGCTGTCGATGCCGGAAAGTGCAATAATTTAACGGTCTATCGAAAATACCAAGTGAAAAGTAGCAGACCAACTATGAGCTGGGTAGAAGCCAGCTTCCTAGAGCGTGAACGTGCTATTGCTTAAAGAGAAAGTTAATCGGTAAGAATCTGAATAAAAGACGACAGGCAAAATGTCCTTCGCTCTGCATACACTGCTTCTGACCCGCCGAAATGGCGCCTATCAGATAATTACGCGGCGGAGATGCATGCACCTCTTCCAACACTCACTCGACGGTGGTGCTTGGCTCTGTGCTTGAGGCATATCTGAGAATAGAGGTTTCTTTCTTTTGGAAGTGCATCCGAGGGCATGCTGCCATTGAATACGTAGTTTGGCAAGTACGAGAGCTCTCAGGTGGAGGCAGATTTGGCTGGTAGGTGCAGGGACGTACCGAGTACGTTTTTAATATCCGTTTGCGTGAGGCTTCCGGCAGTGATAACCAGTACGCAAGGTCACACTTAAGTGTGCACACGGAACTCAAGCTTTCTTGCGCATGTGAAATTTTACACCAGCGAAAAGAGATGTGGAGCCACAGTGCGATAAGTAGTACTGCATTGTAATGTCTGCTTGCATAACACTCGCAGAGTGAGTGCAAATAATAGTGCGGAATTTTTTTACAGGTTCTTGCAACTTCGTTGCACAATATGCAGTTAGGCCTAGCAGTGAACGCAGCGCCAGTATCACGGCACCCGCGGTGCTCACGGCGCGTTGCTTGCCAAACGCGCAATACAACGCATATCGATTTCACCCTACATCGGTAAAAAGAGTGCTCCGAGGTTTTACAGCGGTTTTCCATAGAGGGGAAATGGAAGCAACAATTTTGTGTGGCATGGTTAAAAAAACCTGCCTTCAGTTAAAGCTTTCCTTTCAAAATGCACCTATCCACTCTTGTCTGTCCATGTTGCGCTGCTGAAAAAAGTTAAGTGAACTTTGGCTATGTACATTGTGTAAAAAAATTGCCTTTTACTATATATATGCAGACCTTGATTCTGGGTTGTTTACATGCCTTTGTAAAAGTGACGCACGCTAGGGGCGGCTCTTCTTTTTCTTCTAGGATTAACTTCTTTGGATTAAGAATAGAAAGGAGAGATGGTAAAGGGAAACGTCAGTTGCTAAACCGAATTGCTAAATCGGAACAGTCTAAGGCTCTACAATATTCACGAGAACACTCGGAGAACGCCCTGAAAACACTCACGCAGAAATGAGGCCTTCTCTAAGCAGTGTTTGCATCAAGACTGAAGTTTTTTCACAGAACACGCATGACCGCCAAACATCCGTGGCCGCTTATTTTACTGTGATAGCTGGAAGGCTCTGGGGATTCGCGTTGGGAGTGTGAACGAGTAGCCGCAGCTGTTCCTAGCGGCTGCGTCGCGAAGAGCTAGCCTAGCAAGGAAAGTGGAAGCTTATCGACTGGCACTAATCTGGCTACTATCGCTGCCGTGTGCAGTTAGAAAGCAACGAGTAAAAATAAGCGCATGTATTTTCAGTTTTGTCTGCTTAACTTACACTAAACACCTGTCTTAAACAGCTGTTTGCAATTCCTCTACCGTACGTGTCACCACGCATGGACCATCAGTTTCAATTGAGGTTTCCGCCAAGCTGCAGAGAGAGTCGGATGAATTTCTTCATTCGTCGCACCTGAAATCAGTGCAATTACTTCCCAGCATCAATTGCCACCACAGCCAAGGCCGAGCTCTTCAAGAAATATACTCAGCATTTTGGTATGTCACTCCCCCTTGTACTGGCCTCGAGCCTTGAGCGAACAGAAAAATGAAGAAACACATATTAAACATGTATTCCGGCCACTCTGAGTGTTTAAGCGAAGGCACCTGCTCACAGAACAACCTATATGAACCATACTTCATGCGCCGAAAGTCTTTAAATACATTTTGCGCTGATTGAACTTTCTTTCCTTAGATATACCTCTAGGATGTCTAACATAATAAAAGTAAAACCCACTAAGCAGGCTTACGCGTGTACCAGACATCTGCAGTACCTCACAAACAGCTCTTGGTGGTGAGTCAAGGAACCCTCATTTTTCTTTCCGTGCCGCTTTCATAAGAAGCAGCAACCTCCGTTAAACCTTGCACTGTTTCTTTCAGGTGCATTTTCTTTAGGTCTGGTACCCCGATAAAGAAGATTAAATCACTTCGGAATGTAGCGTTTTCACTCTGCACGTATAGAAGTCCGCTACATTGAGCTCCAAAGTCAGTCCCTTATCTTTACTGTAGCAAAAATCTTGAAAACTGCAAACTCTCCTTAGTTCTTGCTTTTCTGTTTCATGCAGTGTGTGAGCTATTTTGTCTCTGATGCCGTTTATACACTGAATTGAAAAAAGAATGGGTGAATTGTGGCAGCTGAGGTTAGGATATTTTTTTTGTGCACATAGGGGAAAATTAACTTCCAGGCTTTCGTGTCAGAGGAATGGCGATGTTCCAGGAATCCAGGCTGCCCTTCACAATGCAAGCTTCATTGCTTCCTTCATGAACTCCAGCTCCATGTTTCAAAAACCTGTGCTTATTTTTGTTTACTTGCAAGGCTTTATCATGGCGCTTTACCTTTGCTGTCAATTTTTACAATTTTGTTTCAGGCAGTGCAAAGTTCGCCTCGCACCCCAGACTCGTTCGAGACATTATTTGGTTATTTTAAGAAGGCACTGTCTTTATTACTTCTTCCTTCGCTTCACTCTGTATCAATTGTTGTTTCGACGCTTAACTTCCTGGCGTCTCTCTTGTACGCTATACGAGAAAGTTCGGCGCTGAAATTCCTGCAAAAGAATGTCTCCAAAGTACATCATCGCAGAGAAAGTATTCGACAGTAGGATCCACAAATATACTTTAGGAGAGTTAACTGCTGGGCTAGTTGGTGTTGCATACTGAAAGAAAGAAAAATCGTCGACATACCTGTGTTAAGTAATATTTTTCTCGCAGCAGTTGACAAAAATCTGGACGATAGGTTCGACAAGAGCAAAGTTTTAAAGGTTTTCAGGTATGTCGACGAGTTTTTAGTTGTGTTAGCCAAGCAAGACGCACCAGCTTATAGAGCCACTGTAAATGAAATTCTAGATACATTTAATGAACTGAGCCATGGTTTGGAATTCACTTGTGAATTTCCTCAGAACAACTAGTTACGGTTTTTGGACTTGGAACTATCCTTGGGACGAGAAAGATTCTGTTGGATGTACAAGCCTCGAAGTCAAAATGAGCTGTTGTCCTACGAGTCAGCTCACTCGAAAACAGTTAAACGAGCCATAGCCACATCCGGATTAGGATCTGCTCTAACAAAATCATGCGAGCATTGCATGCAAGAGAGCTTCCAACTGCAGACCGCACGGTTACTGCAGGCAGGTTTTCCGCAGACTGTGATTTCGGCAGTGACTGAAACTCTGCTTCAAAAAGTTAAAGGCAAGGAGAAGAAAGTTACTCAGGAAAGCAATAGGAGGGTGAGGCCAGCCGTTATCCCGTATTCCCACCGGGTAGCACATAATTTGAAAAAGGTTGCGAATAAATATGAGATTCGCGTAGTCTTTTCTGCCCCTTGCAAGCTAGCTACGTTGCGTCACAGGATAAAGAACGAAAAGCCGAGACAGCAAACCTGTGGCGTAAAGCATGCCAACATGTTCGTCAGGTGTAGGGTAGGGGTGATTTACCAGATACCGTTTACATGCGACAAAGTTTATATTGGACAAACTGGAAGGTGCTTGAACGAACGTTTAAGGAAACATGAGCGCTCACTTGAAAAAGGCACTGGCTCTAATCTAGCGCTTCATTGCAAGGAGTGTAAATGCATGCCTCGTTTACGCGAAACTGTAGTTCTTGATAGAAGTAGGGACAGTGTAGCCCAGGAATTGAAGGAAGCTTCCTTTATAAAAAGAAAGGGCTCGGAATGTGTCAGTGACGCGTCTAAATCCTTGTACGGAAGTGAACTTGCCTTTTTGGAACAACATTGCTAAAATTTTTATTGTTAACTACGCGTGTTCCAATCGTTGAGTGTCACTGTTGCATCGTGTTTTTTTTGTTAAGGTCTGTGAAATTTTTTTGCCTTTCGTTGCTACATTCTGTCCATTTTTATTCTTTCCACAATTCCATTTCTTCAGTTTTTATCGGTTTTACCCTTATTATCTGCTATGGGTGTTATCGGTTTTTATGGCTCTTTACACCTTGTGATATTAACTGTTTAAGTCAACATGTAGTTTTGTTACCATCCCTTTGAGCTTCTGCGGACGTTTAGCCTTTTCACCTTGTTGTGGTTTTATCGCTTTTATGGCTCTTTACACCATGTGACATTAACTGTGTATAGTCATTGAGTGTAGTTTCCTTTTTGTTACCACCCCTTTTAAAATTCAGTTCACTGTTGGCTTTATCACCTTGTTTTTTTTTTATCGCTTTTTGGCTCTTTGCATCATGTGACGTTGACTGCATCTGACTATCTTTGCCACTGCCTTCCTATATATTGCGCGAGCTTCGCTCAATAAATTCAGTTGTCAGTCAGCGCTCTTTCCTGTCACTTCCTCGTTTCGCCTTCCGGCTTCTTCTTTAGCGCTGTTTTCACTATTGTCAGAATGGACCAACTAGCCCAGCAAAAAGTTCTGCTAGTGTTTCTGTGATTTCTATTTAAGTGTCGCTACGGTGGAGCGATTGCCGGCAGCAACTGCAAGGCTAATCCCACCGGTAGTTTACAACCACTCAACTCGAAGGGCGCCGCCATGTTTGTCGCCTTGGGAATGCAACTTCCTCCTTGCCGCGGCAGAAATCTGTCCCGCACCACATTCACCGCCAAGTACTTATTAAATCTCTTCCCAAAAACATGTACCCCACCTACCACGAACCCTGCCGCAGAGCTCGCGCACGGGCGCTCCACAAACGCTATGGCACGGATCCGGATGCCGTGTGGGTGGATGCCGCATGCACAGGCGAGGACGCGGTTGTAGCCATCACGAACCCCTCCCTACAACCGATTGCCACCCTTCACATATTCCCCACTGCCACTTCGGAGGAGGCTGAATTAAGAGGCCGCCATTGCCCTAGCCATCACGCGCACGGAGGCCCGGTATATACAATCGGGCTCTAAAACTGCCATACTCAATTTTGCTCGTGGGAGAGTTCACGTCCCTGCATTTCGCATACTGAACTCCCTCGCCACATACTCGCCCCGCCACATGGAGCTCAGATGGGTGCCTGCCCAGTGCGGGAATCCAGGAAACGAGGCTGCAACGCTTTCGCCCGAGGTTCTCTCAACCGAACATCGGCGGCCACCGATCTAGGGTTCTCACGGGAGTGCATGCATTCATTCAGTGAACTGACGCAGGCCTGCGAATCTAGTGAATGCATGGGCTTCATATACTAACTCTTCGGATCCAGAAGTCACCGCGCTTTCGCTGTGTGTATCCTGGCCTAACAGAGCTAGGCCATCAGCAATATTTTAGTTTTCAGTAGTTCGTGAAAAAAATTTTGGCGTACGAAAGATTTAAGCGACGCAGACTTGTGAAGTTTGGCCAGCATTAGTTCGGGAAAGCTATGGCCACAAACAGGCTGAATTACGAAAATGAGAACAAGAAAAACAGCCAACCTGAAAGAAAATTTATTTTTTTATTTGGCGCATAGTTACTTCGATTAGGAGAGCAAGCTGCCGGGCTAGTTGGTGATGCATGTTGTAAACTAGGAAGCGCTAAATACCGGAAGACGGACAGAGTAGGGGACAAAAAAAACGGTCGTGAACCTGTTTTTTGTGTCCCTTACTCTGTCCGTCGTCCGGTATTTTGCGCTTCCTAGTTTACAACTTACTTCGATTAAGAGGAATATGAAGATTATCGGGCCTTTCAATACGCGCCAGCAAAATCGCAGCTTCTTAGAAGTGCCTAAGTATTGAGTTACCATAGATCGCCGAGGTGGCAAGTGTCATTACGCTCCACTTCCTTTTATTTGTATTTGCTAATGCAAGAAATGTTAATGCTATTTAAAGGAGATAAAGTGGCCTAACGAAGAGTATGTAAGTTATTTCTCGATAAAATTGACTCTAGTGCCGATATTCTGAAATCTTGCATTTCATCAATATCTTGAAGAGCAGACGTCTTACGAACCGCAAATAGGCCCAAGAACAAGCGAAAGCTTTTGCGTATGGATAATAACCAGTCTCCTGAAGAAACGCTGCTCCAAGTGGCTGACAGAAACAAAAATGAAACAGGGAGGAAAAGGGCGAAGTTGTCCGGCACCGATACATTAGAGAACGGAGCTTTTATGGGCTACAAATAAAAAAAGCAACTTCAGGGGACCCTACAGGCGGCCGATTTCACAAGTGAAATGCGGTGCGTCGACGCAGTTTTTCGGGCATGCAATCATGTGGTTAGGCTACACCATCATTCATTTCAAATCTGTGTTTGCAGGCTTGTTCTCGGTGTAGTCGTCACAAGTCTGAACCATTTGGTGCGAAGAGCCTTAAAGCTAATTTTTGAGCAATAAAAGCGCCTTGCGCTGCCGGACAAATGTCAGCACCGCTACAAAAAGCCATAGAATGTATATTTACAAAATATAAAAATCAGATGATGTAGGCTACAGGATCCCTCAGAACTTTAGAGTACAAACGACGTAATTCTTTCCTCTTGATTGAGAAGAGGCCTGAGGCTCTTTCTATATCTCCCTCCGTTCTCCTTCCCACGCGTAGGGTAGCATAGGGGGCGTCGCCTAATTAACTTCTCTGCATTTCCGATAATCTTTCTGTTTTCGCCTCCTCCTGTTTAACGCTCCTTATTTCTCTCGGGTTACTTTCCGAAACAATGCTTTTGTTTGAATAAATATTAGGCAGGGGATATAATTTTCACAATACTGGTGTTTATGTCCCTACCCACACCTATTTAATATTAAAGGGGTATCGAACAGTTTCGAAAAGAACGTCCCCAGGAGCCAAAAAAAAAAGACCATGCTCTTTTAATATCTTGCTGAACGAGCATTTTTTGAAGGAGCATTTTTTGTTTTGGTGCATTTTGAGAAAAGATGTCGTTTTGTCCTATCAAAAAAACTCCTCGAAATAAGACAATCTAGAAGACGGGAGAAAAAACTGTCTAGTAATCAAAGTAGGTACCTTCGGTATATATATATAAAGGCACGCTTGGGTTGCCGTTGTTATCACCTACCTTTACGCAGTTCTTTGCTTACAGCACTATTGATTTTCCGAAAGAAGAGCAATAACGCCGAAAAAATCGAGGCTACCGGTTGGCGACACCCAAGGTTATTTTCTTGTTAGAGGGTACATATTACTTAAAAATTTGAGAACACTATTCGAACAGATAGTAAACCTCTATAGAGAATAACGAATCAACATCAAAACCCAAAGTAGCAAGGATCATAGGTAATACCAACCGTCCAAGCAGCTTTGAAGTAGGTCTTGCACGCAGTACTTCTTTAGCCTACAGTATACATTTCCGATTCACATCGCCGATGAACGCATGCAGTCTATTTGTCGCCAGGAATGTTCGCTCGAGCTTAGAAGTCGCGTGAAAATGCTACCTTGTCATGTATTTTTAACTGGTAAATCATTATTGCTTCTCGGCATTCGTAAGGGCAATCCAAAACTATTGGGATCAAAAAGTAGAGAATTGACACGGGATAAGGTTAGCATACATTGTGCAAGCTCCATTTCCGGATGCGAACGAAATGTCCAAGGCGTTTTCATTTCCGTTTCCTGCCATGGGAAATGAGCGTTTATACTCTCATGTAAAACCACCATCATTGCGCATCGCACTTACTGCCTACGGTCGTGACTCTTTCAGTAGTAATAAAAAGACGCACTGTTATTCCGCAACAAGCGCTGACTTCCCCAGTTTCGACGTGCGTTTCTTGTGTACGCTTGTCTGACGCAATTTCCTTTCCACCTTGGGCGATTACCGGTGGCAGGCATTACGCAAGCGCATTCGGCCAGCACGGTAATCTAATTCCACGTCTGCGCAACACACGATAACCACCGTCGTCTTCAGAGAGTGTGCCAACGTAATAGGCATGGCGCAATATGTTTTCGCTATTCGTTTTAACCTTGCATAGGTAGAAGTGTTTTTCCTCTAGATGTGTTTCCTCGCAAAAAGGGAATCGTTGGCTTCCTGTTAGCTGTAAGCTGGGCAGTCATACGCCAGGCATAGAGATGTGAGTGCATGTTTAGAAAACAGTCAGGCGCAACGTGCATAGGCATCATAATACAAGTTTCTTCTACTCTCGTACTCCTTCATAGAAATTCCTTCATAGAGCTCGGCGACGAATTTTCTTGCTAGCACTCGACAACGAAATTCCCTGAAAAAGCTCTTTTGCAGGTGCTATAAATATCATATTTGTTTTTTTAAAGTGGCATGCTCGCTGAAAGGCTTGCTGCTTTTGACTTCTTTTAAGCTACCAAACCAGCACCAAAATTTTTTGTTGTGAACTGCGTTCTTTATTTGCAAAAAATCTAGAATGAAAACATCAGCGGAGTTGTAGAACAAGAGTGTAACACCTAGAAAGGAAAGGTAATAAGGAGTATGGGTGACATTTTAATCTGAATGTGTTTCATAGCGTCCCTATTACGCGGCAAGATGTCTTAACTTCTCAGAAAAAAGAAACCGCACTGAGGCAGTAAACGCAGCAGTAAAACGGAATAATTCGTATTTTGGTCATGTACCAGCTAACCATGAGCCAAATCTCACCGTTACCGCAGCAACCACCGCAACCGTTATGCACTGCACTATTCTAGCATCAATCATTTCGCGAACCGCTAGAAATGCCAAAGGGAAGACGAAGACTATAATAAGTATCATGTTCATTTCTTTACCTCCTTCCTACGTCCTTTTGAGATGCTTGTAAACTTCCTGTATAGCGAACCAACAAGCTCACAACAGCGCCCTGCTAAACCCGACTTATCTTTTGCTATATACTGCTTAGTTGCATTCCATCATACACATCTAGATTTCCTATCGTTTAGTTCTTAAAGTGTTTACTGCTATGAAAACAACGAACTTCGTTACAAACATACTTAGACAAAACTTTTGTTACGCGCAAGTAAATCCCTGGAATAACAATGCAATAAATCTACACTGCATTTGATACGCATTGATCAATAAACAACCAACACAGGAAAAACAGTAAAAAAGACAAACAGGGCAGGCGAGGGCACAGAAAGAAAAAGACAGGACATGGGCTAAGCAAAGCAGGCGGTTATCAAGAACTTCACGTGATTCGGCAAATCTAACCAAACAACAAACAAAGTAAATTTGAGGCTGATTGAAAGGTTGAGGTTTACAGGGCTGCATAAAGAGATAGATGCAGGGGTTGAGCGCTTTCTTTTCGGTAGAAATTCACAATGATGGGGGGGGGGGGGGGGGGGGGCATGCATCGTATAACACTAGTATCGAAAAAATACACCTGAGATGGTGTGTTGTCCCAATACCTACAGACCCACTTGAGCTTACACAGGCAGTCGGCCCTATCCTCCTCAGCAACTCTCAAGAAGTAATTGATTTTTTGTCTGAAGAAGGCGATTTTCCAGCGCCCAGCTTTGCTTTCTCAGTAGATGTTGATGAGTTAGTTGTTCTACTATATGCGCATAGTTGAATATTTAGATGCCATTGAAAAGCGCATTTACAGTGGAGGGTATGGTGAGGTTTCAAAATTCTAGCGAGGTTTGAGAAAACAAAACCGTGTCTAAGTTAGGTTTATCTTTCGTCTACCTTGATACGTTTTATTTACAGGTTACACGTGCAACAACTGGTGGGTACATACGTTCCTGCATTGCACCTGGGCACATTGAATTGTTTCTTGCTCTCTTTAACTAGCGTACAGCAGCATTTCTGACCGAGGAAGGAAAAATTTATTTTTAGGGTTCGAAGTGTGTTAATTATTTTGTTATTTTTATTAATGCCGACATAGAATGTGAGCAACCATCTGGTTGGTAAAAAGGTTGAAGTATTATTAGCAATTGCACGGTGGGCCTGAAGATGAACTACTACCGAAAGGTTGTCTTCAGTTTCAAGGAGAAATTATAGTTCGTCGTACCAGCCACGCAAGGAAAAGGAAATTTTCTCTCTTTTTAATTCGGCCTATACCAAACTTGTTGGGTTGGTTTGAATTATGGGGTTTAACGTCCCAAAGCAACTTGGGCTATGGCAGGCACTGTAGTGAAGGGCGCCGGGTAACGTCCGCCCCCACTTGGGTGCTTTAACGTCCTCCGAAATCGCGCGGTACAGGGGCCCCTAGCATTTTGCCTCCATATAAATATGACCGACACGGCCGGGATTGAACCCGCATCTTTAGGGTGAGCAGCTGAGCATCATAACTACTGAGCCACTGCGGAGGCATTAGAAATTAATCAACCGAGGAACTGCTTAAAAACGCCTGCGCGCTGCTCTTGAGAATTCATGTTTTCACAGCATTGGAGACAACCTGCAGACGCAAGTGGAGCGGCTGGCTAAAGATGGTTTTTGTCGGGAGGCAGTGATGGCCTTTGCGGAGAGCCAGGTAAAAGAAACCAGTGCTGGTGGACACCCTGCTGTGGCAGCTGTGGTGTAACAGGCAGGCGAGCTGCTATCTCTTAAGCAAGTATGGTGTGGACGTCTCGTTCACTGCTCGTGGAGAGCTGATGCGCAAGTGCAAAGCTGCCAACGAAGAGAAAAAGCCAGCGTGCATTATAAACGACGAATGCAGGTATGTGACCAGAAAAAAAAGGCGTCATGTGCCACATTCCAGTTTTGTGCGGCAGTGCTGTGTTGGGCAATCAGGACGCTAGCTAGATTACCGACTCCGTGAGGATGGCACAGGCGTCGACTCTTTAACGCTGGGAGTGTTCTTTTTTGCAAAACAGTACAGGCATTGCGGACGAGAGGCAACTAATGATGTAGCACGTATAATTGGCAGGGTAGGTATTCAGCTGAAAAGGGGAATCCTCGAGGCCTTCCAGAATAGGAAGGAAGGTTATAAATGTACCAGTAATCTTTATACTTACTTGTCGCGTAAGGAGATTAATTACCTTGGGTGCAGTCGTTCACTTGGTAAAAAAGTTACAGCGTCTTTCTCTTCTATGTGCGCATGTTCGCCTCAAATGTACAGTCATGGACAAAAGTTTGCGGAATGCAAATTATTAGAAAAAAAATTATTGCTTTGTTGCTACGCGGGTCAGGCAGCTTAAATGTTTCCAGAAGAGGGAGAAGACTGGTAGCGTTGTTAACGCGAGAGCGATAAGGCTTCTGTTCAGCCGGAAACCCGGCGTCGTCCCGGCAGCGTTCTTGTGCTTAGATACCTACGTGACACGTGTAAGTCTGAATTCAAAATAATTAAAAACAGGACTTCTACTGTGACATAAATGTTGGCGCATGTCTCTAACGACTTCACTTTATAAAACGATTGACCAGAAGCAAAGAAAATTTTTCATACTTTCCGCCGTGCTTCGAACCCACGACCCTTGGAGGTCTCAGATGCGCTATCGACTAGGCCACGCACGCACGTTGACTTGGCTGATGTACAAGGGGCAAAGGGAGATGACGTGTGTGTGGTGTTGGCTAAAATTGAAGCTTATTAATGCCGTAATCAGTGGAGTCAACTAGAGATATGCTAATTAGTGAGCTACTAATTGAAGTGACGTATGTACATAAGCTGCAGTGCTTAAGAATTCAAATACCAGAATGTTTGGTTGGCTGGTTTATGTGCGTTTAACGTCCCAAAGCGACTCAGGCTATGCGGGACGCCGTAGTGAAGGGCTCCGGAAAGTTCTACCACCTGGGGTTCTTTAACAGCACAGACATCGCACCGCACACGGGCCTCTAAAATTTCGCCTCCATCGAATTTCGGCCACTGCGGCCGGAATCGAACCGGCGTCGTTCGGGCCAGCAGCCAAGCGCCATAACCACTCAGCCACCGCGGCGGCCATCCAGAATGTGGAGAGTGCGTTGTGATAACTGCGATAGATATGTGAATGTGAAGAAAGAACATTCACTGTGAAGCGTACTGAAGGGGGCTCTAACGCTGCGCGCTATACGCTTAAAAGCAGAGCTTAAGTGGCCCCATAATTTTTTAACGCTTTCTATCCACCTCGTTTACTCGGTCGCGAAGAAATAATTTGTTTTTCTGAAATTCACATGCCGCAAACTACTGTCGATGAGAGTATATGTGTACAACCTCAGTGAAAAGTATTAAGGCCAAAGAGTTCAGCTGCAGCGAAATAAATGTTCTTGCAATGATCCGTGTAGCGGATCATTCAAAACGCAAGTCAAGCAGGAAATTTCTCTACGCAAGAAGAAACGTTCTGCTAGTATTTAAAGATTATTCGGACTTTAATAGCGCTGCAGTGACTCTGCTATGCAGGCTGAAGCGAAAAGCCTTCGACCTTAAAAGACTTTCGACCAAGACTGTACCTACCTGCAGTGTGATAAATTTGCTTTATGTTTATTTCGCCTCCATCGAAATTCGACCGCCGCGGCCGGCATCGAGCTCGCGTCTTTCGAGACAGCAGCCGAGCGTCATAACCACTCAGCCCCAGCGGTGGCTTCAAATCGCTTGTGTTATCACCGCCTATCACGTACTGAGCCTGGGAGGTTTCGTATGCATTTGTAGGACGGTTTTTATCAAAGTCGCTTCACCAACAGATGCGTGCTCCATATAAGTTAATGTTCTCAAGACTACTTCGTAAAAGTAGAAGTTAAATGACGTGGAGCTTGTAACATACAAAAACTCGAGCCTTAAGCAGCGGCTGTGGGCAGAATTTTTGTTGGTGGCTGCACGGAGAAAGTTAGAGCGGGCACTGAAAGTCCTTACGGGCTCTGAATGCGAAAGCAACCTTTTACCTAAATGCCTTAAACATAAAGGTCTCGGACCTAAACATATTTGACCTAAAGGTCTTTAGCAGAAAGGCCATTAGCACAAAGGCCTTTAAGGTCAGCCTTTAATCTAAAGGTTTCCAACCTAATTGCCTTTACGAAGAAGGTATTTGCCCTGAAGGGCTTTACCGTAAGGTCTCTACTCCAAGGGCCTTATACTTAAACGATCTGACCTAAAGGTCTTGAACTTAAAGGCATTTTACCTAAAATCGTTTACATCTGAAGGCATTCACTTTGAAAGCTTTCACCCTGAAGGCTGCTGGCCATAAAGGGCTTAAACCTAAACGCCCTTATCACTGGCGCTGTCAGTAGTGATCATGGTTATTTTAACGTCATTTATCATTCAAAAAGTACCTATATCACTATCGTCAAAACTATCACAGTCAATAAATGTTGCTGTCTGGTCTAATGTCATCCCTTCATTGCCTATGATCACCCATATTATGATCTACTATGATCTATTATGGCCTACTGCTGACTGTATGCGTGACAGTGGTGATGTTATGATGTTTTGGTACCACTTTTTGGTCAACACCGCCTGGTTTCGTTGCTTATGAGCCATACAATGCTTTTGCATAAATAAACCTGCGGCTTGAGAAGCGCGCGCAAGTAGAGAAACCGAAAATACTTCGACATAAGCAACTCCACTATTGCATACGGCATTTAGTAGAAATAAAGAGTTTGGAATAAATAAGAAAGAGTAGGAAATCAGTGAAAACGAGGACATGAAGGATTTGCGTGTCACGAACATTTTCAATCCATAGAGTGCAGAATCGCACTGCTGGATTTGCCAGCATTACTCGTGGAAGCCAAGACCACAGGAATAAATTACTGAGACGAAGCCTACTTTTCTTTGCTGTGCCCTCCTTGCGGTAACACTTAATTATGAAAGTCGGCTGCTGCAGAACACGGGGAAGCATATTCATTTAGGCATACTGTGTACTGCTGTGTTGGCCGCCGTTACATGCTTTAAAATGACTGCCGTCGATCTGTCATCAAAAATGAGGTAGTGGTAACTGCTGAGCCTACAAAACCGACTAGTACAGCCAAAAGGCTTGACAACTTGGCAGACCATTGCTCTCAGGCGGTGTTTCTCGCTGCATGCGAGCATCCCAGCAAATAGAAGAGTTCGCGCAGTATGAGGTCAGCATTAGAAGTAAGACAGTAGTTTTACTATAGGCTGGAGTGTACGAAAGAATTAAACCCACCTTCTATGCAGAACGCTAAGGACGTAGATCAGATGAGCTGTGTCAGTTTGGACTAGTTGGTTTATTAATTATCAAGAGGCAGTACAGCGCAAGGAGCAGATACGATTGAAAGAAAAACGACATATGCGCTTTCAACACGTGTGTTGCTTTTCCCTCAGTCGTCGTTGCTTTTTGCACTGTTTAGCTTCTTGTTAACCTGTGATTAATGTACTCAAGAGACAGTAGAAGAAAGACTAAGATGTACTGAGAAGCTCAGAAGTTGGAACGCATCTACCCGTTTTGAATACACATGATTCGAGATTTATTATGATCAAGATTAGTAGAAAACAAAATAAACACACCACCACTCGTCTTGAAAGACTAGGGGCGTTACCACGAACGTCGAGCAAATAAACAAGCTGGCTGAGCTTGCCTTCGCTACCATAATTCGTCTGCCCATTGCGCTCACAGTCGTACGCTTCAATACATTTACAACAGATATTTTTTAACTGCAGGCTAGAGACTCCGAGGCTTTTGTTTCCTTCGCTGTGTTATGGACTGGAACTCAGTTGAAATGAAACACAAGTACTCGATGCCACGGTCCAATTTGCCATTTCATGAACAATTTTTTTAATTCTCAAAGAAGCCCTAGTACCTTAATATTGATCTTTTTGGTACGGGCCACGTCTGCACTAGCTCCTTTGCGTTTGTCTCTTTCAGTCTGGATGAGGAATAAAAACGTTATCCATTGTAAAACAGCTTGGAAAAAACCCAAGGACGGAACAAACACGACGACACGAGCGCTGACTTTCAACTGGTGATTTATTACGCACGTGTGTACATATACTATTCCCGCCAAACACTACACCGAACAAAAATATTCAAGAAATACTGCGTCATCACTGAACACATTAAATGTACCTTGCTGCAAATGCATGCTCCAAACAGGTGATTTCGTGGTTAGCCAATTATAATGAGGGCTTGCTAATGCATGCTGCACCCCCCTTGTCAATATGATATGCCTCTACTAGTTCCCTTACTATCTGATCTTTATGTTTGAAGATGACGGATGTCTGATGAAGCAATGGGGTGCACGTGTGCTTAGGTTGCCTGCAGTGCAGCGCCGGCTGCCCTGTCCAAAGAATTGTGATGCTCCCTCAGCCGTTCGTTAAGACATCGCTCAATCTGGCCAACATACCACCCACCGCATGAAAGAGGGATCTTGTATACTACACCATCGACGCACTCAACCCTCCTCTCTGCGTGTGCTGTGGTACAACCACCACCAATCGTCCTTCCTAGTAGGGACTCTCGCTGGCCAGACTGGGCGATGTCTTAACGAACGGCTGAGGGAGCATCACAATTCTTTGGACAGGGCAGCCGGCGCTGCACTGCAGGCAACCTAAGCACACGTGCACCCCATTGCTTCATCAGACATCCGTCATCTTCAAACATAAAGATCAGATAGTAAGGGAACTAGTAGAGGCATATCATATTGACAAGGGGGGTGCAGCATGCATTAGCAAGCCCTCATTATCATTGGATAACCACGAAATCACCTGTTTGGAGCATGCATTTGCAGCAAGGTAGACTTAATGTGTTCAGTGATGACGCAGTGTTTCTTGAATATTTTTTGTTCTGTGTAGTGTTTGGCGGGAATAGTATATGTACACACGTGCGTAATAAATCACCAGTTGAAAGTCAGCGCTCGTGTCGTCGTGTTTGTTCCGTCCTTGTGTTTTTTCCGCGCTGTTTTACCATGGATAACAGTAACCAACTTGCTCAGCTTTCCATACTTCTAAATAAAAACGTATTCAGCAGTACCGATGATTTATATTCTGTCTTACATTAGCTGCAGCGGTGGCTTGGGGGTTATGGCGCTTGGCTGCTGACTCGAAAGATGCAGGTTCGATCCTGGCCGCTGCGACCGAATTTTTATAGAGGCGAAGTACCAGAGAACGGTATACTGTGTGATGTCATTGCACGTTAAAGAAACCCAGGTCGTTGAAATTTCCAGAGGCCTTCACTACGGCATCCCTCACAACCTAAGTCGCTTTGGGACGTTAAACCACCATACCCAAAACATTACATAACGATCAAATTTATGATAGACAAAAAAATTAACAAGAATTTAGGGAAAGCATCAGTCCTCTAGCCGACGTTTCGCCTAGAGGACCTGTCTGGCAATTTTAAGCCTGCAAGCTGTGGAAGGAAACGCGAATGGCCTAGGGTTGTTCAAAATAACGCTAACGCGTTTAGTTTAGCGACCCCAGCCCCACCAGTTGGCACCTCGGTGAATCTGATTAAACACGTAGAACTAGGTTGGCAGCAGAAGAGATGAAAATGAGTTGGTAACGAGTTCTCGGGCGAAATAATTATTTTCGTGAGAACTTTTACAGCAGTATTTCGTATGAGAAACCTCGTTTCTTTGACAAAAGCGTCATCATCAAACTTAGCACATTGGAGTGTAAGCACAACACTGCTCTTTTTTTTTTCGTGCGTTATGAATGCATCCTGCGAGTTTGTTTTGGAATGCCCTGAGGGAGGCTGCTATAATAGTCGCTTGTCAGATGAGAAACGCAGGAACAGAAAGGTTTCTTCGGGTCAGGTAGAGAGTACAAACACACAGGGCGAAGGTTGGTACAGTAGTCCTCATTCAGAAACTTTGGCGGTATGCTTCTCAGTAGCTGTCAAGCGCACCCTTTCTTGGCCTCTTCCTGGCTCGGACATTTTCAACCCCAACTCGCGAACAGTGGACTGCAAGAAAGGACACATCCACTTTTGCAGGGAAATAAAACGTGCGACAGCTATCTATCTTTGGTCTCTAATGTAAAAATGACGAAATTCCAAAGACTGCGTCACCTCCTTAAAGCTTCAGCTGCACGTCTCATGCGTGACACATTCAGTGCGTAGTTCTCATATAACGAAAGTCAATGCAATGCGGGAGCCTCATCAAGGCTGCAATTATTTATTTCATACTTTTTTGGATTGTCACGGCCAAACTTTCTCACGTCTTGTACGCGTAATCGAGGCTAAATGCGCTCCACGTATTGCGGAACCTACGACGGTAGTAGTGTTGCGTTTTGTGAAGCTCACATCTATAAACCACCTTTATGAAATCCCATAGATTACAAATCCAGGGTTGATACTACATTGCAGCATTGCTGACCTAACTGAATTCGCTTCTCTGAAAATTTCAAATTAGTCCGGATAAGCATGATTCTCAGCGTCACACTGAGTATTTCGTTAGGTAAACTTGTCTTCGTTTTTTAACACTTCATGCAATTCAGGCATGGTTTGCACACAGGTCTGTAGGTTAAACTCTTTGCGGCTGTACTCTACTTACCCTAAGGTTTCCAGAGCATCAATGTCTACTTTAATGCCGAAAGACTACATCTGCAGGAGCAACTATAGTTCATTAATTTACGGCAATACTGTTGGAGACGTTCCTTATGGATCTCCATGAGAGCCGAAGTTCGCTGTAATTCAACGAAGATATTGCATCGTCGCTTGCTGCAGGTGCTTGAGTCAGATTAATGCGGCAGTCAAAGAAATAAATTACAAAAATGTATTCAGCTGCTCACAATTTAAATAATTTTCTTAACATAATGTATGAAAACAAAAATGTTACACTTGAAGTAGCGGACCTACATACGAAGTTTCCCTTAGTTTGCTGTATAACCGTACCACGAGCTTCCAGCCAGATACCACCGGGTCAGTCTGAAAGACCCCTGACGCATGCTGCTTTAGGATCATTGTGCTTTTCTTAGATGTGCCCAGAAATCTAGGGACTCTAATTGTTTTTCAAAGTTAGAGATCCTCTCTTAAACTGTTTCAGATCCACATATACGACGGCAGAGCTTAAAACCGCGAAGCGACGATAACGCCTTCTTTTAATAAATGGGCACTCAAATGTCCAGAATTCAATAATCTGCGATGGTACATTCAATTCCAGATTTGTTTGCCCCCCCCCCCCCCCCCCCCCCCAAGAAAACCTCAAAATAAGGCTTTTAGTAGCAGCTGCAGCCTAATTCAGACGCTTGATACTGATTTATAAAATATAGTTCTGGTAATCTGCACTATTCCTACTTCATTGCAGACACAGTAAGTTTCCGCGTTCGGGTTGAGACGGCACACTAATAAATAACTTTACATAGCGTGTTGAGGATCCGTTGTTAATGAAAGCACACGCTTATAGATCCAAGCTCTGGTAGAAATTTTAACCTTCGGCGCAAATGGTCAGCGGAAGGCATTGCGTAACTGATTTCTTTTCCAGTAAACCGATCAACACTGCATCTGTTGAGGAAATGGCCGCTGAAATGACAGCGACATGCTAAGGCCAACAGGTAGCTTTTAATAAAGATGACTTTCACTAAGTAACATGTCGGTTGATAGCGAAGTATCTTAATTAGGAGATTTAAAACCGCTGATTTTTCTACATGAATCACAGGCTAGTTTAGAGTACGAAAATGCAGGGAAAGGTCGCTTGCACATAGCGACTAAAGAAACATAAAAAAAACTAATTTGCTTATAGCACATCGTGCAAAATCGTCGACGACCCTCGCATGCAAAGCGGTATCTACCCCCCAGAGCGAACGAACGAGGAATGAAGCCTGTAGTAATTTCTACTGTCAGCTTTTTTCTAAAATTCATTCTTCATGTCGCGGTTTATATAACCAAGCGTTATAACAAATAATATAAAATTTATTTCAATATCACTTAAGCCAAGGGAAGCATTGTAGACGGGCATTACAGAAGCAAAGTATGCTGCATCGTTGCTCTTCTTCGTACGTTTTTGCGATGCTAACTTGAGCAATTCTGGCTGTGGTGCGCCATTAGAATGCTCGCTGAGTGCGATAAAAATTATGGCCGCAGTAATGTCCTTGGTGTAGCACTTTTTCTTTCTTTCACACCATTTCCGCAATCAAGAATGTCCGGGATAGTCTTTTTTTAAGCCTATAGTCCACAAAATTCGGAGTCAAATCTATCTTTTCTTCCACTAGTATGGTATTTTTCATGCTTTTTTATATTGGCAGAGACCGAATGAAAATACCGAAAAGATATCCTAAGTGCGGAAGAAGATAATTTTGGCTGCACGGAGTAATTATGAGGACAAAAACTATACAGAGGGGAACAGCAAAATTAAATGAAGCATGGACGGCTTTCAAAGGAACACAACTTCACATTTTAGCTTCATTGTGCGCGAGGAGAGAGAGAATGAAAAAGGAAACGCAGGGAGGTTGACCAGATGTGAGTCTCCGGTTTGCTACCCTACACTGGGGATGGGGGATAGGGGTTAGAAAGATGACAGAGAGGTAAACGCAAAAAAAAAGGAACATGCACACATGGAGACACACACAGACAAGGCGTTCCAGTTAAAGTCTTTCACACAGGCCGGTAGATTGTAAGAAGCGCAAAAGCGCTTGCACGGCCTTCTTCTGCGACGCTAGGTCCTTGCGATGTTGCAGAATTCTTTTTTCGGATAGCGGTTGGTCGTCCAGTTGGTCAAGTTCGTGGCTAAGGCATGCCCTCTGTGGACTGTACTGCGGGCAGGAGCACAATATATGGCCAATTGATTCTTCATGGCCGCAGTGATCACAGGTTGGGGTGTCGGTCATCCCTATGCGGAATGCATAGGCTTTAGTAAAGGCAACACCCAACCAAAGTCGATATAAAAGCGTGGCGTCTCTACGGCGAAGCTGTGATGGCGCTCGAAGACTTAATGTTGGATCAAGTGAGTACAGTCGCGTATTTCTTAAATGTGGCTCATTCCATTGCGACTCGGTGCACTGCCGAGCAAGTAGGCGGAGCTTCCGTGCCGCGTCAGTTCTAGAAAGAGGAATTGGGACGTGGCGCTCCTCAGTATGGGCCGAGCGGGCAGCGTGATCCGCCCGTTCATTGCCGATAATCCCGCAATGACTTGGAAGCCACTGCAACTTTATTTCATGGCCGGCATCACTTATATGATGCAACGTCTCTGCAATATGGAAGATTAGTTGTTCGTGCGGTCCGCGTCGTAGATGTGACAGTAGAGACTGCAGTGCCGCCTTAGAATCGCAGAATATTGTCCATTTGTGTGGCGGTTCATCACCAATGTGATGAAGGGCAGTTAAGAGCGCTGCGAGCTCTGCTGCCGTCGATGTTGTCGCGTGGGTCGTCTTAAATTTGATTGTTGTAGCTTTCGCTTGAATGACGATTGCCGCCGCGGAGCTGCTTGGAAGGACAGAAACATCAGTGTAAATATGCGTTGAGTCACGGTAGTTCTCGTACAAATGTAGTAGCGTGAGCTGTCTAAGGGCTGGTGATGACAGATCAGCTTTTTTCGAGATACCAGGTATTGCGAGGTTGATTTTTGGCTGAGCGAGGCACCATGGAGTGATCGAACGTCTCGCAGCCGGAGTGATACAAGCTGGCAATGATTCTTCATATGCAGTTATCGTTTGGCTGAAAGATGTGTGTGGCCTGTCCGCTGGTAGAGAGGATAAATGGTGACGAGGATTCCTGGCTAGATGCCTTATATGGGTCCTGATCAATTTCAATGTGGGTCTTGACAAGGTGGTCTCTAGCGATTGCTATCGTAGCCACTGTTGAAGCACTCTGAGGCAGGCCTAGACAGGTCCGGAGCACTTGACCCTGGAGTACTAAACCTCCAACATACTTTGGAATAACATAAAGACTATTATCATGAGGCCACACAGGTGGCGCCGTATGTGCTTGATGTGCAACTAGCATTGTACGACAAGGCCGTTGGTTCATTTCAGGTCTGCAGCGCCATTCAATATTCGGTTACTGAGAAATTGTTGAAGGAAATTTGCAAGGAAGAATGCAAGTTCACTTACACTAGTGAAGCACGTGATGGCTTCTCTCAATTTCAGTCAGCACGTATGCAGAAGATTCCCCGTCCTGTCCGTGTGTCCTGTATTCGCATTGCCTTAGTATGCCGAACATAAAGAACATAAACGCCTGTTAGTGCTTGCTTCTTTTCACTGCAAATAAGGATCTGCTACGGGAACCGAAACATTACGTTATTTTGTTTCCTATATTTGTGGTCGGCGCTTGCTTTTCCTTTTTCATTAATACTCATTATCTTCACTGGCAACCTTATTCCAGCCGTGACGGTAATATTCAAGCGTATGTATCGGACCTGAATACTCAAAAAAACTTTAATGCAGCTTGCAATTATTTGTTGCAAAGCTTCTCAACATCTCATCCTGCGATATTGAACTACAGAGATGCGACAGAACATTGCCTCCCATACCCAATATGCCGTTATAAGTAACCACTTTGTCGAAAACCCCTTATATATATTTAATCAGTCCACTGTTTAGTTACCCGGGTCCTGATTTCTCTATAATATTTCGCAGTTTACCGAAATCTTATGATATTCATATGTGAGGCGATAGTACCGCTGTTTGTCGGACTGAAACTTGACATCACCTACCGCGTCCAATGCGCTATATCTTCAATGGCGCCGCGCTTTTATTTCACTTGTTTTTCTTGTTACTCGTTGTTGTCCGGGAAACGTTATTGAGACTACGTCAATCACGCCTACTCTAACGGTTACGCATGCTTCTGAATATAATTGACACTATGGGCGTGATTACACATATATAAGCTTGACGTCGCCCACCATGGTGCCCGTCATCGGGAAGATGCAACCATTTACACAAGACCCCAAGAAAGTAAAATTGGCTGTGGTTTAGCTCTGGTTAACCCTAGCTGAATTTCGAAAGCTTCGTTTCCTCGGCACGTCGTCTACGCCGCGTCTCAATCCGACGCTCTCGAGAACTCAAACCGGTCTCTCGCAGTCGAAGAGTCCCTCCGGGAAGTGGCACAATTTCTTCTGGCCGCATCTTCATTACGACGCTTCTCGAGTCGTGCGGCGCGTTCTTCTGGCGTCTCTTGAGCGTGTTGTCTCTTTCTCGCTTCGTTTTGTCGTTGTTGCGTCTCTCGGGCTCTCCATAACGACTACAATACACTGAGAAGGCGAAGCGCATATATACACACCCCGCGAGGCGACACCTTCTCTCCCTCTACCACAACGGAGCACATCTAGTGGAGCAAGCGGCGTCGACGGTGGCGCCATCTGTTGGAGCGCGGCTGCGGCGTTGCTAGGCAACGGCGGCTCAAGGTCGTTCGTCGGCCACGGCATACGGCATACGGCATACGTCTGAAGTGCGTGATGAGTCGAAATGGCTCGTTCGCTCGCGTAGTAAAGCTTTTGCTTTAAAAACGAACCGAAGCGCTAAAATATTCGACAGCTGGTTCCCAGTTCGGGACCTGTACAGAACACCCTTTGTGAGTGCTTCCAAACGTATATAAAAGTATTCCGACATCCTCAGTGCACATTCACGCGATATCAACACAGCTTAAGTGAATGCAGTTGTGCTGCCATCCAGCACCTGCCTTCCCTGCTAGCTCCAAGGTGAAGATTTTCTGAAAAATTGCTGCATCAGACCTCCTCATTCAGTTTATCGACTGTGTGTACTCGAAACGATGTTTTTCCTTCGTCTTTTTTTTAACACCAATCGGCATTAAAAACATTACTCAATGCACAGAAGCGACTACTTTATAGTGCAGCTCTCAAGTGCCCGTTCGTGAGTTGAGGCCAGTTGCCGCCGTCGTTGTAACCAAGCCAAACCATAAATAAACAAATAAATAATACAAATTAACATTGCCGCGGACGAAGATTCTAACGGACGGCGCTGCGAACAGATAAACTTCGCTGGCCACAGCGTTAGAGCACTAGGCTCTGCGACGCAGTCTAGCGGTGTGCACTACGCATTCTCTTCTTCTTACACAAATAATGCCATCAAACAAATATACAAATTTTAATCCTCGGTCCATTGCACATCGCCGTCTTCATCAACTAATACTACTATCAAACTGATATCACAACAGACGCGACGACCACAGAGCAAAGCAAAACAATCAGCCTACAGAGCCGGAGACACCTACAAAGCTGCGCTCAAATTTCGCATTTGCTGATGGTAATCGTCCTTTGAAATTTTTACGTGTGTTATATGCCGGAACTCGCTGATAAAGGCTTTTGGGGATTTAATTCAGTCTTTCGGCATCCGTCTCTATCCCTATATATAATTATTGATTAATACAGTTGATTATAACCATGCCCGTAAATATAGCCTTCATTGATTCGGTGAAAGCATTCGACTCAGCGGAAACCGCTGCACTTATACAGGCATTGCGGAATCAGTGTGTAGAAGAGCCTTATGTCAAAATACTTGAAGATACATAGAGGAACTGCACAGCTACTATAGTCCTCCACAAAGTCAGCAATAAAATTCTAATAAGGAAGGGCGCCAGGAAACGAGACTCGATCTCGGCATTGCTGTTCACCGCCTGTTTACAGGAGGTATTACGAAGCCTGAATTGGGAACAGTTGGGGATAAGCGGTAATGGAGAATACCTAAATAATCTGTGATTCGCTGATGACAATGCGACCCGCCGCGGTGGCTCAGTGGTTAGGGCGCCCGACTACTGATCCGGAGTTCCCGGGTTCGAACCCGACCGCGGCGGCTGCGTTTTTATGGAGGAAAAACGCTAAGGCGCCCGTGTGCTGTGCGATGTCAGTGCACGTTACAGATCCCAAGGTGGTCGAAATTATTCCGGAGCCCTCCACTACGGCACCCCTTCCTTCCTTTCTTCTTTCACTCCCTCTCTTATCCTTTTCCTTGTCTTATCCTTTTCCTTGTCTTATCCTTTTCCCTCTCTTACCCGCGCCTTAAGGCGCGGTTCAGGTGTCCAACGATATATGAGACAGATACTGCGCCATTTCCTTTCCCCAAAAACCAATTATATAATTATATATGACAATGCCTTGCTGAGTCAGTCATGAGATGAACTGCAAATCATGACCAATGAGTTAGACAGACAGAGCAGAACGGTAGGTCTAAGATTAACATGAAGAAAACTAAAGTAATGTTCAACAGTACCTTTTCGGCCCTGGCGGTGTCAATTGACACCGCAAGACAAATATTCCGTTTGCGCCTCAGTAACGAAAGAAAATACTATTAACTAGGCGCCGCGGTGGCTGAGTAGTTATGGCGCTCGGCTGCTGGCCCGAAAGACACGGGTTAGATCCCGGCCGCGGCGGTCGAATTTCGATGGAGGCGGAATTCTAGAGGCCCGTGTGCTGTACGATGTCAGTGCACGTTAAAGAACCCCAGGTGGTCGAAATTTCTGGAGCCCTTCACTACGGTGTCTCTCATAGCTTGAGTCGCTTTGGGACATTAAACCCCGATAACCAAACCAAAATACTATTAACTTTTAATACAATAGTTCCTCCGGGAGCCCTGTTGCTGTCGGCATCGCTGCTCACGCATTTCCATTGAGCTGTGCGGTCTAAGGAAGAAGCAGCGGCGTGGTAGGCATGGGGTGAAGGTGCTGAGGTATAGAAAATTTGTAGGCTTATATCTCACTAACCATTTGTTATTTCGGGCTCAGGTTATTAAATGCTTTGTGAAACACCTATCCCAGCTCATATCCCCGTCGTAAATCTTATTGAAGGCGTAGACGCGGCGCTTGAACACATTTTTGACATGTACAATTTTGACACCACCAGGGATGAACGGTTGCCAGCGATGGCCATTGAGTGATGATAGGTGATATTTGTAGAAGAGAATATCCTAGTATTTTTGCCGACGCGCCTTTATTTGTTTGTTGGACTGCTGACATAAATGCTCATCGCAGCAAATGGACGTAATCTTCAGGCTAGCTTTCTGATGAACTGGAAAATGGAAGTTTTCGCTATCATACAAGGTGAATGATCGAATATCGGCGAACAGCAACCGGAGCAGCGGAATAGTGAGAATAAATGCACTCCTGACCTTGCTCCTTGATTCCTATTTGCTCTGCCGCTGTCGTCCTCCTGTGTGCGTCGGCAGCGAATACAAGAAGCGACCGGATTATTCGCACTGCAACTCGCGCACCGCCGCTCATGCGGCCGCTCGTGCAACACGTGTGGCGCACTCGACACTGGGAGCAGTGCAGCGTGTTTGGCGGTTTTCTTGTGAAAACATATACGGTGTGCTCATGAACAGCTTCTGCTCTACCCGGCCGCGAGATATCCGTGCTGCATAAGACTACAGATGAGAGGAAATTTCTTGTCACCTGTAGAGCACAGCATTTTATAAAGATAAAGACACGACATATTATCTTTCAGTTTATGAATTATTTCAAAGTAAACAGCTGGTTTGAAAACAGGCGCAAACCAAATGCATTGAGCCTCGCGCAAACTCAGAACTTAGACGTGCCGAGCTCCGCGCTGCGCATTACGGACGCGCTTGATGAAGCTCGATAGACGAGGGCGTTACCGGTTTGGGGAAAGCCTTAATATTGTCCACAGTTGCCTTCCAGGAAGGCTATGCAAGCTTTCAACATGTGTGTTGATGTGACGTGCACAAGTTGGAACACAATAAGTCTGTCAGCAACAAGAACTAGGTGGTATGATACAAAACGCAAGGTAAGCAGGAGAGAGCGGCGTCTTTTGTGACAACTGCAAGATCCATCTATCCCTTACAGAGTACAGGAAACTCATTTAGAGTTCCATACACTTGAAAATAAGAAATTTTTCCATTCATTTCGTTGTTGTCGATTGCGGTAACCAAAGCAGTTCCTTTCGCATTTTACACCCAGTGAGCGGTAATGTCGGATTTTGACACCATACTTGTAAATCAATTAATATTCGCACCAGAGTTTTAATTTTTTACTACATGATTATGGAGCCTTATACGTTGTAAAACAAGCATCAAAAACATATACGACCAAGCGATAGCAAAGGAACAGCAGTTCACAATTGGCAGCGAGGTGCTGGTTGTGGTAAAGGAATATGTCTACTTAGGGCAGGTAGTGACAGCTGACCAGGATCATGAGAGGGAAATAACTAGAAGGATAAAAATGGGGTGGAGGGCATATGACAGGTTCTCTCAAATCATGAAGAGAAGGTTACCAATATCCCTTAAGAGAAAAGTGTACGACAGCTGTAGCTTACCGGTACTCACCTACGGGGCAGAAACGCGGAGGCTAACGAAAAGGGTTCAGCTTAAGTTGAGGACAACACAGCGAGCCATGGAAAGGAAAATTATGGGTGTAACGTTAACAGGCTGCAAGCGGGCAGAGTGGGTGAGGGAACAAACACGGGTTAACGACATCCTAGTCGAAATCAAGAGAAAGAAATGGGCTTGGGCAGGGCATGTAATGCAAAGGCAAGATAACCGCTGGTCCTTAATGATAAAGGAATGATTCCAAGAAAAGGCAAATGTAGCGGGGGACGGCAGAAGGTTGGGTGGGTGGATGAGATTAGGAAGTTTGCAGGCATAGGGTGAGCGTAGCTGGTAAAGGACAGGGTTAATTGGAGTAGCATGGGAGAGTCTTTAGCCCTGCAGTGGGTGTGGTCCGGGTGATGATGATGATGAGAGCTGATTACAGATGAAAATTGTTAAGATATTCTAGCGCAATAAATTTGCACGCAGAAGAAAGCATAGGTTTTTTGGAGCCGTGTACATCGCATGCGCCTGCGACAAGTCCCACTTCAACGACTGTGAAAAGAGATTTCCGTTCCTGAAATGTGTCTCGTAAAGGATACTTTAGCCCCCTGAAAGACCCTGATTGGGCTCAAAACTACTCGTATTTTTTTCTGACGATGCATAAAAAAAGTCTTTTTGGCGGCCACAGCGTTTTGTCCACCCTGAAGTATTTCTGATGAAATTTTTCGACTTCACTTGGGATATGTATTGTCTTCTTTTTAGGTAGGTAATTATATGAAGAATTGCATCAGGGAGCTTTGCGTTGCATTGCCCTCTCACGCGCATAAATATTTGCCCTTTACTAAACTAAACTTTTCGACTGCAGGCAAAAGCGTGCATGGCTTCAGCGTTTCAGAAACAATTAATATGGTGACCATGATGCGCGCGATCTATTTGGAAGCTTGCTTCGTTCACGTCGTGACTTTCGAGTGGTCAGAGTGTCTTCTAGGGAGATAAAAGTCACACCTCGTTTTTTAGCGGGAACCTGAATGCACTGGAAGGGCACAGCGTTACGGGGAAGTTTCCTACACCCTAAAGACAAAAGAAGTAAAGAGGGAGTAAGTTGCCGTCTAGCGCGCTTTCTTTGTAAAAGGCAGTGTGCTAGAGGGTGAGCTTACTCCCTCCTCAATTCCAAGGAAGCGTAGAGCGCAGCAAGGAGGGCATTCGCCGTCTTCTGCTTTTGCATCTGGGTGCACTGGTAGAACATGCATGAAAAAAAAAACAGGTAAGCAATCGTAAAAGGGCTAGAAGCTCATCGAGGTTAAAGCGCAATCACTGTTGTTTTTTTCAGTTGATATCTGCCAGACTCCTATATTTCCACGTCAAAACAAGGTGTCATGTATCGCCGAATAGTACGCCGGAAAATACACTATACAACCACTTCTGCAATATTCTTTGAGCACGTGTTTATACCATAAGCGGTAAAAAGAAAGACAGTCACAAGAGATTAGATCTTTATAAGTAGTTGCAGCTTCTTATACACGTTGCTGAGCGTCCGCATATGCCTTTCAGCGAAATATCGTGCAGCCCTTATCGGTGTAATTATATCATCCCTGCCAGGGGAAACACTGCATAGACCCTAAGATTAAAATTATTCGTGAAAAAGTGACTGTGGTACGCAGATGCTTGCCTTTTATGAAATGCCTCCGAGAGAGGATAGAAAACAATAAAATTAGTTCTTTAAATTTATCTTGAAATGCATAGAACATGATATGGTCGAAAGCGGGGAAATGGCAGCAGTTTGTTTCATATCTTTTAAGGTGTTTTAAGCTCCCTTCTCTTTGTTATGCTGGCTTCCTAGCCCCTGAAAGCGTTTCATGCCATGCCGCAGATATTATCATGCACAGGCGGAAATTTAATGGAGCTGTTTTCCTTGCACACTTCTTCATGCATCATCTTAGTCCTGGCACCGACGCAAGTCTGTGTACGCGGGACTGAAAGTCTATCTTCACTACACTCAGTTTTCGCAGCCAGGTAACGAAATTTGTAACCTTGTGCTCTGCTGAAGCTGAAAAGAAAACTGGCGTCGAACAGGGTCAAATTGTTGTTAAAACTGGCTTACAGCTTAAAAAATGGAGATATAAAAGGAGCATAATCCTTTTGTCAGGTTGTCTGCCAAACAAGCAGTAATACGAGACGCAGCCCGCATTACACTTGGTGCGCAGTTGCGCTCCCGGTTGAAGGGATTGGTTATCCGATGATAGCCCCCCCCCCTTTTTTTTTTGACCAAGGGGCACTGTGCATTACGTGATAAATAAATAAATATGTAAAAGTCGTGTGCTCTCCTTCCTACGCATTTAAGTGCTCTCGGGGAGGAAAGCTGGGCTGGCTGGCTGTTCGTCAGTGTTCCGTGGCCCAAGGCATTATCCATGGCATTACTATAACAGACGTAGCGCTTCAGACGGGGACCAAGAAAGAAGAAAAAACGACGAGTGCTAAACGTCGGCTGAATTTTTACTGCAACGAAGAGTACACACCCACTTGAGTGGACTCTTCACCCGCGGCAGTAGATTAACAAAAGGAAACCGTTCTACACGTGGCAGACTGCTCCTAAGAGATTTCAGCCTATGGCGGAGCAAGACGAGGTGTGGCGACGCAATTAACACCTTTCTTACTAGTGTGGAACGCCTCATATATTTCACGTTGTACCTGCTCGCCTCCTCTGTGTAGCAGACATGTAGCGTCAAAGTTGACTCGAACACGCAGTACTTCCCATGTTTGTCCAAAAATGCTAGGTCACTAAAAATACACCTGAGAACTCGAAAGTTAATAGCAATTTTAGGAGTAAATTCTTCATCGTTAGTGCCTCGAAAACTTTGCTTAAAGAATGACAACCTGAGAGAAGAGAAAACGTGATACACTGCGGGACGGAACATTTTTTTCCCCTGTGATCTTTTATTTATTGCACGGAAAGCGCGAAGTGCTTATTCGGTGCGCTCTTATTAGTTTATACTTGATCTCAGCAGTTCAACCCCTGTGACGCCAAACACCAAGTTCTTTTTGAAACAAATTCTGTTAGTTAGAAAAAAAATAACTTTTTTCATCGCCTAACAAACCGACAGCGCAGATATTTCCGGGGCGACTTCTCAACGCCACTGATGAACATGAAATTTCCAGTAGCCAAGTTCAAATGTTTTTTTAGTCTTAAAGAAACGCCGGGCTCTGAGCGCTTGTTACGCAGTGGTCACCTGAGCGCGCGTTTTTGGGGCAGTTAACTCTAATGCTAATGTTGAATTGCAAGAAGTGGTACTCACAATAGCTTCATTCAAGTTTGCCTCTGAGAATCCCATACATAAGAAAACAACACATTCAAGAGGTTGCTTATAAACTGTCTTCATCATCGGCGATACATTGCAAAATATATTTCTGTTGGACACTATGCCTTAGGAGTAGAAACGGATACAACCACGCACTAAAAGGCATTTGACGGCAAAGCCACAACCTCCGTCTGGTTTGAGCTTGAGTACAGCGTGGGCTCGGGCCGGCCCAGTCCGGAAAGATGTATTGTTTCGCCGGGCCTTGGCAGGGCTCGAGCTCGGACCCGTGCACAATGAGAATTGTCCGGCTTTTGATTCATTACTGGGCGGTAAATACACTTGGAGCATTTCAGCAGCGTTGAGGATTCAACAAAGGCATGGTGTGGGGTAAAAAATTTCTCAAACCTTATTTAGTTAGTTTTTCAATGTCCTCTATACCTGCACTTTTCTCGTTCGACGGAAAAAACAAGCAAGAGCGTGTTTTTTTTTATTTTTTTTCACCTGTTGCACGGAACCATACGCAAATGAAAGAATTTCGACGCTAAAGCCTCTCCGGAGAGTTCTTCATTAATGTGGAACGAAAGGCTTAACTAAATCATTTGTACATCGAGTTTAAGCAGCCTTACTCACAGTGCACTGTCCAATTCACTTTCGACGCCCATCTAAACGTGGCCAATGCCCTAAAGCTTCGAACCACGAATTTGCGTTCAGAAAAAAAAAAATATGCCATTGCTACACTGAGAGGGGGCTTTATTAAGGGGCATATGAAGGCCGCAAAAATTACTATAAAATGCTATAGGTAAAGGAAAGTAGTTAACTTCGCGTGTGTGACAGCCTATTAATTTGGCTTTCGGACTTTGAAGCTACTCACAGACGAAATATCTGCTCGGAAAACTGAGTGGGCAAACCCGCCTTATCTTCTCTTTGTGTTTACCTAACCAATTTTTGAAGTGTTAATTCGTTTTGAGGGTCTTTTCCGGCAACATTTTTACTTGTGTTTTTGTATCGGAACTCTCACATAAGTGAGCAATTTGCACATTGAGCTGCTGCGGAAACTAGATGGGCCAGGCCCGGATTTATTGAGCTTTATAGCAGTAGGCACGAGCGGCTCCCGGATTTGAAGCCGCGGGTCTGTGTCGGTTTCGCTCTTTGAGCCTCGGGCTTGGGCCGGCTCTGACATCAGAGTGAGGCTCGTGTAGCGCTATAGTTAAATCGTTCTGCTCGTACGGAGATCATGATTCGATTCACAGTGTGATTAATTGCCCGTCGGTTTCCCAATGGGCACAAGCATTCCCCTGGCTCATTCCCGGCTTCTATGGGGAGAAATGTTTTGCTGACTGGGTCGTTGACCCCAGCTTGTGCAGACCAGACATGTTGGCGATGGCACTGTTCGGCCAAAGCTGTCGTTTCGCCATTCATCTCATTATCATTTTAACCATCTTAGCCGTCGTCTTCGTTCTATGGCATCATGCACGACAGATAATTCATTACCAGGCTGAGCGTTCCTCAAGACATGCAAGAAAGTCAATTTTCTCACAAAAAAAAAGCGGTACTACTGCAATTTATCTTGTTCGTAATGATTTCAGCAATAAAGTGGCAGAGAATGCTGTATTACGTTCTGCTTGTACGTGAGTGTGACATTGAAGGCTCAGTGAAACTGAAACAATCCTGTAGGCTAGGGGTGTTTGAAGAATAGATCTATTTATTATTTTAGACGATTCATATTTAATTACGGAGCAGTGGTGGCAGGTGCTAGACAGAAACGAGAGGAACAAACTGTGCTGAACTATATTTAATTTTCAAAGCAATCGTCGTGTGCGACCGCTTCAGTTCCACAATGACAGAACCAAACCGGGAAGACCAGCAGCTTTCCATTAGCCACAAAAAAAAACAGACCAAGCAAGTGAACGATATAGAAATACTGCCTGCCGCCCACTGCAGCGTGATATTTCTATCATATGCAATTCAGTAGATCACAAAATATTTTAGGGTTAAAGCTACTCGCACTCACCGCGCTCATAAGTGCAAGGGAAGATAACATGTGTCGAGCGTTGAATTGTTAGATGTTCCTGGCATGTTATTCGTTCAATTATCAAAAACTCCGACTGACGCGCTGACACTGCTGGTGCAATTCCTTGCATCGCGACCATTTTTTTTCTTCTCGCAAGTGCTTTTATTATATTTCCGCATTCTTTATGACCCACGTCAGCGCGTTCTCATGAAACATATGAGTCCAAAATTAAGTAGGCGCTCAAGCGTGATGTGATGGTTCACAGACCTCCCACATCTGGAGCGATATATTTTTCCAGGTTAAGGTTGCAACAATAATATATTGGAAACGAGCCTCGTTATTCGCCATAAACAGAATTAATTACCACTTAGCTAGTCGATGTCCGGGCAGTTTGAGCCTTTCTTTTGCATGCGTCATTTTGACTCTGCATAACGATGTCATGCATAATGCCAGGTGTCCTGGCTAGAAAGAGCTTAGACTTGCAGATGCTTTCTGGTTCCTGGAAGCAAAAAAAAATGGCGGTGGTTTAGCTCTGGTTAAACCTGGAGCGACGCGACAGCTACAGCTGACCGAGTGAAATTCGCTCAGTTGAATTGCAAAGTCGGTCATTCGCCGCTCTTTTTCGCTGGGCGTTCCTTCATCTACGTCCTACTTGAAACGGCACATGCGCACAGCTTTGGCAGCTCGGCTTAGCCGGCGCAGCTGCTCACGTGACCTGGTCACGTGGCTGACGTGCTCACGTGGCTGGTCACGTGACCAAACACGTGACGAACGACGTGATCACCCACGAAGCCGTGCCACCGGCAGCTGCTCCACACCACGTGACCAACCACGTGACAGCGTGGTGGCGCAGCCACGGGGTGGCGCTGCAGTTACAGGGTGGCGGTGTCGCGGGGCCGCCACGCTGAAGGCTTGAAATGCTACCGTAATGTAGCTATCGCGACAAAAACGGCTCTTACAAAACACTTTATGTAACGCTCCACCCGCAAAATGCTGCAGTAGCGCGTGGCGCATTACCAAGCCACTCAGAATTGCGCCAGTGAAAGCAGGATATTTTTAAACACCTGTTATTATCCCCTTTCAATATTGTATTGCGAAATCCAACATAAGTTCTTTTTAAGGCGAAATGCTTTAATGGCTCATACTCCCGGTCGAGATCCGGTCCGTCCGTTACATCGCCAACCGGAAGCCACGACAACAGAAGTGACGTCATACCGTCCGTCCATCTGTTACGCTGTTCAACTCGATAAGAAAAAGATCTTTGTGCACGATGGGATTCGAACCACTATCCTTCCGTTCCGCTGCCGAGCGTGCTAACGACTACGCTACTTCCTGCCAACGCTTATGCAGTTCTTGTCTAGGACGCTGGAGAGCGTTTGCGGAAAGGCGTTGAATCAGACGGGTGCCTCCCAAACACCCTCCAGTGTCTCCAGCATTTAATATTAACAAACAATTCTGTACTTAATTAACACCTTAAGCACACATCAGTGACACAAGCAGCAACACCGCGCTAAAGGCTTTCGCCTCACCGCACTTTAGCTCAACAAAGCGCCCTCCCCCCTCCCCCAACGAATTTTTAAACTTCTTATGTACGCGAGAATGTAGGGGTTTAGTCAGCTACGAACTGTGTAGACCTCGCTTATGAAACGGTAAGAGGAGTAACTAAGACTTAATATTCACAGCGTTTTATAGATCGCTTTATATACATATTTATACTAGAAGATGAACAAGTTAGCGGTAATATCGCAGAGAACCTCAAATGTATTTAAAAAAAAGGGGTCAATTTTCTAACCGCCGCTTTGTGTAGTGCATGCACACTAAAGGAGCGCTTCAAAGCATAACATTTCTCATCTAAAACCGCGAACTTTGTAAGCTCACAGGGAATACTCATGTCGCAGGCAATTACCTGCGGAGTCTACGCTTGCGTACCATTGCGCAGCACTAATTACGATTTCAGGAAAAGGAAACATTTCATGATTTAGGAGTAAAGCAAGCTTTCGGAAGCCACTGGTGGGTAGAAGGAGAAAACTCAGCGCTGGATGGTAAACATGGAATTTCAATTATAAGAGAGTTTAGAAGCCGCGAATGGAGGCTCGCACAAATCTCAGTTGCCTAAAATATGTACCATTCCTAATTAAGTGAGCACACTTGAAGTGGCCGTAAAATTACTTTGCGCTGATAATATCGGCAGCGCCTCTTCGACGGTTTTCGATTAGCATTTCAAGCTTTCACGTGCTGGACACTCCTTGGGCGGGGTAATTACCCGCCTCACCGTTCACTAGCCAAGTCATCCGAAACATTTTTTGCGGATGCTGCAGACGTGTGAAGTCTTATAAATGAAAGTTGGCGTTACACACATAAAACTGTGCGGTGCGGATCTCTTGTTTGAGGAAAGGATGTAATATAGCAAAATTAAAGTGCACTGCAAGTGCTGTACTTCTAAAATTGCAAGTGCTGCTGAACTGAAGTGCTCCATGTCTTACATTGCCTTTTGCTACTTACGTATAAGGAGTCACGGGCTCTGCAAGGGCACAGCACAAGTGTAATTGTTTGGAGCGTTAATGTAGTCTCGACCGAGGAATTTTTTTATCAGCTTCATCGATTAACACCTTGAAAGTGATAGATAAAATCTTCCAACTGGAGTGCAGCAGTGCGGCGATCGGGAGCTTTTTCAGAACTGAGCACCATCGCTAAATATAAGTTTATCGAGACATAATCATTTCGCATTGATAAAATATTGAGGCTTGCTCCAGACTAGCTCTGTGGCTTATAGCAAAAGTTAATAATTTCTCCCTAAATCTATACATTTAAAACAGATTGCCGAGAGTTAGTAGATATTAAAAAACAAAACATCCTTGAGGGCCCAGATTCACGCGGAAAGGAGCTCAGCCAATGACCGCATCAAAAATGTAGTTAAAACTGCAGTGGCGCTCCCAAATTGAATATGGAAGTAAGATCTTGCCGGAAAAAAATCTACACTATAAAGGAAACTAAGTGTTGCTCTATGCAAGATAGGCAAACTACACAACACAGTCGTGGTCACAGCAAGACTTTTTAACCTGGCGCGAAGGAACTGCACGAATCCGCGAAGCTTCAGTATAGAAAGGCAGCCATGTTGCGGAAACATTTAAGAAATAGTCATCAAGCCTACGGAGATTACAGGATTATATCGTTTCAGGAGCTCCAGACTGCACTTCACTTCACTGACATCGCACAATACACGCGCCTCTAGAATTTCGCCTCCATGAAAATTCGACCGCCGCGGCCGGGTTCGAACCCGCGTCTTTCGGGTCAGCAGCTGAGTGCCATAACCACTGAGCCACCGCGGCGGCTTTTAGTCGACATGATCCTGTCGCTATCGGACTGAGGCAAGGAAGGGGCGACGGGGCCGGAACAGTCAGCCATCGGCAGTTCGGGAGGGCCAGGTGCAGGAGGGAGCAGGAGAGTTCGAGAAATGGCCTGCTGAGAGACGGCGGCAAGGATCGTCGTAGTGGACCACGACGCGAGACTGCATCTGGTCAGGAAAAGCAGCGCGTTGAGGCGGAAACTCGACGGTCACCGGCGGGTCGAAGCAAAGTGACGGTAACGAGCAGACGACGAGCGACGTGCTACAGCTCATCGCAGCGTGAGGTTGACGAGGACACCAAGGAGCTGAGAATGAGGATCGATGCATCGAAACACTGAGTTTCTTCAGTCTCATTGTTCAGGTCACTGTTCGTGTGCTCGAGCCGGTAGGACAGTTGAGAGGTACAGAAGGCAGGATGGAAAGTTGTCTATGCCGACCCACACTCGATGTGGAGTGTAAATTGAAATTGGAGAAGGCGCGCTTAGAGGACCTTCAGGCTCAGCTTGCAAAGCTTAATAGTGAAAAGCCGCTGCTGTACGAGGAAAAATCTCAGTATTTTAAGTACGCCACGAGGGTGGTAGTAGCAAAACACTGGCAGCTAGAGCTCGAGCTGGCTAAGCTCAAGGAGTTTAGAAAAGCTAGTGAAAACCCGAGGGTGAGAAGTTCTGAGTCCTGAGAGGAGGAGAGTCCACCTGTGCTGGAGGGCAAAAGCTTATGCTTGCCAAACACAGGTGAAGGAAACAGCAGTCATGTTCCTGTAAGCAACTAGCCGGTGAGCGCGAACTCATTCCGTTAGAAAAAGATGCAGAAAGCGCATCAAGTGAAAACGAGCAGCCCAATTCTGATGACCATAGGGAAATCGACACCCAGTTGCCTGATAAGAAACATGGCAGAGGTCAAATTCCTGCAGGCTCGATGACCGTGTTGGTGGCCTCCCACACGCCACACGAGCAAAAGAAAAGCAGACAGGCAGAATTAAAAAGTGAGCCAGGTTTCCGCCAGACTGGAATCTCAGCCGAAGAAAGTATCCGGATTGAACAGCGCGCCTCGGTACTAGATGCAGCGATCGTGCACTCCGACGATCTAGCTGTTCAGGTTCACTGTGCCGCAGTTCGGAATAGGTACGAGGACGATAGTCCAGAAAGGTTGGATGTTCATTCGACCTTTCCAATAGTGTGGCCTCAAGCAAGCTGCGAAAAAGGGAATTTCGTTTAGCATGAAACAGTCAGTGACGACAGACGCTTGATTGGCGAGCTAGTGGCAGAAGAAAATCTAATGCTGCCGCAAAGGCGCACTGTGTTGGGCATATGGCATGAAGTGGCCTGCAGCGTTATTGAAGGCAGAAACTTTCCATCCGAGACAGACAGTAGAGATAGCCCAGTTGATCCGGCCGGAGAGAGTGCCGCGCAGTTATCGAACGCTTCCGATGGGTGTTCGATCATGTCATTCGAGGACAGGGCAATGCGTGGCGACGTGCCACAAGGCAAAGTCGAGTCAAGCGAGCTCAAGAGTATGTTGTCAACCTCATCCTCCTTTGCGTTCTTGAGGTGGGTAAAATTTTTTATGCCCGTTATTAACATCGACAGTACGCTATTATGAACCGAGATATATGTGCTTGTTGAGGTTCAGTTACGTACTCATCGCCCGCCATTTTCTAGTCAGTTCATTGAGTGAAGTTAAATTATAGTTTGGATGATTTTAGACATGTTTTCTTGCTGTACAGGCGCTTTAGCAGCAGTTATACTACGGAACGTTGTGGTAACATGCGAGGGTGTGTAGTGGGATGCATTTATTTGGTCTTTAATTTTAAGAGGAAACAAACTCCAGCTAGGGGGGGGGGGGGGGGGGGAATGAATACTATTAGAGCCAGTCTTCGAACTAGATATCATAGAAGGCGCATTGTTCAGTATTAAGGCCTTCAAAACATGCATTTGCGTAATTTTGGACAGCTTTTATTATGTTTCTGGGTTTTGGTAACAACATGAAAACGTGAAATGAAAGCACCCAGTGATAGCTGAAGCCGACTAAGTACGTGATGTCAGAAAAAAGAATGCCAGTTATGTTAGTACAAAGTAAAATGTAGTCACAACAAATTCCGTCTTTATCATAGGTTTTGTAACGATGTGTAATAATGAGGAAACAAAGCATTTTTCTAACACCTGTTTGATTAGTGACGAAAAAAGGTGTAAGGCGAAGTTTTCAAATCAAGTCACTGCTAAGTGTGCATTATAATATTCATCATTATCATCATCATCAGCCTGACTAGACCCACTGCAGGGCAAAGCCCTCTCCCACATCTCTCCAATTAACTCTGTCCTTTGCCAGCTGCGCCCACCCTATGTCTGCAAAGTTCCTAATCTCATCCACCCATCTAAATTACTGCAGCCCCCTGATACGCTTGCCTTCTCTTGAAATCCACTCCTTTACCCTTAAGTATTAGCGGTTATCTTGCCTTCGCATTACATACCCTGCCAAATTAAGCCCATTTCTTCTTCATTTCGACTAGGATGTCATTAACACGCGTTTCTTCCCTCACCCACTCTGCCAGCTTCCGGTGCCTTAACGTTACACCTATCATTTTGTAGCGATAGCTGCATTACGGTAGCATTTCGAGCCTTCAGCGTGGCGGCGCCGCCACCCTGTGGCTGCGTCGCCACACTGTCACGTAGTTGGTCACGTGGTACGGAGCAGCTGCCGGCGGCGCTGCGCCGTGGCTTATCACGTGGTTGGTCACGTGGTTGGTCACGTGACCACGTTCCACTCAGCCAGCTGTAGCTACCGCGTCACTCCAGGTTTAACCAGAGCTAAACAACGCAATTTTTTTTTCTATCCATGGCTCGCTGCGTTGCCCCTAACTTACGCTGAACCCTTTTTGTTAGCCTCCACGTTTCTGCCCCGTAGGTGAGTACCGGTAAGCTGCAGCTGTTGTACACTTTTGAAGCGATAGCTACATTACGGTAGCATTTCGAGCCTTCAGCGTGGCGGGACTGCCACCCCGTGGCTGCGCCGCCACGCTGTCACGTGGTTGGTCACGTGGTGCGGAGCAGCTGCTGGCGGCGCGGCGCCGTGGCTGATCACGCGGTTCGTCACGTGGTTGGTCGCGTGACCAAGTTCCACCCTGCCAGCTGTAGCTATCACGTCACTGCAGGTCTAACCAAAGCTAAACCACTGCCAATTTATTTCGTGAGCGATATTGGTAACTTGCTATTCATGATTTGAGAGAACCTGCTTATGCGCTCCACCCCATTCTTGTCCTTCTAGTTATTCCCTTCTTATGATCCGCATCAGCTGTCACTACCTGCCCTAAGTAGACATATTCCTTTACCACTTCCAGCACCTCTTTTGCAACTGTGAACTGCTGTTCCCTTCTTAGACTGTTGAACATTACTATGGTTTTCTGCATGTTAATTTTTAGACCCACCGTTCTGCTTTGTCTGTCTAACTCATTGATCATGATTTGCAGTTCATCTTCTGAGTGACTCAGCAAGGCAATGTCATCAACGAATCGCAGATTATTTAGGTATTTTCCATTAACACTTATCACCAGCTGTTCCCAATTCAGGCCTCGGAATACCTCCTGTAAACATGCGGTGAATAGCATTGGCAAGATCGTGACTCCTTGCCTGAGGCGCTTTCTTATTGGAATTTTATTTCTGACTTTATGGAGGGCTATGGTAGCCGTGGAGTGTCTATATATATCTTCCAGTATTATGACATAAGGCTCATCTACACCCTGATTCCGCAATGCCTGTATGACTGCTGAGGTTTACACTGAGTCATATCCTTTCTCGTAGTCAGTGAAAGCTTTATTATAGTAGAGTTAGTTCTTGGGCTAGTTGGAATTGTTGATTGAAGTTCATAGTTCTCCAGACCAGCATTGCAAGAGCGACGTACCGTGCTAGGTTCCTGGCATTCTGCTTAAAGAAGAGAGTGACGCCCGCAGAAGTGAGTGCCTTGTTTGGTGCTGTTCCGCCGTCGTGGGGGCATGTGAAACGCGTTTGCAAACTCTTAAGGTCTGAACTGCGGCGTCAAGTAAGGTTATACACCGACTGGCTGCGCGCTGCATGTTTTGCGCGCTATCCGGAATGGACTGCTTCAAGACGGTTTCATCACCTCAGAAGTGAAGCTGCAAGATTGACAGAAGTTTGGTGGAACAAGAACTTGAAATGGATTGTTGCTAGTGCGAGGAAGCCTAAGAAACAAGGGCGCAGTAAGGGAGGACTTGTAGTGATGGGCGGGGTTTCTGTCCCAGCCAATATCTCGAACTTGCTTGACAAAGGTCCGAAATTCGGTCTGGAACCTTGTGTACCCCCTCATGAGCTTGTGGGCATGAACCGTCGCATAGTCGAGAAGGCAGCTCAGGAAAATCAGCGCTGTGTTCGTCCTTGTTCGTCCTTCTTCTTTTCTGTCTTCTGTCTTCTTTTCCTTGGCTAAAAACGTGCCGTTGCGCTGAAGAACTATGAACTTTATTATAGGGGTTAGTTATATTCTGCGCATTTCTCTATCACCTGATTGATAGTGTGAATATGATCTATTGTGGAATATTCTCTACGACAGCCGGCCTGATCATTTGGTTGATTAAAGTCTAAGGTTGCCCTAACTTTATTAGCGATTACCTTAATAAATGCATTGTAGGCAACGGACAGTAAGATGATCGGCCTGTAATTTTTCAATTCCTTGGCGTCTCCTTTCTTATGAATTAAGATGATGTTTGCGTTCTTGCAAGCTTCTGGTACGGCCGAGGTCACAAGGCATTGCGTATACAGGGTGGCTAGTTTTTATCGCACAATCTCTTTTCCGTCCTTCAACAGATCTGCTGTTACCTGATCCTGACCAGGTGCTTTTCCCCTTTGCATTGAATTGCATTAAGCTAGAATCGCCAAGGAAAAATAAATGCAGTCACGTATGACGAGATATGCAAATGGTGAAATATTATGTACCTTAATTACAAATCTGAATCAGTGATGTGGGGGAGGGGGCGGTAACGGCAGAAAAAAATACCTTCTTGCGATTTACTTCGATGATTGCCCAAGCTATTACTTTGTCGCTAGAAACAGAAACACACTGAGAAGAAAAAACCTTTAAAATGACTATGACCGCACTGCCTTCTTGTTAATAATAATAATAATTGGTTTTTGGGGAAAAGAAATGGCGCAGTATGTGTCCCGTATATCGTTGGACACCTGAACCGCGCCGTAAGGGAAGGGATAAAGGATGGAGTGAAAGAAGAAAGGAAGAAAGAGGTGCCGTAGTGGAGGGCTCCGGAATATTTTCGGCCACCTGGGGATCTTTAACGTGCACTGACATCGCACAGCACACGGGTGCCTCAGCGTTTTTCTTCCATAAAAACGCAGCCGCCGCGGTCGGGTTCGAACCCGGGAACTCCGGATCAGTAGTCGAGCGCCCTAACCTCTGAGCCACCGCGGCGGGTGCCTTCTTGTTGCATTTTTCGGTTTTAGCAATAAAGTGAAAAGGGAGTCGTGGTTTTAAAATTTGAAGTTTTTTAGAATGTGCACGTAAAGCTACGCTTCGGATCGCTTTAAAATGTCGGCGCTGTGAATGTATAAGACGGGTATTAAGCAATTGACAATTTTCGTAATGCTTGGAACGTAAAACAAAATATGACTGCTCTACATGGTGGTAATGGAAGGTATTAAACGCTAAGGAGATCTGAATAGGGCGCACACACGTCAACGTTTCTTATCTATCACACCGCCAGGAATGTATATGTGCAAACTACAACATAATTGGGTAAAGGTCAGCTGTGGACACGGGTGCAGGTGCATTTAGAGGGCAAGGTACACAGAGGCAGCCAGCGTCCACTGCAGTGATGGTTATAGTCGCTTTAAGAGAAGCGTTTGAAAGCCTGTCGTATACAGTTGTTACACTGGCGCACCTAACCTGGGCTAAGGTAACCACACTTAGCGAGAACCATGGTTGCCTCAACCGATTTTAAGCGCATCCGTGTGACAAGGGTATTAAACACCGCAGCCCTGACTGCAATAGACTGCACCGAGTGCGCACAGACGTCACGAAGGAAAATCTAAAAGGTTTGTTTTAAAGTGGTTGCAAATAGGGTCTTTTGTCGACATTGATTTTTAAGCATTAACTGCAGCTAATACAGCTAATATTTCTAGCCATTTCAGTGCCCCTGTACCACTAACCGGCGCTTTCATGCCATGGCCACGACATAAAGTCTGTTACAAGTCGGTCACAAGATGTTCAGCGGACACGAGGGAATGTTAACCGCTCCATCAAAATACTTCCCCCTCCAACATTCGTAGTGTACGGTCTGCAGCTGGGCGGCTGACAATACGAAGGCTTAAAAAGGGAAGCTTCAACTCACCTTCAGTTACACCTGACGAAGGAACCGAGTGCGTTTCAAATGTCTTGTTATTTCATTTTTGGTTGGCGTTCTTACCTCACTTAGAGCAACAAATATAAGTGATTTTGGATATCGAATAATTACATTTTTATTATTATATGAACGTCAGTGCACAAGGAAGATGGAGCTGACGGGGAACCACATCATGGTCTAAAGATCAGGAATCGGGTGTGAAGAGTTGCAATAGTGCAGACTATTTCTAATTTTGTATTAATGGTACTATGAAAACAATTGGCTGCAGCACACAAAGAAATCAACGTGAAGGAAAATCACTGTGGCATCTTTAAGAGATAGATTTTTCAGCTATCGAATTTTTCAGTACTTGTTATTTCTGCTGAAAGCCATGTCTCAGTGAGCACTACATAAGCTCAGCATGTGTCAGTTGGCGATGAACGTGACCTGCGTTTATTTACGATAATTCTTTCTTGAAAAGAAGTTCTGTGCAGTTTGTTTGCTTCCGAACATGAACTTGCATTTGACACTTGAAAGTTAATATTTAATGCTTTCTGTTTACCGCAGCCGGTCTGGTGGCCCGCATAACGTACAAAGGCGTGAAGAAAAGTGACCCCATCTTTTTGGAGCTTCCTGTCGTTACCTACGCGTGGCCTTCCGGTTGTAGAACGACGTATTCTCTCCTTCCTCACTCAAATAAAAAGCTAGAGAACAATATAACAAAGCCTCGTCCGCAACAGCTGTGGAAAAGCCGTCCCAGTCTGCTTTTTCACCCACGCCAATGAGGGAAGCCTGACCTTATCTGCGGCGCGTGTGGGGCCAATAAATAAGTTGCACGTGTGGGGCCAATAAATAAGTGCCACGTGAGTTGTTCCTCCTATGGCGAAAAGCTAATACGAAAGCTGGTTGTCGAGAAAGGTAACATCAGGAAGCATTTTTAGGAGCTTTTTCTGTGTGCGTGCTTGCGCATGTCCGTGTGCTTGAACGTCATGCCGCGTGTAGTCCGGATGAAGTGGGATAAATTGCATTTTCCGTGACTCAGGCCTTTTGTTCATTTACAAATGCTTTACAGGTTTCCAGGGAAGCATTGAGTAAAGGGGTGAATATCAGAAAACTGAAAGTGTGATGATAGATGCAGTGGGGACACAGTAAAGCGGGTACTAGAATGCAGTGTTGGTCGCCTTTCTAAAGCGGTGACAAGTGCGTCCTAGGCCCAATTGTGTCCAAGTAAGCGCTGTTGTGATCGCCTAAACTTCTATCCGAGCTGTGAATTAAGCGGGCATACTGGAACGTGCCATATCGAGAGGATGCACTGTTCTGAGGACTCGGATTAACCGTGTTTATTCGTGCGTTCACAAAATGTATGCATACATTTCATATTCTTAACTACAATTGCTGCGCTTAATTAATAACAATCCTAGCCTTTCGGGCACGGTGATTTGCCTGGATTTACAGGTTTACAAAATCAGGCTTATAGATTTTTTCGAACTGATGCGATCATTAGGTGAGAACTGTTGTTTCCAGCAGCTTGCATACGCGAGTGGTCGGACGGAAAGCTGGAGGGCAGTTATCATAGTCAATCTTCAAAAAAACAAAGACGGTTGAAACACGCTAAAATTGCTGCAGCTAAAGCCCATGTTCACATCGGAAGTTATGAGGCGATTGGATCATAAAGGAAATTTCACTCGATAGAATTCTCGTAGTCCACCCATTTTAAAAACTCAGGCGTCCAAATGTTCACCCCTATCAGTGAAACTACGCGTGCAAGACAGTGACGTTTGTTGGAACAGTTCTGCCTCGGTTCTTGCAGTTTATTGCGTATGGCGGTACTTGGAAGAATTGTTCCGTCAGACTTCTCTTTCTAGCCTATGTAATTACTCCTAAACGGTTGTAAATTCGCAGGTGAATATATCCAAGCAATGGCGTGACAGTTCTGTTAAATACAAGTGTTTAGGAATACGAGGGCCTGCACTCTCCCAAGGAAAAAATGCACTGCATACACCGGAAAAAAATTAATTCGCTTATGTTAACCACGAGGCCGATGACGACAGTTTCATTTTCACTCTGTGTTCGCATGTTGGCATGATCTACGAGGAAAATGTGCACCCGTCTGCTGCTCATCACTCTCCGAAAAAAGGGGATTTACATATTTTGAACACCGTGCATGCAGATCTGCTAAGATAGGAAAAGGACCTGACACAAAATAAGCTATAATCAGCAAAAAAACAAGAAGCACAAAGGGAAGAATAATACAACAAAGCATCGGAGAGGAAAAAAATACTCCTATACTGTCTCGCTGGCTGTTGTTGCCCACTGTTGGAGTGGCACATTCCCACAGTGGGTGATCAGCCAGGGCGCCTTGTAGCGTCGCTGGTTCTTGCGACATGGGTTAAAAGACGTTGGCGCAGTTTCGCAGTGGTATCTGCTGCAGTGAGTCTGTGGTTTTGGTGTTCGGCTGCTTATCTCATAGCCGAGGGATGGAACCTTGCCGTAGACGCTCAGTTTCGGTGGAAGCGAAATGGAAAAACAGCCGTGTGCTGTACCATTCCAGCTCCCGTTGAAGAACTCCATGACGTCTAAATTAATTAGAAAAGGTGGACTACTACAAACCTCAGAGTCCATGTGACAGTTGAGTCGGCCCGTTAAAGCCAATATTTGATGAGTTATACAGTGGCAATTCACGTAAGACTTCGTTTTTTTCTGTTTCACTGAAAAAAAGGGCCAATGTAACATAGAGTGATAGAAGAACGATTGAACAAGAATTGAATGCAGTGAAAAACAGCATTTTCCAGACACTGCAAAGACAAAAGGACCGCGCCTGTGGCGTTCGTATCAAGATTTCCCAAGCGGACGAGGCCGTAAGTTACAATGTTGCAGTGCCTGAAAAATTGCAATGAAATATTTAATATTACGAAACTGGAGAAGTGAATTGCAAGTAACCACACTTTTATATAGGGTGTTTCACCTATGATTTTGCGCAATTATTTAAACTGGGCTTTTTGAGTTAGAAAAGCGCTTTTTCTGCATACCATTGTCAGCGGTGTAGTACACCACAATGCAGTTAAGGCGTACTAATTAGTGGGCTGGTTAATTAATACTCAATAGTTAACTATTTAAATATTACGGTTAGGCCACCCAATTATTTACAGGTGCGTAGCCGACCGTAACGAACATCTATGTCAGTTTTAGAATTTAGACAAAGCGGTTAACCCCGGCGCTGTGGCCCAACAAATTTCGGCTGCTCCGACGAGTTACCTGTACTCGAGAGGCTGCTTTGCTTAGAAACTTCTCGAAAACGCATTTATTATGGCGCGATGTAGCCAAAATTTGTTGGTCCACAGCGCCAAGGGTAACCTCGGTTTCGAAATTTTAGGCGCTGACACGAATATTACTTACTGTGGATTACACGTTCGTCAATAATTAGGCTAATCGTAGTAGATAAAAAGGTAACTGCTAAATATTGGTTACCCAGCGTGCTATATAGCACTTCTTAACTATATTTTGATGTACTATAGCGCTGAAAATGCTATGTCGAAAAAGTGCTGTTCTAAGTCAAAAAGGCTATTTTTAAAAAGTGTGGCTAGTCTTGGGTGAAACACCCTGCATGTGCGGCCCAAGTACAGGCTCCACTGGTTGCTTTGAATAAGGCGCGAAGCTGCAACGCTTTCAACTGAAGTGTTTTGCAACTGTCCACAGGTTGCAAGAGGGTATTATGAATGAGACTAACTGCGGGCTGCGTTGGACACAATCAGCGCGGCCTTCTCGACGAGATCAGTTTCCCTCGGTCGGTCAGCAGTAGGATCCGGTCGTGTGGCGGCCGAAACAACAGATCGATTCAGTTAGTGAAAGCAGAGGCAAACACGAACGCGAACTTTTCCGCTGGACGGCACGTGGCACCTCTGGAGCCCTCAGGGGCTCTGAACCCAGAACGAGATTACCTCCGGTGACGTTGTTTTGAACTGCCAAAAGCAGCTGTCCTCGCGATATGTACTCTGTAGTGTTCAAAAAGAGCCTATTTAGAACTTGCCCCCCCCCATCCCCCCTCCCTCCCATTGAAATTGGGCTTGGACCAGTTTAGCCCTTCCAGTGTTCAGAACAGGCTGGATTGAAAGCAAGGCAGAAGTCTTTGTCTCTATGCAAACCCACTGAGAATCGCATGCTGCTGAGGTTTCACGTATTGTGCATTTTCATGCAGCACCAAATGAGAAATGTAAGCGTTCTTTACATTTTAGCGTTCAAGCAACAGTCGTACAAGAAATTATCATTCGCGGTAACACTAAATAAACCGGAACAGTGTGCTGGTATTCTTTGCGCTACTCCCACGCAGTTCTTTATTCTTGGCTTCCTCGACTTGAAAACGTATGGGCTAAAGGTAAGATCTTCTACCACTAACAAAGCATTAACAACTGCGCACGAACCACCTATGCGTGCATTCGTTATGAAAGCCGAAGGGAAACACTGGAACGGCAAGCAGACGACCACGGTGGGAATATAAGAAAAAATTAGACTGCGCTATAGACTTCTTACGTGCTGTGAAGCCGAAAACTTCAGTGTGTCATCGTAAGCGTTTATCCTCGAAGGAGGTTGCACAATGAGAAATGAAACCAATACCCGCCTCCGAAAGTTGGTTCCACAAAACATGAATCCACAAAGGTCGAAGTGGAACAATTGGACGCTCGCTTCAAATACCTATCGCGGGCTGGCTTCGAACCTGACTAAGATACGCATGCTATATACAATTAGAAATCGTATGACACCAACCGCAACGGTGTACGATGAACGGCTGCGTCAATATTTTGAAACGAAAATTCATTCCTGAGGAGAGGAAATGGCGCAGTAACTGTCTCACATCTCGGTGCACATCTCAACCGCGCCTTCAGGAAAGAGGCAATGAGTCTGGTAAGGCATACAACTGGAGGTACATATGTCGTCGCTTTGAATTCATGTCGCTGGGTCGCCTCCATATTGACTGCCACATGTAAGCTATATGCAAGGAGAAATCCTATGACACCGCCCGGAACACTGTGCGACCCACGCTTGCTCACAATTCTGGAGTTGATGTAATCGGGAAAACTGGCGCTACATTGAGGTCAGCCAGTTGCGGTATATATAGAAGAACGACATATATATGACTGTCTGAAAAAGCGGTGCTCGGCTTGCTGTGTGTGCGTCGCATACGGCCGCTTCATGGCATCACTCTATTTTAAAGCGACAGAATTAAGGACCCTGTGTCAGAGAAAAGCCGGTGTAGTCATCGGCGTCAGTGGGGTTGGCCGTGAGCGAAAGATCCAATAGAAGCATTAATAAATAAAACCTATTAGGAAATTGGTCCAGTTGGGGAATCGAGCCAGGGCCTCCGGAGTGCTAGACGAGCAGGCTAACCACTCCGCCATGCCAGCTCGATGGTTTTGAACGAACAGAGGCGCGTCTAGTGAATACGGTGTTGTCTTAGAGGGGTGCTTTAGAGACATGTACTGTGGTGAATATTAGTAATTATGACCATGGAAATTACAGATTTCGCTGTTAAGCGAGTAGCAAAGTACGTTTACGCTACTTTTCCTCTTGGCTTGGCGCGCACGTAGCGCCATCAGGCGGCATCCACTAAAACCCCTCCCTCCTCCTCCTCCTCCTCCTCGCAATGTACGCCACTGCCCCAACAGGTAGCGCGTGACGGCAGCGCCTCCCGCTCGTCTCGTTCGGGCGCAGTGGGGTAGTGCCGGGACGCAGGAATCACGTGGTGAGCGGCGAACAACGTAGCGCACATCCAAAGCGCGTTCACCACGAAGCTTGCGGCTTGCTGCCCGTTCGTTCGGCGAGAAAGCTATTCTGGCTATCGTGACATCGGGTTTGTCAAGAACGATCTGCCGATGAACTAGGATAGCAACTTATGTCCCACGCGTTTCGGCAAGGAGCCTGGCAGCGCTTCTACGTGGTTCGCCGCTACCGTACGTCGCATCAGCAGCATCAGGTTCACGCGGCACCTTCTGCATATATGGGAATTAACCCATTACGCTGTGGCGTCATACCCTCAAGGCGGAGCTTGAGTGTCCCCTCCAGTTTTGTAGCGAGAGCTACAAATACGCTAGAATTTCGAGCCTTCAGCGTGGCGGCGCCGCCACGGTGGTTGGTCACGTGGAGCTGCCGGCGGTGCGGTGCGCCGGCGAAATTGAGTGGGGGAGTCGAGAGGGGAAGGGGGCATAAAGTGATTCCACGTCCAGGGGCGACGATGAAGAAGGAACGCCCAGCGAAACGGAGAGGCGAAAGACTGACTTTTCAATTCGACTGAGCGAGTTCCACTCGGCCAGCTTTAGCTATTGCGTCACTCCAGGTTTAACCAGAGCTAAACCGCAGCCATTTTTTTCTTGCCATCGCTGGATTTTGCTGTGTCATCTGCGAGTATAACACCCTAACATACTAACACATGCCACCGTTTTTTCTCGCAATGGGACTAGCAGTAGTAAAAACATTCATTTCGGAAGAGATCTGTAAGGCCACAGAGGATGGTGGAGAGGTATAGTTGGAGCTTCAGTAGTCGGTCTTCCCTATACCAGGATCCCGCTGTCCTCAGGTGCCGCCTTGTCCATCGTCACCAGCATAAGCTGACTGCTCAAGTCGGAGTCAATGAGGAGGGACTCCCACTGCTCTAGATTAGGGCTAGTTACCTTGGGCAATAAAGGGCTTTTCTCAAAACCCAAGGTAACGTGTTACCTCGTGGCGTAGCCCTCACACCGCACGTACTCTTTCACGTATCTATTCGGCCACATTTTAGGAGATATGGCTCTGCTTCGGTAAATGGTACTAGTAATGCTTTTGCATTAATAAATAGCTGTCACTGCAGGTTGAGTACGGTAGGTGCCCATGGCTGAATGCAGCCGTCGGCAGATCCAAAGGCGCCTGCGCAGTGACCTGTTAGAATAGAGCAGTGGATTTGACGAACGAGCTTTAATCCGATAATGCACATATGTACTGCGCAATACAACAGCCGGGAGAAGCGCTGGAAGCGGCGCTGAGAGGCTTCCGCAATTCTAAAGGAATGCCAGAAGTCTTGCCTCTGACGCCGACGGCGGTGGAGTCGCCTCGAACTTCGCTGAGAAGGAAGGGTTTCAATTTGCGCACATGAAATGGGAAAATTGGGACAGTTTTAAGCTTTGCACGACTTTAAGGGAGACGCTTGGAAACTTTACGAGAAATGTGAGATAAAGAAATATAATATATGGTTATGGTTTATGGTTTATGGGTGTTTAACGTCTCAAAGCGACTAGGAAATATGGTCTCGTGTACGTCTATTGGGAACAAATTACCTGCTGTCAAATTCACGGAGAGAGAAAACGAACGAGCTATATGGCTAATTGAAAGTCTCGACTAGAGGCTGGTTGCAAATGAGTAAAGGGGACAAGGCGATGAAAGACAAGTACACTAAGGGGAAGAGGGATGCGCACACACATAATCAGGCGGTACAAACAAAAACTCACAAAGTATGCTCAAAGATTCTGAATCTCCAGAAAATCACAAATTCTTCCTGCACGAGGAAACGTTTACGTGCTTCAGGCGCAAATATTTCAGCAAAAAGCGGAGCTGTATTACGCTAAGGTATGTCAAGTGCAAACATAAATGAAAATTAGAGCTCATTATTTTTCTCTCAGTACTTTCAGTTTAATACTCTAGAGCCCTTAAAGAGCTGTTACGCTTCAACTATGCTTAACTTTTACCGGTAACATTCAATACAACTCCGGCTCGCATTACGTTACAAAGCAGCTCGAATTCAGTAGAACCAAGGTTTTTGTGGCTGTCAGGGTGGCGCCAACTGGGAACAGTGGCCTGCTTGCTCCTCACTTCTACAACATAAGTTCGGTAGATTGGATACGAGGAAATGAAAGGCGCGTAACAGTCTCATTTCTCGGGGGACACCCCAGCCTAGCCGTGATGGAAGGGAGAAAGCTGGGAGTGAAAGGCCAAAGTGGAGGGCTATATGAATTCCGACCACCTAGAGATTTTAACCGGCAATGACAACGCACAGCACACGGCCGCCTTTTGTACTTTCGAAGTACATGCACTAGATCATAAGTGAAGTTGTGTTCGGAGGCAAAAATGTGAGGGGGAGGGTACAGGTGCCAGTGAGTCGCGAGGCGCACTTAGACCCCGAGAGGAGCCGCATATGGGCACCCCTGCTGTAGATGACTGAGGAATTGCATGATAACGTCATCGCTGTTGTAGTCTGTGATCATTGTAGGGTCGCGCAATTCACGTGGCTGTCCATGTTTTCTATAAAGCTGCGCTCGACTACTGATCCGGAGTTCCCGGGTTAGAACCCGACCGCGGCGGCTGCGTTTTTATGGAGGAAAAACGCTAAGGCGCCCGTGTGCTGTGCGATGTCAGTGCACGTTAAAGATCCCCAGGTGGTCGAAATTATTCCGGAGCCCTCCACTACGGCACCTCCTTCTTCTTTTCTTCTTTCACTCCCTCCCTTATCCCTTCCCTAACGGCGCGGTTCAGGTGTCCAACGATATATGAGACCGATAGTGCGCCATTTCCTTTCCTCAAAAAACCAATTATTATTATTATTATTATTATTATTATTATTATTATTATTATTATTGCATCACTGGTCCTATTTTTCTCGATGCTGCTTTAAACTGGCATCTTTCTCTCGCCAGAAGTCCGAAGGCCTCGCAGGAGGCAGGAGGAAAAATTTAATTGTAGATCGGATAGTTTGAAAATGAAAGAGGTATGAGAGAGAACTGAAGGAGTAGGCACCCCGCTGACGGGTAAGAGAATGAAATCTAAGGTTCGACGAAATCTCGTCTGGTCGGGTGAATACATTGGCGAAAATAACGAAGCGCCGACCAAAAGGTGTTGTCAAGATGTGTTGTCAAGAGAATGTGAGACCTCCCGCCCTCTCCACGTCTCTGATTAGACGCTGCGACTCCTGCTCTCAACTTCGCTCCTTCCATCGACTCTCACTGGCCGCTCTCCTCCTCACCACTATCCCACACCCTTCTCTCTACATACCCTCTGTGGCCTCAAACTGGCACTACAGGGCATACTTTGGGAAATACGCGTGTTTTTTTAATTCAAATGGTGCATCAGACAGTGCCCCGCTCATCACCCATGACGCTCACATTGAACTCCATGCGCGCCAGCTCTGACCAGACTGCACTCCAACTGGTAAATCTCATCTTCTGACAACACTGTGTCGCATCCGTCACCTGTGCCTTTCATTGGAGTCAACTGTGCCACGTACCTCAACCCTTAACCCGTACCTTAACCCTTAACTCCGTGCTACACTTGCCATTGCAGATTATACCAATATCGTCAATGATGAGTCACACACGTCCGGCCCAAAGTTGCACTGCTTCCACCGCCAACCACGAGTTCCGGTCGGCATTTGAGTTACTCGCAATTCTCAAGACAAGAGGGGGGTAGTAGCGTATATTTTAAGCCTGACAACATTCATTTCATAATATTGTCACACATGAAGAGTGCCTGTGGTGATGATGTCCCGAGAAAAAAAGCGGCTTCTGGAAGCAGTTCTCACAGCAGCGTTGCTGGTGATCAGCAGTTTGTTCCCGACAGTTACTCTGACTTCGTTTGCGAGCTGGAGATGGCTTCAGAAGACTGCGAAGATAACGGTAACACGACGGATAATACACGTTACCTATCAGCGATGAAACATCGATGTAACGACCATGTACTTTTCAGTGTGTTACAGCATATCGGATCAAATAAATAGGAAGCATTGCAATACGAACTCATTAGTGTCATATCCACTTGGGAAAGCCGCCCTCAAAAGTAGCATTCTATACTTGAAGTTTTTATGTTAAGTCGAATCAGGAAAAATGACATGAAACGTTAAACTGTAAAGCAAAATATAAGCGAAGAGTGCTGAGTAGCTACAGCAGCTCATGTTACAACGAACCTTCCTTATTTACTCGCATATCGGTCAACACTACGTTTTGTTTGCCTGCCTACTTTCTGAAACAAAAAAATACAATGTGAATGTCCCATAGGTAAAACAACCATAGCTCAGAACAGGCAACATTAAATCATGGGAATCGGCACAAATCAGTACATATCGTAGCTGCAACGGCGCATTTAGACACTCATCATCGGAAACGTCCCTGCGTCGAGTGCATAGATGCTTCGTTCCTAATGCACTACAGGAGACACGAGACGAGAACGCCTTCATTTCAAAGTTTGCAGCATGATCAATGTACATAATCGCGGTCAAAAGTGTAACACATGCCGCCGAAGTCGGCATAAGTATATCGCTGTGTGATACAGCAATGTATCTTCAAGTTTCCAGACTGCGCTAGAGCGCATTCGCGTCCTAACTTGCGTGCTGCGTGTATTTTACAGCGAAACTCTCTTTGTCCAGAAAACTTCCGCGAAAGGGCGCTGTGCAGGCATGCGGTGTGTGTTATTTTTGTTCTTTTTTTACAGCGGAGTTAAAAAAATAAAGAAAAGAGCTAAGAATGGTAGCAACTGCGATCATCTCGTTTCAAAGGAGATATCCATCCATCCATCCATCCATCCATCCATCCATCCATCCATCCATCCATCCATCCATCCATCCATCCATCCATCCATCCATCCATCCATCCATCCATCCATCCATCCATCCATCCATCCATCCATCCATCCATCCATCCATCCGTCCGTCCGTCCGTCCGTCCGTCCATCCGTCCATTCATCCATCTATCCGTCCATGCATCCGTCCGTCCGTCCGTCCGTCCGTCCGTCCGTTCGTCCGTCTGTCCGTCCGTCCCACCGTCAATCCGTCCATTCGTCCGTCCGTGCATGCATGCATGTATGAAATGACATGCAGTCTTTTCTTCGTTTTTTACAGCTCCGCTAATCTTTTCTGACGTTTGCGCTTGGCTACTCAAGCTTCCGTTTTATACGCATCTCCCAGGGGACCGCTATCTGCACATGAAACTAGTTGGTTGAGACCAGGGACTGCACTACGCGACAGCCCGAGGCAGTGGAGGTTCAACGTCATGGTGCGACAGCATCAGACTGGTCCATGAGCAAGAAAAATAATGGGGCAGAAGAATGACACTGCCAATTGCAAAAGGAGAATAGGCAATTAACAGAGCGCTTCCTTGTTGAAAGCATACCTAAAAGGCGAATTACCCGTCGCACTGCTTATTAAAAGTGCGCAGTGACGCGTATCTTGATGGTGTTTCGCTACGAGCAGGGCTGGCTTAACGACGTACACCCTCCCCCCACCCTCATCAGGCCAAGGACGAATGACGAAGCGACAAATCATCTCGTATAGGTGTTGCAGTTGCCTTCTTATTGATGAATAACAGAAATTATTATTCATGAGCCGACAGGATATCAACAATGGGCTATCTCCGAACGTCTTTTGCAACACTATCAATTAGGTGTGCTAAAGTTGGCTCAAAACCTATGGTGCTTTTGAAAGTGCAATCCTCACTGATGCACAGCGCTGGTCAAGGCTCTGTTTTGCTCGTGCACCTCGGAAGTGGAGTGCCACCGACTTGTACAAGGTAATATTCGCGAATGAGTTTACCTTCTCAACAAGGTTGAATGATGTCCAATCCTCATTGATGCACAGCGCTGGTCAAGGCTCTGTTTTGCTCGTGCACCTCGGAAGTGGAGTGCCACCGACTTGTACAAGGTAATATTCGCGAATGAGTTTACCTTCTCAACAAGGTTGAATGATGTCCAATCCTCATTGATGCACAGCGCTGGTCAAGGCTCTGTTTTGCTCGTGCACCTCGGAAGTGGAGTGCCACCGACTTGTACAAGGTAATATTCGCGAATGAGTTTACATTCTCAACAAGGTTGAATGATGTCCAATCCTCATTCATGCACAGCGCTAGTCAAGGCTCTGTTTTGCTCGTGCACTTCGGAAGTGGAGTGCCACCGACTTGTACAAGGTAATATTCGCAAATGAGTTTACATTCTCAACAGCGCTGTGCATCGATGAGGATTGGACATAATTCAACCTTGTTGAGAAGGTAAACTCATTCGCGAATATTACCTTGTACAAGTCGGTGGCACTTCACTTCCGAAGTGCACGAGCAAAACAGAGCCTTGACCAGCGCTGTGCATCAATGAGGATTGGACATCATTCAAACTTGTTGAGAATTTAAACTCATTCGCGAATATTACCTTGTACAAGTCGGTGCACTTCACTTCCGAAGTGCACGAGCAAAACAGAGCCTTGACCAGCGCTGTGCATCAATGAGGATTGGACATCATTCAACCTTGTTGAGAAGGTAAACTCATTCGCGAATATTACCTTGTACAAGTCGGTGGCACTCCACTTCTGAAGTGCACGAGCAAAACAGAGCCTTGACCAGCGCTGTGCATCAATGAGGATTGGACATCATTCAAACTTGTTGAGAAGGTAAACTCATTCGCGAATATTACCTTGTACAAGTCGGTGGCACTCCACTTCCGAAGTGCACGAGCAAAACAGAGCCTTGACCAGCGCCGTGCATCAATGAGGATTGGACATCATTCAACCTTGTTGAGAAGGTAAACTCATTCGCGAATATTGCCTTGTACAAGTCGGTGGCACTTCACTTCCGAAGTGCACGAGCAAAACAGAGCCTTGACCAGCGCTGTGCATCAATGAGGATTGGACATCATTCAACCTTGTTGAGAAGGTAAACTCATTCGCGAATATTGCCTTGTACAAGTCGGTCGCAGTTCACTTCCGAAGTGCACGAGCAAAACAGAGCCTTGACCAGCGCTGTGCATCAATGAGGATTGGACATCATTCAACCTTGTTGAGAAGGTAAACTCATTCGCGAATATTACCTTGTACAAGTCGGTGGCACTTCACTTCCGAAGTGCACGAGCAAAACAGAGCCTTGACCAGCGCTGTGCATCAATGAGGATTGGACATCATTCAACCTTGTTGAGAAGGTAAACTCATTCGCGAATATTACCTTGTACAAGTCGGTGGCACTCCACTTCCGAAGTGCACGAGCAAAACAGAGCCTTGACCAGCGCTGTGCATCAATGAGGATTGGACATCATTCAACCTTGTTGAGAAGGTAAACTCATTCGCGAATATTACCTTGTACAAGTCGGTGGCACTTCACTTGCGAAGTGCACGAGAAAAACAGAGCCTTGACCAGCGCTGTGCATCAGTGAGGATTGGACATCATTTAACCTTGTTGAGAAGGTAATCTCATTCGCGAATATTGCCTTGTACAAGTCGGTGGCACTTCACTTCCGAAGTACACGAGCAAAACAGAGCCTTGACCAGCGCCGTGCATCAATGAGGATTGGACATCATTCAACCTTGTTGAGAAGGTAAACTCATTCGCGAATATTACCTTGTACAAGTCGGTGGCACTCCACTTCCGAAGTGCACGAGCAAAACAGAGCCTTGACCAGCGCTGTGCATCAATGAGGATTGGACATCATTCAACCTTATTGAGAAGGTAATCTCATTCGCGAATATTGCCTTGTACAAGTCGGTGGCACTTCACTTCCGAAGTGCACGAGCAAAACAGAGCCTTGACCAGCGCTGTGCATCAATGAGGATTGGACATCATTTAACATTGTTGAGAAGGTAAACTCATTCGCGAATATTGCCTTGTACAAGTCGGTGGCAGTTCACTTCCGAAGTGCACGAGCAAAACAGAATCTTGACCAGCGCTGTGCATCAATGAGGATTGGACATCATTCAACCTTGTTGAGAAGGTAAAGTCATTCGCGAATATTACCTTGTACAAGTCGGTGGCACTTCACTTCCGAAGTGCACGAGCAAAACAGAGCCTTGACCAGCGCTGTGCATCAATGAGGATTGGACATCATTCAACCTTGTTGAGAAGGTAAACTCATTCGCGAATATTACCTTGTACAAGTCGGTGGCACTCCACTTCCGAAGTGCACGAGCAAAACAGAGCCTTGACCAGCGCTGTGCATCAATGAGGATTGGACATCATTCAACCTTGTTGAGAAGGTAAACTCATTCGCGAATATTACCTTGTACAAGTCGGTGGCACTCCACTTCCGAAGTGCACGAGCAAAACAGAGCCTTGACCAGCGCTGTGCATCAATGAGGATTGGACATAATTCAACCTTGTTGAGAAGGTAAACTCATTCGCGAATATTACCTTGTACAAGTCGGTGGCACTTCACTTCCGAAGTGCACGAGCAAAACAGAGCCTTGACCAGCGCTGTGCATCAATGAGGATTGGACATCATTCAAACTTGTTGAGAAGGTAAACTCATTCGCGAATATTACCTTGTAAAAGTCGGTGGCACTCCACTTCCGAAGTGCACGAGCAAAACAGAGCCTTGACCAGCGCTGTGCATCAATGAGGATTGGACATCATTCAACCTTGTTGAGAAGGTAAACTCATTCGCGAATATTACCTTGTACAAGTCGGTGGCACTTCACTTCCGAAGTGCACGAGCAAAACAGAGCCTTGACCAGCGCTGTGCATCAATGAGGATTGGACATCATTCAACCTTGTTGAGAAGGTAAAGTCATTCGCGAATATTACCTTGTACACGTCGGTGGCACTTCACTTCCGAAGAGCACGAGCAAAACAGAGCCTTGACCAGCGCTGTGCATCAATGAGGATTGGACATCATTCAACCTTGTTGAGAAGGTAAAGTCATTCGCGAATATTACCTTGTACAAGTCGGTGGCACTTCACTTCCGAAGTGCACGAGCAAAACAGAGCCTTGACCAGCGCTGTGCATCAATGAGGATTGGACATCATTCAACCTTGTTGAGAAGGTAAACTCATTCGCGAATATTGCCTTGTACAAGTCGGTGGCACTTCACTTCCGAAGTGCACGAGCAAAACAGAGCCTTGACCAGCGCTGTGCATCAATGAGGATTGGACATCATTCAACCTTGTTGAGAAGGTAAACTCATTCGCGAATATTGCTTTGTACAAGTCGGTCGCAGTTCACTTCCGAAGTGCACGAGCAAAACAGTGCCTTGACCAGCGCTGTGCATCAATGACGATTGGACATCATTCAACCTTGTTGAGAAGGTAAAGTCATTCGCGAATATTACCTTGTACAAGTCGGTGGCACTTCACTTCCGAAGTGCACGAGCAAAACAGAGCCTTGACAAGCGCTGTGCATCAATGAGGATTGGACATCATTCAACCTTGTTGAGAAGGTAAACTCATTCGCGAATATTACCTTGTACAAGTCGGTGGCACTCCACTTCCGAAGTGCACGAGCAAAACAGAGCCTTGACCAGCGCTGTGCATCAATGAGGATTGGACATCATTCAACCTTGTTGAGAAGGTAAACTCATTCGCGAATATTACCTTCTACAAGTCGGTGGCACTTCACTTCCGAAGTGCACGAGCAAAACAGAGCCTTGACCAGCGCTGTGCATCAATGAGGATTGGACATCATTCAACCTTGTTGAGAAGGTAAACTCATTCGCGAATATTACCTTGTACAAGTCGGTGGCACTTCACTTCCGAAGTGCACGAGAAAAACAGAGCCTTGACCAGCGCTGTGCATCAGTGAGGATTGGACATCATTTAACCTTGTTGAGAAGGTAATCTCATTCGCGAATATTGCCTTGTACAAGTCGGTGGCACTTCACTTCCGAAGTACACGAGCAAAACAGAGCCTTGACCAGCGCTGTGCATCAATGAGGATTGGACATCGTTCAACCTTGTTGAGAAGGTAAACTCATTCGCGAATATTACCTTGTACACGTCGGTGGCACTCCACTTCCGAAGTGCACGAGCAAAACAGAGCCTTGACCAGCGCTGTGCATCAGTGAGGATTGGACATCATTCAACCTTGTTGAGAAGGTAAACTCATTCGCGAATATTACCTTGTACAAGTCGGTGGCACTCCACTTCCGAAGTGCACGAGCAAAACAGAGCCTTGACCAGCGCTGTGCATCAATGAGGATTGGACATCATTCAACCTTGTTGAGAAGGTAATCTCATTCGCGAATATTGCCTTGTACAAGTCAGTGGCACTTCACTTCCGAAGTGCACGAGCAAAACAGAGCCTTGACCAGCGCTGTGCATCAATGAGAATTGGACATCATTCAACCTTGTTGAGAAGGTAAACTCATTCACGAATATTACCTTGTACAAGTCGGTGGCAGTTCACTTCTGAAGTGCACGAGCAAAACAGAGCCTTGACCAGCGCTGTGCATCAATGAGAATTGGACATCATTCAACCTTGTTAAGAAGGTAAACTCATTCGCGAATATTACCTTGTACAATTCGGTGGTACTCCACTTCTGAAGTGCACGAGCAAAACAGAGCCTTGACCAGCGCTTTGCATCAATGAGGATTGGACATCATTCAACCTTGTTGAGAAGGTAAACTCATTCGCGAATATTACCTTGTACAAGTCGGTGGCACTTCACTTTCGAAGTGCACGAGCAAAACAGAGCCTTGACCAGCGCTGTGCATCAGTGAGGATTGGACATCATTCAACCTTGTTGAGAAGGTAAACTCATTCGCGAATATTGCGTTGTACAAGTCGGTGGCACTTCACTTCCGAAGTGCACGAGCAAAACAGAGCCTCCACCAGCGCTGTGCATCAATGAGGATTGGACATCATTCAACCTTGCTGAGAATGTAAACTCATTCGCGAATATTGCCTTGTACAAGTCGGTGGCACTCCACTTCCGAAGTGCACGAGCAAAACAGAGCCTTGACCAGCGCTGTGCATCAATGAGGATTGGACATCATTCAACCTTGTTGAGAAGGTAAACTCATTCGCGAATATTGCCTTGTACAAGTCGGTGGCACCTCACTTCCGAAGTGCACGAGCAAAACAGAGCCTTGACCAGCGCTGTGCATCAATGAGGATTGGACATCATTCAACCTTGTTGAGAAGGTAAACTCATTCGCGAATATTGCCTTGTACAAGTCGGTGGCACTTCACTTCCGAAGTGCACGAGCAAAACAGAGCCTTGACCAGCTCTGTGCATCAATGAGGATTGGACATCATTCAACCTTGTTGAGAAGGTAAACTCATTCGCGAATATTACCTTGTACAAGTCGGTGGCACTCCACTTCCGAAGTGCACGAGCAAAACAGAGCCTTGACCAGCGCTGTGCATCAATGAGGATTGGACATCATTCAACCTTGTTGAGAAGGTAAACTCATTCGCGAAGATATTACCTTGAACAAGTCGGTGGCACTCCACTTCCTAAGTGCACGAGCAAAACAGAGCCTTGACCAGCGCTTTGCATCAGTGAGGATTGGGCATCATTTACCCTGTTGAGAAGGTAAACGCATTCGCGAATATTACCTTGTACAAGTCGGTGGCACTTCACTTCCGAAGTGCACGAGCAAAACAGAGCCTTGACCAGCGCTGTGCATCAATGAGGATTGGACATCATTCAACCTTGTTGAGAAGGTAAACTCATTCGCGAATATTGCCTTGTACAAGTCGGTGGCACTTCACTTCCGAAGTGCACGAGCAAAACAGAGCCTTGACCAGCGCTGTGCATCAATGAGGATTGGACATCATTCAACCTTGTTGAGAAGGTAAACTCATTCGCGAATATTGCCTTGTACAAGTCGGTGGCACTTCACTTCCGAAGTGCACGAGCAAAACAGAGCCTTGACCAGCGCTGTGCATCAATGAGGATTGGACATCATTCAACCTTGTTGAGAAGGTAAACTCATTCGCGAATATTGCTTTGTACAAGTCGGTCGCAGTTCACTTCCGAAGTGCACGAGCAAAACAGAGCCTTGACCAGCGCTGTGCATCAATGAGGATTGGACATCATTCAACCTTGTTGAGAAGGTAAAGTCATTCGCGAATATTACCTTGTACAAGTCGGTGGCACTCCACTTCCGAAGTGCACGAGCAAAACAGAGCCTTGACCAGCGCTGTGCATCAATGAGGATTGGACATCATTCAACCTTGTTGAGAAGGTAAACTCATTCGCGAATATTACCTTGTACAAGTCGGTGGCACTTCACTTCCGAAGTGCACGAGCAAAACAGAGCCTTGACCAGCGCTGTGCATCAATGAGGATTGGACATAATTCAACCTTGTTGAGAAGGTAAACTCATTCGCGAATATTACCTTGTACAAGTCGGTGGCACTTCACTTCCGAAGTGCACGAGCAAAACAGAGCCTTGACCAGCGCTGTGCATCAATGAGGATTGGACATCATTCAACCTTGTTGAGAAGGTAAACTCATTCGCGAATATTACCTTGTACAAGTCGGTGGCACTTCACTTCCGAAGTGCACGAGCAAAACAGAGCCTTGACCAGCGCTGTGCATCAATGAGGATTGGACATCATTCAACCTTGTTGAGAAGGTAAACTCATTCGCGAATATTACCTTGTACAAGTCGGTGGCACTCCACTTCCGAAGTGCACGAGCAAAACAGAGCCTTGACCAGCGCTGTGCATCAATGAGGATTGGACATCATTCAACCTTGTTGAGAAGGTAAACTCATTCGCGAATATTACCTTGTACAAGTCGGTGGCACTTCACTTCCGAAGTGCACGAGCAAAACAGAGCCTTGACCAGCGCTGTGCATCAATGAGGATTGGACATCATTCAACCTTGTTGAGAAGGTAAACTCATTCGCGAATATTACCTTGTACAAGTCGGTGGCACTTCACTTGCGAAGTGCACGAGAAAAACAGAGCCTTGACCAGCGCTGTGCATCAGTGAGGATTGGACATCATTTAACCTTGTTGAGAAGGTAATCTCATTCGCGAATATTGCCTTGTACAAGTCGGTGGCACTTCACTTCCGAAGTACACGAGCAAAACAGAGCCTTGACCAGCGCCGTGCATCAATGAGGATTGGACATCATTCAACCTTGTTGAGAAGGTAAACTCATTCGCGAATATTACCTTGTACAAGTCGGTGGCACTCCACTTCCGAAGTGCACGAGCAAAACAGAGCCTTGACCAGCGCTGTGCATCAATGAGGATTGGACATCATTCAACCTTATTGAGAAGGTAATCTCATTCGCGAATATTGCCTTGTACAAGTCGGTGGCACTTCACTTCCGAAGTGCACGAGCAAAACAGAGCCTTGACCAGCGCTGTGCATCAATGAGGATTGGACATCATTTAACATTGTTGAGAAGGTAAACTCATTCGCGAATATTGCCTTGTACAAGTCGGTGGCAGTTCACTTCCGAAGTTCACGAGCAAAACAGAATCTTGACCAGCGCTGTGCATCAATGAGGATTGGACATCATTCAACCTTGTTGAGAAGGTAAAGTCATTCGCGAATATTACCTTGTACAAGTCGGTGGCACTTCACTTCCGAAGTGCACGAGCAAAACAGAGCCTTGACCAGCGCTGTGCATCAATGAGGATTGGACATCATTCAACCTTGTTGAGAAGGTAAACTCATTCGCGAATATTACCTTGTACAAGTCGGTGGCACTCCACTTCCGAAGTGCACGAGCAAAACAGAGCCTTGACCAGCGCTGTGCATCAATGAGGATTGGACATCATTCAACCTTGTTGAGAAGGTAAACTCATTCGCGAATATTACCTTGTACAAGTCGGTGGCACTCCACTTCCGAAGTGCACGAGCAAAACAGAGCCTTGACCAGCGCTGTGCATCAATGAGGATTGGACATAATTCAACCTTGTTGAGAAGGTAAACTCATTCGCGAATATTACCTTGTACAAGTCGGTGGCACTTCACTTCCGAAGTGCACGAGCAAAACAGAGCCTTGACCAGCGCTGTGCATCAATGAGGATTGGACATCATTCAAACTTGTTGAGAAGGTAAACTCATTCGCGAATATTACCTTGTAAAAGTCGGTGGCACTCCACTTCCGAAGTGCACGAGCAAAACAGAGCCTTGACCAGCGCTGTGCATCAATGAGGATTGGACATCATTCAACCTTGTTGAGAAGGTAAACTCATTCGCGAATATTACCTTGTACAAGTCGGTGGCACTTCACTTCCGAAGTGCACGAGCAAAACAGAGCCTTGACCAGCGCTGTGCATCAATGAGGATTGGACATCATTCAACCTTGTTGAGAAGGTAAAGTCATTCGCGAATATTACCTTGTACACGTCGGTGGCACTTCACTTCCGAAGAGCACGAGCAAAACAGAGCCTTGACCAGCGCTGTGCATCAATGAGGATTGGACATCATTTAACCTTGTTGAGAAGGTAAAGTCATTCGCGAATATTACCTTGTACAAGTCGGTGGCACTTCACTTCCGAAGTGCACGAGCAAAACAGAGCCTTGACCAGCGCTGTGCATCAATGAGGATTGGACATCATTCAACCTTGTTGAGAAGGTAAACTCATTCGCGAATATTGCCTTGTACAAGTCGGTGGCACTTCACTTCCGAAGTGCACGAGCAAAACAGAGCCTTGACCAGCGCTGTGCATCAATGAGGATTGGACATCATTCAACCTTGTTGAGAAGGTAAACTCATTCGCGAATATTGCTTTGTACAAGTCGGTCGCAGTTCACTTCCGAAGTGCACGAGCAAAACAGAGCCTTGACCAGCGCTGTGCATCAATGACGATTGGACATCATTCAACCTTGTTGAGAAGGTAAAGTCATTCGCGAATATTACCTTGTACAAGTCGGTGCCACTTCACTTCCGAAGTGCACGAGCAAAACAGAGCCTTGACAAGCGCTGTGCATCAATGAGGATTGGACATCATTCAACCTTGTTGAGAAGGTAAACTCATTCGCGAATATTACCTTGTACAAGTCGGTGGCACTCCACTTCCGAAGTGCACGAGCAAAACAGAGCCTTGACCAGCGCTGTGCATCAATGAGGATTGGACATCATTCAACCTTGTTGAGAAGGTAAACTCATTCGCGAATATTACCTTCTACAAGTCGGTGGCACTTCACTTCCGAAGTGCACGAGCAAAACAGAGCCTTGACCAGCGCTGTGCATCAATGAGGATTGGACATCATTCAACCTTGTTGAGAAGGTAAACTCATTCGCGAATATTACCTTGTACAAGTCGGTGGCACTTCACTTCCGAAGTGCACGAGAAAAACAGAGCCTTGACCAGCGCTGTGCATCAGTGAGGATTGGACATCATTCAACCTTGTTGAGAAGGTAAACTCATTCGCGAATATTACCTTGTACAAGTCGGTGGCACTCCACTTCCGAAGTGCACGAGCAAAACAGAGCCTTGACCAGCGCTGTGCATCAATGAGGATTGGACATCATTCAACCTTGTTGAGAAGGTAATCTCATTCGCGAATATTGCCTTGTACAAGTCAGTGGCACTTCACTTCCGAAGTGCACGAGCAAAACAGAGCCTTGACCAGCGCTGTGCATCAATGAGGATTGGACATCATTCAACCGTGTTGAGAAGGTAAACTCATTCGCGAATATTACCTTGTACAAGTCGGTGGCACTCCACTTACGAAGTGCACGAGCAAAACAGAGCCTTGACCAGCGCTGTGCATCAATGAGGATTGGACATCATTCAACCTTGTTGAGAATGTAAACTCATTCGCGAATATTACCTTGTACAAGTCGGTGGCACTCCACTTCCGAAGTGCACGAGCAAAACAGAGCCTTGAATAGCGCTGTGAATCAATGAGGATTGGACATCATTCAACCTTGTTGAGAAGGTAAACTCATTCGCGAATATTACCTTGTACAAGTCGGTGGCACTTCACTTCCGAAGTGCACAAGCAAAACAGAGCCTTGACCAGCGCTGTGCATCAGTGAGGATTGGACATCATTCAACCTTGTTGAGAAGGTAAACTCATTCGCGAATATTGCCTTGTACAAGTCGGTGGCACTTCACTTCCGAAGTGCACGAGCAAAACAGAGCCTTGACCAGCTCTGTGCATCAATGAGGATTGGACATCATTCAACCTTGTTGAGAAGGTAAACTCATTCGCGAATATTACCTTGTACAAGTCGGTGGCACTCTACTTCCGAAGTGCACGAGCAAAACAGAGCCTTGACCAGCGCTGTGCATCAATGAGGATTGGACATCATTCAACCTTGTTGAGAAGGTAAACTCATTCGCGAAGATATTACCTTGAACAAGTCGGTGGCACTCCACTTCCTAAGTGCACGAGCAAAACAGAGCCTTGACCAGCGCTTTGCATCAGTGAGGATTGGGCATCATTTACCCTGTTGAGAAGGTAAACGCATTCGCGAATATTACCTTGTACAAGTCGGTGGCACTTCACTTCCGAAGTGCACGAGCAAAACAGAGCCTTGACCAGCGCTGTGCATCAATGAGGATTGGACATCATTCAACCTTGTTGAGAAGGTAAACTCATTCGCGAATATTGCCTTGTACAAGTCGGTGGCACTTCACTTCCGAAGTGCACGAGCAAAACAGAGCCTTGACCAGCGCTGTGCATCAATGAGGATTGGACATCATTCAACCTTGTTGAGAAGGTAAACTCATTCGCGAATATTGCCTTGTACAAGTCGGTGGCACTTCACTTCCGAAGTGCACGAGCAAAACAGAGCCTTGACCAGCGCTGTGCATCAATGAGGATTGGACATCATTCAACCTTGTTGAGAAGGTAAACTCATTCGCGAATATTGCTTTGTACAAGTCGGTCGCAGTTCACTTCCGAAGTGCACGAGCAAAACAGAGCCTTGACCAGCGCTGTGCATCAATGAGGATTGGACATCATTCAACCTTGTTGAGAAGGTAAAGTCATTCGCGAATATTACCTTGTACAAGTCGGTGGCACTCCACTTCCGAAGTGCACGAGCAAAACAGAGCCTTGACCAGCGCTGTGCATCAATGAGGATTGGACATCATTCAACCTTGTTGAGAAGGTAAACTCATTCGCGAATATTACCTTGTACAAGTCGGTGGCACTCCACTTCCGAAGTGCACGAGCAAAACAGAGCCTTGACCAGCGCTGTGCATCAATGAGGATTGGACATAATTCAACCTTGTTGAGAAGGTAAACTCATTCGCGAATATTACCTTGTACAAGTCGGTGGCACTTCACTTCCGAAGTGCACGAGCAAAACAGAGCCTTGACCAGCGCTGTGCATCAATGAGGATTGGACATCATTCAACCTTGTTGAGAAGGTAAACTCATTCGCGAATATTACCTTGTACAAGTCGGTGGCACTTCACTTCCGAAGTGCACGAGCAAAACAGAGCCTTGACCAGCGCTGTGCATCAATGAGGATTGGACATCATTCAACCTTGTTGAGAAGGTAAACTCATTCGCGAATATTACCTTGTACAAGTCGGTGGCACTCCACTTCCGAAGTGCACGAGCAAAACAGAGCCTTGACCAGCGCTGTGCATCAATGAGGATTGGACATCATTCAACCTTGTTGAGAAGGTAAACTCATTCGCGAATATTACCTTGTACAAGTCGGTGGCACTTCACTTCCGAAGTGCACGAGCAAAACAGAGCCTTGACCAGCGCTGTGCATCAATGAGGATTGGACATCATTCAACCTTGTTGAGAAGGTAAACTCATTCGCGAATATTACCTTGTACAAGTCGGTGGCACTTCACTTGCGAAGTGCACGAGAAAAACAGAGCCTTGACCAGCGCTGTGCATCAGTGAGGATTGGACATCATTTAACCTTGTTGAGAAGGTAATCTCATTCGCGAATATTGCCTTGTACAAGTCGGTGGCACTTCACTTCCGAAGTACACGAGCAAAACAGAGCCTTGACCAGCGCCGTGCATCAATGAGGATTGGACATCATTCAACCTTGTTGAGAAGGTAAACTCATTCGCGAATATTACCTTGTACAAGTCGGTGGCACTCCACTTCCGAAGTGCACGAGCAAAACAGAGCCTTGACCAGCGCTGTGCATCAATGAGGATTGGACATCATTCAACCTTATTGAGAAGGTAATCTCATTCGCGAATATTGCCTTGTACAAGTCGGTGGCACTTCACTTCCGAAGTGCACGAGCAAAACAGAGCCTTGACCAGCGCTGTGCATCAATGAGGATTGGACATCATTTAACATTGTTGAGAAGGTAAACTCATTCGCGAATATTGCCTTGTACAAGTCGGTGGCAGTTCACTTCCGAAGTTCACGAGCAAAACAGAATCTTGACCAGCGCTGTGCATCAATGAGGATTGGACATCATTCAACCTTGTTGAGAAGGTAAAGTCATTCGCGAATATTACCTTGTACAAGTCGGTGGCACTTCACTTCCGAAGTGCACGAGCAAAACAGAGCCTTGACCAGCGCTGTGCATCAATGAGGATTGGACATCATTCAACCTTGTTGAGAAGGTAAACTCATTCGCGAATATTACCTTGTACAAGTCGGTGGCACTCCACTTCCGAAGTGCACGAGCAAAACAGAGCCTTGACCAGCGCTGTGCATCAATGAGGATTGGACATCATTCAACCTTGTTGAGAAGGTAAACTCATTCGCGAATATTACCTTGTACAAGTCGGTGGCACTCCACTTACGAAGTGCACGAGCAAAACAGAGCATTGACCAGCGCTGTGCATCAATGAGGATTGGACATAATTCAACCTTGTTGAGAAGGTAAACTCATTCGCGAATATTACCTTGTACAAGTCGGTGGCACTTCACTTCCGAAGTGCACGAGCAAAACAGAGCCTTGACCAGCGCTGTGCATCAATGAGGATTGGACATCATTCAAACTTGTTGAGAAGGTAAACTCATTCGCGAATATTACCTTGTAAAAGTCGGTGGCACTAAACTTCCGAAGTGCACGAGCAAAACAGAGCCTTGACCAGCGCTGTGCATCAATGAGGATTGGACATCATTCAACCTTGTTGAGAAGGTAAACTCATTCGCGAATATTACCTTGTACAAGTCGGTGGCACTTCACTTCCGAAGTGCACGAGCAAAACAGAGCCTTGACCAGCGCTGTGCATCAATGAGGATTGGACATCATTCAACCTTGTTGAGAAGGTAAAGTCATTCGCGAATATTACCTTGTACACGTCGGTGGCACTTCACTTCCGAAGAGCACGAGCAAAACAGAGCCTTGACCAGCGCTGTGCATCAATGAGGATTGGACATCATTCAACCTTGTTGAGAAGGTAAAGTCATTCGCGAATATTACCTTGTACAAGTCGGTGGCACTTCACTTCCGAAGTGCACGAGCAAAACAGAGCCTTGACCAGCGCTGTGCATCAATGAGGATTGGACATCATTCAACCTTGTTGAGAAGGTAAACTCATTCGCGAATATTGCCTTGTACAAGTCGGTGGCACTTCACTTCCGAAGTGCACGAGCAAAACAGAGCCTTGACCAGCGCTGTGCATCAATGAGGATTGGACATCATTCAACCTTGTTGAGAAGGTAAACTCATTCGCGAATATTGCTTTGTACAAGTCGGTCGCAGTTCACTTCCGAAGTGCACGAGCAAAACAGAGCCTTGACCAGCGCTGTGCATCAATGACGATTGGACATCATTCAACCTTGTTGAGAAGGTAAAGTCATTCGCGAATATTACCTTGTACAAGTCGGTGGCACTTCAGTTCCGAAGTGCACGAGCAAAACAGAGCCTTGACCAGCGCTGTGCATCAATGAGGATTGGACATCATTCAACCTTGTTGAGAAGGTAAACTCATTCGCGAATATTACCTTGTACAAGTCGGTGGCACTCCACTTCCGAAGTGCACGAGCAAAACAGAGCCTTGACCAGCGCTGTGCATCAATGAGGATTGGACATCATTCAACCTTGTTGAGAAGGTAAACTCATTCGCGAATATTACCTTCTACAAGTCGGTGGCACTTCACTTCCGAAGTGCACGAGCAAAACAGAGCCTTGACCAGCGCTGTGCATCAATGAGGATTGGACATCATTCAACCTTGTTGAGAAGGTAAACTCATTCGCGAATATTACCTTGTACAAGTCGGTGGCACTTCACTTCCGAAGTGCACGAGAAAAACAGAGCCTTGACCAGCGCTGTGCATCAGTGAGGATTGGACATCATTTAACCTTGTTGAGAAGGTAATCTCATTCGCGAATATTGCCTTGTACAAGTCGGTGGCACTTCACTTCCGAAGTACACGAGCAAAACAGAGCCTTGACCAGCGCTGTGCATCAATGAGGATTGGACATCGTTCAACCTTGTTGAGAAGGTAAACTCATTCGCGAATATTACCTTGTACAAGTCGGTGGCACTCCACTTCCGAAGTGCACGAGCAAAACAGAGCCTTGACCAGCGCTGTGCATCAGTGAGGATTGGACATCATTCAACCTTGTTGAGAAGGTAAACTCATTCGCGAATATTACCTTGTACAAGTCGGTGGCACTCCTCTTCCGAAGTGCACGAGCAAAACAGAGCCTTGACCAGCGCTGTGCATCAATGAGGATTGGACATCATTCAACCTTGTTGAGAAGGTAATCTCATTCGCGAATATTGCCTTGTACAAGTCAGTGGCACTTCACTTCCGAAGTGCACGAGCAAAACAGAGCCTTGACCAGCGCTGTGCATCAATGAGAATTGGACATCATTCAACCTTGTTGAGAAGGTAAACTCATTCACGAATATTACCTTGTACAAGTCGGTGGCAGTTCACTTCTGAAGTGCACGAGCAAAACAGAGCCTTGACCAGCGCTGTGCATCAATGAGGATTGGACATCATTCAACCTTGTTAAGAAGGTAAACTCATTCGCGAATATTACCTTGTACAATTCGGTGGTACTCCACTTCTGAAGTGCACGAGCAAAACAGAGCCTTGACCAGCGCTTTGCATCAATGAGGATTGGACATCATTCAACCTTGTTGAGAAGGTAAACTCATTCGCGAATATTACCTTGTACAAGTCGGTGGCACTTCACTTCCGAAGTGCACGAGCAAAACAGAGCCTTGACCAGCGCTGTGCATCAGTGAGGATTGGACATCATTCAACCTTGTTGAGAAGGTAAACTCATTCGCGAATATTGCGTTGTACAAGTCGGTGGCACTTCACTTCCGAAGTGCACGAGCAAAACAGAGCCTTGACCAGCGCTGTGCATCAATGAGGATTGGACATCATTCAACCTTGCTGAGAATGTAAACTCATTCGCGAATATTGCCTTGTACAAGTCGGTGGCACTCCACTTCCGAAGTGCACGAGCAAAACAGAGCCTTGACCAGCGCTGTGCATCAATGAGGATTGGACATCATTCAACCTTGTTGAGAAGGTAAACTCATTCGCGAATATTGCCTTGTACAAGTCGGTGGCACCTCACTTCCGAAGTGCACGAGCAAAACAGAGCCTTGACCAGCGCTGTGCATCAATGAGGATTGGACATCATTCAACCTTGTTGAGAAGGTAAACTCATTCGCGAATATTACCTTGTACAAGTCGGTGGCACTTCACTTCCGAAGTGCACGAGCAAAACAGAGCCTTGACCAGCTCTGTGCATCAATGAGGGTTGGACATCGTTCAACCTTGTTGAGAAGGTAAACTCATTCGCGAATATTACCTTGTACAAGTCGGTGGCACTCCACTTCCGAAGTGCACGAGCAAAACAGAGCCTTGACCAGCGCTGTGCATCAATGAGGATTGGACATCATTCAACCGTGTTGAGAAGGTAAACTCATTCGCGAATATTACCTTGTACAAGTCGGTGGCACTCCACTTACGAAGTGCACGAGCAAAACAGAGCCTTGACCAGCGCTGTGCATCAATGAGGATTGGACATCATTCAACCTTGTTGAGAATGTAAACTCATTTGCGAATAGTACCTTGTACAAGTCGGTGGCACTCCACTTCCGAAGTGCACGAGCAAAACAGAGCCTTGACCAGCGCTGTGCATCAATGAGGATTGGACATCATTCAACCTTGTTGAGAAGGTAAACTCATTCGCGAATATTGCTTTGTACAAGTCGGTCGCAGTTCACTTCCGAAGTGCACGAGCAAAACAGAGCCTTGACCAGCGCTGTGCATCAATGACGATTGGACATCATTCAACCTTGTTGAGAAGGTAAAGTCATTCGCAAATATTACCTTGTACAAGTCGGTGGCACTTCACTTCCGAAGTGCACGAGCAAAACAGAGCCTTGACCAGCGCTGTGCATCAATGAGGATTGGACATCATTCAACCTTGTTGAGAAGGTAAACTCATTCGCGAAGATATTACCTTGAACAAGTCGGTGGCACTCCACTTCCTAAGTGCACGAGCAAAACAGAGCCTTGACCAGCGCTTTGCATCAGTGAGGATTGGGCATCATTTAACCTTGTTGAGAAGGTAAACGCATTCGCGAATATTACCTTGTACAAGTCGGTGGCACTTCACTTCCGAAGTGCACGAGCAAAACAGAGCCTTGACCAGCGCTGTGCATCAATGAGGATTGGACATCATTCAACCTTGTTGAGAAGGTAAACTCATTCGCGAATATTGCGTTGTACAAGTCGGTGGCACTTCACTTCCGAAGTGCACGAGCAAAACAGAGCCTTGACCAGCGCTGTGCATCAATGAGGATTGGACATCATTCAATCTTGTTGAGAAGGTAAACTCATTCGCGAATATTGCCTTGTACAAGTCGGTGGCACTTCACTTCCGAAGTGCACGAGCAAAACAGAGCCTTGACCAGCGCTGTGCATCAATGAGGATTGGACATCATTCAACCTTGTTGAGAAGGTAAACTCATTCGCGAATATTGCTTTGTACAAGTCGGTCGCAGTTCACTTCCGAAGTGCACGAGCAAAACAGAGCCTTGACCAGCGCTGTGCATCAATGAGGATTGGACATCGTTCAACCTTGTTGAGAAGGTAAACTCATTCGCGAATATTACCTTGTACAAGTCGGTGGCACTCCACTTCCGAAGTGCACGAGCAAAACAGAGCCTTGACCAGCGCTGTGCATCAGTGAGGATTGGACATCATTCAACCTTGTTGAGAAGGTAAACTCATTCGCGAATATTACCTTGTACAAGTCGGTGGCACTCCACTTCCGAAGTGCACGAGCAAAAGAGAGCCTTGACCAGCGCTGTGCATCAATGAGGATTGGACATCATTCAACCTTGTTGAGAAGGTAATCTCATTCGCGAATATTGCCTTGTACAAGTCAGTGGCACTTCACTTCCGAAGTGCACGAGCAAAACAGAGCCTTGACCTGCGCTGTGCATCAATGAGAATTGGACATCATTCAACCTTGTTGTGAAGGTAAACTCATTCGCGAATATTACCTTGTACAAGTCGGTGGCACTCCACTTCCGAAGTGCACGAGCAAAACAGAGCCTTGACCAGCGCTGTGCATCAATGAGGATTGGACATCATTCAACCTTGTTGAGAAGGTAAACTCATTCGCGAATATTACCTTGTACAAGTCGGTGGCACTCCACTTCCGAAGTGCACGAGCAAAACAGAGCCTTGACCAGCGCTGTGCATCAATGAGGATTGGACATCATTCAACCTTGTTGAGAAGGTAAACTCATTCGCGAATATTACCTTCTACAAGTCGGTGGCACTTCACTACCGAAGTGCACGAGCAAAACAGAGCCTTGACCAGCGCTGTGCATCAATGAGGATTGGACATCATTCAACCTTGTTGAGAAGGTAAACTCATTCGCGAATATTACCTTGTACAAGTCGGTGGCACTTCACTTCCGAAGTGCACGAGAAAAACAGAGCCTTGACCAGCGCTGTGCATCAGTGAGGATTGGACATCATTTAACCTTGTTGAGAAGGTAATCTCATTCGCGAATATTGCCTTGTACAAGTCGGTGGCACTTCACTTCCGAAGTACACGAGCAAAACAGAGCCTTGACCAGCGCTGTGCATCAAAGAGGATTGGACATCGTTCAACCTTGTTGAGAAGGTAAACTCATTCGCGAATATTACCTTGTACAAGTCGGTGGCACTCCACTTCCGAAGTGCACGAGCAAAACAGAGCCTTGACCAGCGCTGTGCATCAGTGAGGATTGGACATCATTCAACCTTGTTGAGAAGGTAAACTCATTCGCGAATATTACCTTGTACAAGTCGGTGGCACTCCACTTCCGAAGTGCACGAGCAAAACAGAGCCTTGACCAGCGCTGTGCATCAATGAGGATTGGACATCATTCAACCTTGTTGAGAAGGTAATCTCATTCGCGAATATTGCCTTGTACAAGTCAGTGGCACTTCACTTCCGAAGTGCACGAGCAAAACAGAGCCTTGACCAGCGCTGTGCATCAATGAGAATTGGACATCATTCAACCTTGTTGAGAAGGTAAACTCATTCACGAATATTACCTTGTACAAGTCGGTGGCAGTTCACTTTTGAAGTGCACGAGCAAAACAGAGCCTTGACCAGCGCTGTGCATCAATGAGGATTGGACATCATTCAACCTTGTTAAGAAGGTAAACTCATTCGCGAATATTACCTTGTACAATTCGGTGGTACTCCACTTCTGAAGTGCACGAGCAAAACAGAGCCTTGACCAGCGCTTTGCATCAATGAGGATTGGACATCATTCAACCTTGTTGAGAAGGTAAACTCATTCGCGAATATTACCTTGTACAAGTCGGTGGCACTTCACTTCCGAAGTGCACGAGCAAAACAGAGCCTTGACCAGCGCTGTGCATCAGTGAGGATTGGACATCATTCAACCTTGTTGAGAAGGTAAACTCATTCGCGAATATTGCGTTGTACAAGTCGGTGGCACTTCACTTCCGAAGTGCACGAGCAAAACAGAGCCTTGACCAGCGCTGTGCATCAATGAGGATTGGACATCATTCAACCTTGCTGAGAATGTAAACTCATTCGCGAATATTGCCTTGTACAAGTCGGTGGCACTCCACTTCCGAAGTGCACGAGCAAAACAGAGCCTTGACCAGCGCTGTGCATCAATGAGGATTGGACATCATTCAACCTTGTTGAGAAGGTAAACTCATTCGCGAATATTGCCTTGTACAAGTCGGTGGCACCTCACTTCCGAAGTGCACGAGCAAAACAGAGCCTTGACCAGCGCTGTGCATCAATGAGGATTGGACATCATTCAACCTTGTTGAGAAGGTAAACTCATTCGCGAATATTACCTTGTACAAGTCGGTGGCACTTCACTTCCGAAGTGCACGAGCAAAACAGAGCCTTGACCAGCTCTGTGCATCAATGAGGGTTGGACATCGTTCAACCTTGTTGAGAAGGTAAACTCATTCGCGAATATTACCTTGTACAAGTCGGTGGCACTCCACTTCCGAAGTGCACGAGCAAAACAGAGCCTTGACCAGCGCTGTGCATCAATGAGGATTGGACATCATTCAACCGTGTTGAGAAGGTAAACTCATTCGCGAATATTACCTTGTACAAGTCGGTGGCACTCCACTTACGAAGTGCACGAGCAAAACAGAGCTTTGACCAGCGCTGTGCATCAATGAGGATTGGACATCATTCAACCTTGTTGAGAATGTAAACTCATTCGCGAATATTACCTTCTACAAGTCGGTGGCACTTCACTTCCGAAGTGCACGAGCAAAACAGAGCCTTGACCAGCGCTGTGCATCAATGAGGATTGGACATCATTCAACCTTGTTGAGAAGGTAAACTCATTCGCGAATATTACCTTGTACAAGTCGGTGGCACTTCACTTCCGAAGTGCACGAGAAAAACAGAGCCTTGACCAGCGCTGTGCATCAGTGAGGATTGGACATCATTTAACCTTGTTGAGAAGGTAATCTCATTCGCGAATATTGCCTTGTACAAGTCGGTGGCACTTCACTTCCGAAGTACACGAGCAAAACAGAGCCTTGACCAGCGCTGTGCATCAATGAGGATTGACATCTTTCAGCCTTGTTGAGAAGGTAAACTCATTCGCGAATATTACCTTGTACAAGTCGGTGGCACTCCACTTCCGAAGTGCACGAGCAAAACAGAGCCTTGACCAGCGCTGTGCATCAGTGAGGATTGGACATCATTCAACCTTGTTGAGAAGGTAAACTCATTCGCGAATATTACCTTGTACAAGTCGGTGGCACTCCACTTCCGAAGTGCACGAGCAAAACAGAGCCTTGACCAGCGCTGTGCATCAATGAGGATTGGACATCATTCAACCTTGTTGAGAAGGTAATCTCATTCGCGAATATTGCCTTGTACAAGTCAGTGGCACTTCACTTCCGAAGTACACGAGCAAAACAGAGCCTTGACCAACGCTGTGCATCAATGAGAATTGGACATCATTCAACCTTGTTGAGAAGGTAAACTCATTCACGAATATTACCTTGTACAAGTCGGTGGCAGTTCACTTCTGAAGTGCACGAGCAAAACAGAGCCTTGACCAGCGCTGTGCATCAATGAGGATTGGACATCATTCAACCTTGTTGAGAAGGTAAACTCATTCGCGAATATTACCTTGTACAAGTCGGTGGCACTTCACTTCCGAAGTGCACGAGCAAAACAGAGCCTTGACCAGCGCTGTGCATCAGTGAGGATTGGACATCATTCAACCTTGTTGAGAAGGTAAACTCATTCGGGAATATTGCGTTGTACAAGTCGGTGGCACTTCACTTCCGAAGTGCACGAGCAAAACAGAGCCTTGACCAGCGCTGTGCATCAATGAGGATTGGACATCATTCAACCTTGCTGAGAATGTAAACTCATTCGCGAATATTGCCTTGTACAAGTCGGTGGCACTCCACTTCCGAAGTGCACGAGCAAAACAGAGCCTTGACCAGCGCTGTGCATCAATGAGGATTGGACATCATTCAACCTTGTTGAGAAGGTAAACTCATTCGCGAATATTGCCTTGTACAAGTCGGTGGCACCTCACTTCCGAAGTGCACGAGCAAAACAGAGCCTTGACCAGCGCTGTGCATCAATGAGGATTGGACATCATTCAACCTTGTTGAGAAGGTAAACTCATTCGCGAATATTACCTTGTACAAGTCGGTGGCACTCCACTTCCGAAGTGCACGAGCAAAACAGAGCCTTGACCAGCGCTGTGCATCAATGAGGATTGGACATCATTCAACCGTGTTGAGAAGGTAAACTCATTCGCGAATATTACCTTGTACAAGTCGGTGGCACTCCACTTACGAAGTGCACGAGCAAAACAGAGCCTTGACCAGCGCTGTGCATCAATGAGGATTGGACATCATTCAACCTTGTTGAGAATGTAAACTCATTCGCGAATATTACCTTGTACAAGTCGGTGGCACTCCACTTCCGAAGTGCACGAGCAAAACAGAGCCTTGACTAGCGCTGTGAATCAATGAGGATTGGACATCATTCAACCTTGTTGAGAAGGTAAACTCATTCGCGAATATTACCTTGTACAAGTCGGTGGCACTTCACTTCCGAAGTGCACAAGCAAAACAGAGCCTTGACCAGCGCTGTGCATCAGTGAGGATTGGACATCATTCAACCTTGTTGAGAAGGTAAACTCATTCGCGAATATTGCCTTGTACAAGTCGGTGGCACTTCACTTCCGAAGTGCACGAGCAAAACAGAGCCTTGACCAGCTCTGTGCATCAATGAGGATTGGACATCATTCAACCTTGTTGAGAAGGTAAACTCATTCGCGAATATTACCTTGTACAAGTCGGTGGCACTCTACTTCCGAAGTGCACGAGCAAAACAGAGCCTTGACCAGCGCTGTGCATCAATGAAGATTGGACATCATTCAACCTTGTTGAGAAGGTAAACTCATTCGCGAAGATATTACCTTGAACAAGTCGGTGGCACTCCACTTCCTAAGTGCACGAGCAAAACAGAGCCTTGACCAGCGCTTTGCATCAGTGAGGATTGGGCATCATTTAACCTAGTTGAGAAGGTAAACGCATTCGCGAATATTACCTTGTACAAGTCGGTGGCACTTCACTTCCGAAGTGCACGAGCAAAACAGAGCCTTGACCAGCGCTGTGCATCAATGAGGATTGGACATCATTCAACCTTGTTGAGAAGGTAAACTCATTCGCGAATATTGCCTTGTACAAGTCGGTGGCACCTCACTTCCGAAGTGCACGAGCAAAACAGAGCCTTGACCAGCGCTGTGCATCAATGAGGATTGGACATCATTCAACCTTGTTGAGAATGTAAACTCATTCGCGAATATTACCTTGTACAAGTCGGTGGCACTCCACTTCCGAAGTGCACGTGCAAAACAGAGCCTTGACCAGCTCTGTGCATCAATGAGGATTGGACATCGTTCAACCTTCTTGAGAAGGTAAACTCATTCGCGAATATTACCTTGTACAAGTCGGTGGCACTCCACTTCCGAAGTGCACGAGCAAAACAGAGCCTTGACCAGCGCTGTGCATCAATGAGGATTGGACATCATTCAACCTTGTTGAGAAGGTAAACTCATTCGCGAATATTACCTTGTACAAGTCGGTGGCACTCTACTTCCGAAGTGCACGAGCAAAACAGAGCCTTGACCAGCGCTGTGCATCAATGAAGATTGGACATCATTCAACCTTGTTGAGAAGGTAAACTCATTCGCGAAGATATTACCTTGAACAAGTCGGTGGCACTCCACTTCCTAAGTGCACGAGCAAAACAGAGCCTTGACCAGCGCTTTGCATCAGTGAGGATTGGGCATCATTTAACCTAGTTGAGAAGGTAAACGCATTCGCGAATATTACCTTGTACAAGTCGGTGGCACTTCACTTCCGAAGTGCACGAGCAAAACAGAGCCTTGACCAGCGCTGTGCATCAATGAGGATTGGACATCATTCAACCTTGTTGAGAAGGTAAACTCATTCGCGAATATTGCGTTGTACAAGTCGGTGGCACTTCACTTCCGAAGTGCACGAGCAAAACAGAGCCTTGACCAGCGCTGTGCATCAATGAGGATTGGACATCATTCAACCTTGCTGAGAATGTAAACTCATTCGCGAATATTGCCTTGTACAAGTCGGTGGCACTCCACTTCCGAAGTGCACGAGCAAAACAGAGCCTTGACCAGCGCTGTGCATCAATGAGGATTGGACATCATTCAACCTTGTTGAGAAGGTAAACTCATTCGCGAATATTGCCTTGTACAAGTCGGTGGCACCTCACTTCCGAAGTGCACGAGCAAAACAGAGCCTTGACCAGCGCTGTGCATCAATGAGGATTGGACATCATTCAACCTTGTTGAGAAGGTAAACTCATTCGCGAATATTACCTTGTACAAGTCGGTGGCACTTCACTTCCGAAGTGCACGAGCAAAACAGAGCCTTGACCAGCTCTGTGCATCAATGAGGGTTGGACATCGTTCAACCTTGTTGAGAAGGTAAACTCATTCGCGAATATTACCTTGTACAAGTCGGTGGCACTCCACTTCCGAAGTGCACGAGCAAAACAGAGCCTTGACCAGCGCTGTGCATCAATGAGGATTGGACATCATTCAACCGTGTTGAGAAGGTAAACTCATTCGCGAATATTACCTTGTACAAGTCGGTGGCACTCCACTTACGAAGTGCACGAGCAAAACAGAGCTTTGACCAGCGCTGTGCATCAATGAGGATTGGACATCATTCAACCTTGTTGAGAATGTAAACTCATTCGCGAATATTACCTTCTACAAGTCGGTGGCACTTCACTTCCGAAGTGCACGAGCAAAACAGAGCCTTGACCAGCGCTGTGCATCAATGAGGATTGGACATCATTCAACCTTGTTGAGAAGGTAAACTCATTCGCGAATATTACCTTGTACAAGTCGGTGGCACTTCACTTCCGAAGTGCACGAGAAAAACAGAGCCTTGACCAGCGCTGTGCATCAGTGAGGATTGGACATCATTTAACCTTGTTGAGAAGGTAATCTCATTCGCGAATATTGCCTTGTACAAGTCGGTGGCACTTCACTTCCGAAGTACACGAGCAAAACAGAGCCTTGACCAGCGCTGTGCATCAATGAGGATTGACATCTTTCAGCCTTGTTGAGAAGGTAAACTCATTCGCGAATATTACCTTGTACAAGTCGGTGGCACTCCACTTCCGAAGTGCACGAGCAAAACAGAGCCTTGACCAGCGCTGTGCATCAGTGAGGATTGGACATCATTCAACCTTGTTGAGAAGGTAAACTCATTCGCGAATATTACCTTGTACAAGTCGGTGGCACTCCACTTCCGAAGTGCACGAGCAAAACAGAGCCTTGACCAGCGCTGTGCATCAATGAGGATTGGACATCATTCAACCTTGTTGAGAAGGTAATCTCATTCGCGAATATTGCCTTGTACAAGTCAGTGGCACTTCACTTCCGAAGTACACGAGCAAAACAGAGCCTTGACCAACGCTGTGCATCAATGAGAATTGGACATCATTCAACCTTGTTGAGAAGGTAAACTCATTCACGAATATTACCTTGTACAAGTCGGTGGCAGTTCACTTCTGAAGTGCACGAGCAAAACAGAGCCTTGACCAGCGCTGTGCATCAATGAGGATTGGACATCATTCAACCTTGTTGAGAAGGTAAACTCATTCGCGAATATTACCTTGTACAAGTCGGTGGCACTTCACTTCCGAAGTGCACGAGCAAAACAGAGCCTTGACCAGCGCTGTGCATCAGTGAGGATTGGACATCATTCAACCTTGTTGAGAAGGTAAACTCATTCGGGAATATTGCGTTGTACAAGTCGGTGGCACTTCACTTCCGAAGTGCACGAGCAAAACAGAGCCTTGACCAGCGCTGTGCATCAATGAGGATTGGACATCATTCAACCTTGCTGAGAATGTAAACTCATTCGCGAATATTGCCTTGTACAAGTCGGTGGCACTCCACTTCCGAAGTGCACGAGCAAAACAGAGCCTTGACCAGCGCTGTGCATCAATGAGGATTGGACATCATTCAACCTTGTTGAGAAGGTAAACTCATTCGCGAATATTGCCTTGTACAAGTCGGTGGCACCTCACTTCCGAAGTGCACGAGCAAAACAGAGCCTTGACCAGCGCTGTGCATCAATGAGGATTGGACATCATTCAACCTTGTTGAGAAGGTAAACTCATTCGCGAATATTACCTTGTACAAGTCGGTGGCACTCCACTTCCGAAGTGCACGAGCAAAACAGAGCCTTGACCAGCGCTGTGCATCAATGAGGATTGGACATCATTCAACCGTGTTGAGAAGGTAAACTCATTCGCGAATATTACCTTGTACAAGTCGGTGGCACTCCACTTACGAAGTGCACGAGCAAAACAGAGCCTTGACCAGCGCTGTGCATCAATGAGGATTGGACATCATTCAACCTTGTTGAGAATGTAAACTCATTCGCGAATATTACCTTGTACAAGTCGGTGGCACTCCACTTCCGAAGTGCACGAGCAAAACAGAGCCTTGACTAGCGCTGTGAATCAATGAGGATTGGACATCATTCAACCTTGTTGAGAAGGTAAACTCATTCGCGAATATTACCTTGTACAAGTCGGTGGCACTTCACTTCCGAAGTGCACAAGCAAAACAGAGCCTTGACCAGCGCTGTGCATCAGTGAGGATTGGACATCATTCAACCTTGTTGAGAAGGTAAACTCATTCGCGAATATTGCCTTGTACAAGTCGGTGGCACTTCACTTCCGAAGTGCACGAGCAAAACAGAGCCTTGACCAGCTCTGTGCATCAATGAGGATTGGACATCATTCAACCTTGTTGAGAAGGTAAACTCATTCGCGAATATTACCTTGTACAAGTCGGTGGCACTCTACTTCCGAAGTGCACGAGCAAAACAGAGCCTTGACCAGCGCTGTGCATCAATGAAGATTGGACATCATTCAACCTTGTTGAGAAGGTAAACTCATTCGCGAAGATATTACCTTGAACAAGTCGGTGGCACTCCACTTCCTAAGTGCACGAGCAAAACAGAGCCTTGACCAGCGCTTTGCATCAGTGAGGATTGGGCATCATTTAACCTAGTTGAGAAGGTAAACGCATTCGCGAATATTACCTTGTACAAGTCGGTGGCACTTCACTTCCGAAGTGCACGAGCAAAACAGAGCCTTGACCAGCGCTGTGCATCAATGAGGATTGGACATCATTCAACCTTGTTGAGAAGGTAAACTCATTCGCGAATATTGCCTTGTACAAGTCGGTGGCACCTCACTTCCGAAGTGCACGAGCAAAACAGAGCCTTGACCAGCGCTGTGCATCAATGAGGATTGGACATCATTCAACCTTGTTGAGAATGTAAACTCATTCGCGAATATTACCTTGTACAAGTCGGTGGCACTCCACTTCCGAAGTGCACGTGCAAAACAGAGCCTTGACCAGCTCTGTGCATCAATGAGGATTGGACATCGTTCAACCTTCTTGAGAAGGTAAACTCATTCGCGAATATTACCTTGTACAAGTCGGTGGCACTCCACTTCCGAAGTGCACGAGCAAAACAGAGCCTTGACCAGCGCTGTGCATCAATGAGGATTGGACATCATTCAACCTTGTTGAGAAGGTAAACTCATTCGCGAATATTACCTTGTACAAGTCGGTGGCACTCTACTTCCGAAGTGCACGAGCAAAACAGAGCCTTGACCAGCGCTGTGCATCAATGAAGATTGGACATCATTCAACCTTGTTGAGAAGGTAAACTCATTCGCGAAGATATTACCTTGAACAAGTCGGTGGCACTCCACTTCCTAAGTGCACGAGCAAAACAGAGCCTTGACCAGCGCTTTGCATCAGTGAGGATTGGGCATCATTTAACCTAGTTGAGAAGGTAAACGCATTCGCGAATATTACCTTGTACAAGTCGGTGGCACTTCACTTCCGAAGTGCACGAGCAAAACAGAGCCTTGACCAGCGCTGTGCATCAATGAGGATTGGACATCATTCAACCTTGTTGAGAAGGTAAACTCATTCGCGAATATTGCCTTGTACAAGTCGGTGGCACCTCACTTCCGAAGTGCACGAGCAAAACAGAGCCTTGACCAGCGCTGTGCATCAATGAGGATTGGACATCATTCAACCTTGTTGAGAATGTAAACTCATTCGCGAATATTACCTTGTACAAGTCGGTGGCACTCCACTTCCGAAGTGCACGTGCAAAACAGAGCCTTGACCAGCTCTGTGCATCAATGAGGATTGGACATCGTTCAACCTTCTTGAGAAGGTAAACTCATTCGCGAATATTACCTTGTACAAGTCGGTGGCACTCCACTTCCGAAGTGCACGAGCAAAACAGAGCCTTGACCAGCGCTGTGCATCAATGAGGATTGGACATCATTCAACCTTGTTGAGAAGGTAATCTCATTCGCGAATATTGCCTTGTACAAGTCAGTGGCACTTCACTTCCGAAGTGCACGAGCAAAACAGAGCCTTGACCAGCGCTGTGCATCAATGAGAATTGGACATCATTCAACCTTGTTGAGAAGGTAAACTCATTCACGAATATTACCTTGTACAAGTCGGTGGCAGTTCACTTCTGAAGTGCACGAGCAAAACAGAGCCTTGACCAGCGCTGTGCATCAATGAGGATTGGACATCATTCAACCTTGTTGAGAAGGTAAACTCATTCGCGAATATTACCTTGTACAAGTCGGTGGCACTCCACTTCCGAAGTGCACGAGCAAAACAGAGCCTTGACTAGCGCTGTGAATCAATGAGGATTGGACATCATTCAACCTTGTTGAGAAGGTAAACTCATTCGCGAATATTACCTTGTACAAGTCGGTGGCACTTCACTTCCGAAGTGCACAAGCAAAACAGAGCCTTGACCAGCGCTGTGCATCAGTGAGGATTGGACATCATTCGACCTTGTTGAGAAGGTAAACTCATTCGCGAATATTGCCTTGTACAAGTCGGTGGCACTTCACTTCCGAAGTGCACGAGCAAAACAGAGCCTTGACCAGCTCTGTGCATCAATGAGGATTGGACATCATTCAACCTTGTTGAGAAGGTAAACTCATTCGCGAATATTACCTTGTACAAGTCGGTGGCACACTACTTCCGAAGTGCACGAGCAAAACAGAGCCTTGACCAGCGCTGTGCATCAATGAGGATTGGACATCATTCAACCTTGTTGAGAAGGTAAACTCATTCGCGAAGATATTACCTTGAACAAGTCGGTGGCACTCCACTTCCTAAGTGCACGAGCAAAACAGAGCCTTGACCAGCGCTGTGCATCAATGAGGATTGGACATCATTCAACCTTGTTGAGAAGGTAAACTCATTCGCGAATATTGCCTTGTACAAGTCGGTGGCACTTCACTTCCGAAGTGCACGAGCAAAACAGAGCCTTGACCAGCGCTGTGCATCAATGAGGATTGGACATCATTCAACCTTGTTGAGAAGGTAAACTCATTCGCGAATATTGCCTTGTACAAGTCGGTGGCACTTCACTTCCGAAGTGCACGAGCAAAACAGAGCCTTGACCAGCGCTGTGCATCAATGAGGATTGGACATCATTCAACCTTGTTGAGAAGGTAAACTCATTCGCGAATATTGCTTTGTACAAGTCGGTCGCAGTTCACTTCCGAAGTGCACGAGCAAAACAGAGCCTTGACCAGCGCTGTGCATCAATGAGGATTGGACATCATTCAACCTTGTTGAGAAGGTAAAGTCATTCGCGAATATTACCTTGTACAAGTCGGTGGCACTTCACTTCCGAAGTGCACGAGCAAAACAGAGCCTTGACAAGCGCTGTGCATCAATGAGGATTGGACATCATTCAACCTTGTTGAGAAGGTAAACTCATTCGCGAATATTACCTTGTACAAGTCGGTGGCACTCCACTTCCGAAGTGCACGAGCAAAACAGAGCCTTGACCAGCGCTGTGCATCAATGAGGATTGGACATCATTCAGCCTTGTTGAGAAGGTAAACTCATTCGCGAATATTACCTTCTACAAGTCGGTGGCACTTCACTTCCGAAGTGCACGAGCAAAACAGAGCCTTGACCAGCGCTGTGCATCAATGAGGATTGGACATCATTCAACCTTGTTGAGAAGGTAAACTCATTCGCGAATATTACCTTGTACAAGTCGGTGGCACTTCACTTCCGAAGTGCACGAGAAAAACAGAGCCTTGACCAGCGCTGTGCATCAGTGAGGATTGGACATCATTTAACCTGGTTGAGAAGGTAATCTCATTCGCGAATATTGCCTTGTACAAGTCGGTGGCACTTCACTTCCGAAGTACACGAGCAAAACAGAGCCTTGACCAGCGCTGTGCATCAATGAGGATTGGACATCGTTCAGCCTTGTTGAGAAGGTAAACTCATTCGCGAATATTACCTTGTACAAGTCGGTGGCACTCCACTTCCGAAGTGCACGAGCAAAACAGAGCCTTGACCAGCGCTGTGCATCAGTGAGGATTGGACATCATTCAACCTTGTTGAGAAGGTAAACTCATTCGCGAATATTACCTTGTACAAGTCGGTGGCACTCCACTTCCGAAGTGCACGAGCAAAACAGAGCCTTGACCAGCGCTGTGCATCAATGAGGATTGGACATCATTCAACCTTGTTGAGAAGGTAATCTCATTCGCGAATATTGCCTTGTACAAGTCAGTGGCACTTCACTTCCGAAGTGCACGAGCAAAACAGAGCCTTGACCAGCGCTGTGCATCAATGAGAATTGGACATCATTCAACCTTGTTGAGAAGGTAAACTCATTCACGAATATTACCTTGTACAAGTCGGTGGCAGTTCACTTCTGAAGTGCACGAGCAAAACAGAGCCTTGACCAGCGCTGTGCATCAATGAGGATTGGACATCATTCAACCTTGTTGAGAAGGTAAACTCATTCGCGAATATTACCTTGTACAAGTCGGTGGCACTTCACTTCCGAAGTGCACGAGCAAAACAGAGCCTTGACCAGCGCTGTGCATCAGTGAGGATTGGACATCATTCAACCTTGTTGAGAAGGTAAACTCATTCGGGAATATTGCGTTGTACAAGTCGGTGGCACTTCACTTCCGAAGTGCACGAGCAAAACAGAGCCTTGACCAGCGCTGTGCATCAATGAGGATTGGACATCATTCAACCTTACTGAGAATGTAAACTCATTCGCGAATATTGCCTTGTACAAGTCGGTGGCACTCCACTTCCGAAGTGCACGAGCAAAACAGAGCCTTGACCAGCGCTGTGCATCAATGAGGATTGGACATCATTCAACCTTGTTGAGAAGGTAAACTCATTCGCGAATATTGCCTTGTACAAGTCGGTGGCACCTCACTTCCGAAGTGCACGAGCAAAACAGAGCCTTGACCAGCGCTGTGCATCAATGAGGATTGGACATCATTCAACCTTGTTGAGAAGGTAAACTCATTCGCGAATATTACCTTGTACAAGTCGGTGGCACTTCACTTCCGAAGTGCACAAGCAAAACAGAGCCTTGACCAGCGCTGTGCATCAGTGAGGATTGGACATCATTCGACCTTGTTGAGAAGGTAAACTCATTCGCGAATATTGCCTTGTACAAGTCGGTGGCACTTCACTTCCGAAGTGCACGAGCAAAACAGAGCCTTGACCAGCTCTGTGCATCAATGAGGATTGGACATCATTCAACCTTGTTGAGAAGGTAAACTCATTCGCGAATATTACCTTGTACAAGTCGGTGGCACACTACTTCCGAAGTGCACGAGCAAAACAGAGCCTTGACCAGCGCTGTGCATCAATGAGGATTGGACATCATTCAACCTTGTTGAGAAGGTAAACTCATTCGCGAAGATATTACCTTGAACAAGTCGGTGGCACTCCACTTCCTAAGTGCACGAGCAAAACAGAGCCTTGACCAGCGCTGTGCATCAATGAGGATTGGACATCATTCAACCTTGTTGAGAAGGTAAACTCATTCGCGAATATTGCCTTGTACAAGTCGGTGGCACTTCACTTCCGAAGTGCACGAGCAAAACAGAGCCTTGACCAGCGCTGTGCATCAATGAGGATTGGACATCATTCAACCTTGTTGAGAAGGTAAACTCATTCGCGAATATTGCCTTGTACAAGTCGGTGGCACTTCACTTCCGAAGTGCACGAGCAAAACAGAGCCTTGACCAGCGCTGTGCATCAATGAGGATTGGACATCATTCAACCTTGTTGAGAAGGTAAACTCATTCGCGAATATTGCTTTGTACAAGTCGGTCGCAGTTCACTTCCGAAGTGCACGAGCAAAACAGAGCCTTGACCAGCGCTGTGCATCAATGAGGATTGGACATCATTCAACCTTGTTGAGAAGGTAAAGTCATTCGCGAATATTACCTTGTACAAGTCGGTGGCACTTCACTTCCGAAGTGCACGAGCAAAACAGAGCCTTGACAAGCGCTGTGCATCAATGAGGATTGGACATCATTCAACCTTGTTGAGAAGGTAAACTCATTCGCGAATATTACCTTGTACAAGTCGGTGGCACTCCACTTCCGAAGTGCACGAGCAAAACAGAGCCTTGACCAGCGCTGTGCATCAATGAGGATTGGACATCATTCAGCCTTGTTGAGAAGGTAAACTCATTCGCGAATATTACCTTCTACAAGTCGGTGGCACTTCACTTCCGAAGTGCACGAGCAAAACAGAGCCTTGACCAGCGCTGTGCATCAATGAGGATTGGACATCATTCAACCTTGTTGAGAAGGTAAACTCATTCGCGAATATTACCTTGTACAAGTCGGTGGCACTTCACTTCCGAAGTGCACGAGAAAAACAGAGCCTTGACCAGCGCTGTGCATCAGTGAGGATTGGACATCATTTAACCTGGTTGAGAAGGTAATCTCATTCGCGAATATTGCCTTGTACAAGTCGGTGGCACTTCACTTCCGAAGTACACGAGCAAAACAGAGCCTTGACCAGCGCTGTGCATCAATGAGGATTGGACATCGTTCAGCCTTGTTGAGAAGGTAAACTCATTCGCGAATATTACCTTGTACAAGTCGGTGGCACTCCACTTCCGAAGTGCACGAGCAAAACAGAGCCTTGACCAGCGCTGTGCATCAGTGAGGATTGGACATCATTCAACCTTGTTGAGAAGGTAAACTCATTCGCGAATATTACCTTGTACAAGTCGGTGGCACTCCACTTCCGAAGTGCACGAGCAAAACAGAGCCTTGACCAGCGCTGTGCATCAATGAGGATTGGACATCATTCAACCTTGTTGAGAAGGTAATCTCATTCGCGAATATTGCCTTGTACAAGTCAGTGGCACTTCACTTCCGAAGTGCACGAGCAAAACAGAGCCTTGACCAGCGCTGTGCATCAATGAGAATTGGACATCATTCAACCTTGTTGAGAAGGTAAACTCATTCACGAATATTACCTTGTACAAGTCGGTGGCAGTTCACTTCTGAAGTGCACGAGCAAAACAGAGCCTTGACCAGCGCTGTGCATCAATGAGGATTGGACATCATTCAACCTTGTTGAGAAGGTAAACTCATTCGCGAATATTACCTTGTACAAGTCGGTGGCACTTCACTTCCGAAGTGCACGAGCAAAACAGAGCCTTGACCAGCGCTGTGCATCAGTGAGGATTGGACATCATTCAACCTTGTTGAGAAGGTAAACTCATTCGGGAATATTGCGTTGTACAAGTCGGTGGCACTTCACTTCCGAAGTGCACGAGCAAAACAGAGCCTTGACCAGCGCTGTGCATCAATGAGGATTGGACATCATTCAACCTTACTGAGAATGTAAACTCATTCGCGAATATTGCCTTGTACAAGTCGGTGGCACTCCACTTCCGAAGTGCACGAGCAAAACAGAGCCTTGACCAGCGCTGTGCATCAATGAGGATTGGACATCATTCAACCTTGTTGAGAAGGTAAACTCATTCGCGAATATTGCCTTGTACAAGTCGGTGGCACCTCACTTCCGAAGTGCACGAGCAAAACAGAGCCTTGACCAGCGCTGTGCATCAATGAGGATTGGACATCATTCAACCTTGTTGAGAAGGTAAACTCATTCGCGAATATTACCTTGTACAAGTCGGTGGCACTCCACTTCCGAAGTGCACGAGCAAAACAGAGCCTTGACCAGCGCTGTGCATCAATGAGGATTGGACATCATTCAACCGTGTTGAGAAGGTAAACTCATTCGCGAATATTACCTTGTACAAGTCGGTGGCACTTCACTTCCGAAGTGCACGAGCAAAACAGAGCCTTGACCAGCTCTGTGCATCAATGAGGATTGGACATCATTCAACCTTGTTGAGAAGGTAAACTCATTCGCGAATATTACCTTGTACAAGTCGGTGGCACTCTACTTCCGAAGTGCACGAGCAAAACAGAGCCTTGACCAGCGCTGTGCATCAATGAAGATTGGACATCATTCAACCTTGTTGAGAAGGTAAACTCATTCGCGAAGATATTACCTTGAACAAGTCGGTGGCACTCCACTTCCTAAGTGCACGAGCAAAACAGAGCCTTGACCAGCGCTTTGCATCAGTGAGGATTGGGCATCATTTAACCTAGTTGAGAAGGTAAACGCATTCGCGAATATTACCTTGTACAAGTCGGTGGCACTTCACTTCCGAAGTGCACGAGCAAAACAGAGCCTTGACCAGCGCTGTGCATCAATGAGGATTGGACATCATTCAACCTTGTTGAGAAGGTAAACTCATTCGCGAATATTGCCTTGTACAAGTCGGTGGCACCTCACTTCCGAAGTGCACGAGCAAAACAGAGCCTTGACCAGCGCTGTGCATCAATGAGGATTGGACATCATTCAACCTTGTTGAGAATGTAAACTCATTCGCGAATATTACCTTGTACAAGTCGGTGGCACTCCACTTCCGAAGTGCACGTGCAAAACAGAGCCTTGACCAGCTCTGTGCATCAATGAGGATTGGACATCGTTCAACCTTCTTGAGAAGGTAAACTCATTCGCGAATATTACCTTGTACAAGTCGGTGGCACTCCACTTCCGAAGTGCACGAGCAAAACAGAGCCTTGACCAGCGCTGTGCATCAATGAGGATTGGACATCATTCAACCGTGTTGAGAAGGTAAACTCATTCGCGAATATTACCTTGTACAAGTCGGTGGCACTCCACTTCCGAAGTGCACGAGCAAAACAGAGCCTTGACTAGCGCTGTGAATCAATGAGGATTGGACATCATTCAACCTTGTTGAGAAGGTAAACTCATTCGCGAATATTACCTTGTACAAGTCGGTGGCACTTCACTTCCGAAGTGCACGAGCAAAACAGAGCCTTGACCAGCGCTGTGCATCAATGAGGATTGGACATCATTCAACCTTGTTGAGAAGGTAAACTCATTCGCGAATATTGCCTTGTACAAGTCGGTGGCACTTCACTTCCGAAGTGCACGAGCAAAACAGAGCCTTGACCAGCTCTGTGCATCAATGAGGATTGGACATCATTCAACCTTGTTGAGAAGGTAAACTCATTCGCGAATATTACCTTGTACAAGTCGGTGGCACTCCACTTCCGAAGTGCACGAGCAAAACAGAGCCTTGACCAGCGCTGTGCATCAATGAGGATTGGACATCATTCAACCTTGTTGAGAAGGTAAACTCATTCGGGAAGATATTACCTTGTACAAGTCGGTGGCACTCCACTTCCTAAGTGCACGAGCAAAACAGAGCCTTGACCAGCGCTTTGCATCAGTGAGGATTGGGCATCATTTAACCTTGTTGAGAAGGTAAACGCATTCGCGAATGTTGCCTTGTACAAGTCGGTGGCACTTCACTTCTGAAATGCACGAGCAAAACAGAGCCTTGACCAGCGCTGTGCATCAATGAGGATTGGACATCATTCAACCTTGTTGAGAAGGTAAACTCATTCGCGAATATTACCTTGTACAAGTCGGTGGCACTCCACTTTCGAAGTGCACGAGCAAAACAGAGCCTTGACCAGCGCTGTGCATCAATGAGGATTGGACATCATTCAACCTTGTTGAGAAGGTAAACTCATTCGCGAATATTGCCTTGTACAAGTCGGTGGCACTTCACTTCCGAAGTGCACGAGCAAATCAGAGCCTTGACCAGCGCTGTGCATCAATGAGGATTGGACATCATTCAACCTTGTTGAGAATGTAAACTCATTCGCGAATATTACCTTGTACAAGTCGGTGGCACTCCACTTCCGAAGTGCACGAGCAAAACAGAGCCTTGACTAGCGCTGTGCATCAATGAGGATTGGACATCATTCAACCTTGTTGAGAAGGTAAACTCATTCGCGAATATTGCCTTGTACAAGTCGGTGGCACTTCACTTCCGAAGTGCACGAGCAAAACAGAGCCTTGACCAGCGCTGTGCATCAATGAGGATTGGACATCATTCAACCTTGTTGAGAATGTAAACTCATTCGCGAATATTACCTTGTACAAGTCGGTGGCACTCCACTTCCGAAGTGCACGAGCAAAACAGAGCCTTGACCAGCGCTGTGCATCAATGAGGATTGGACATCATTCAACCTTGTTGAGAAGGTTAGCTCATTCGCGAATATTACCTTGTACACGTCGGTGGCACTTCACTTCCGAAGTGCACGAGCAAAACAGAGCCTTGACCAGCGCTGTGCATCAGTGAGGATTGGACATCATTCAACCTTGTTGAGAAGGTAAACTCATTCGCGAATATTGCCTTGTACTAGTCGGTGGCACTTCACTTCCGAAGTGCACGAGCAAAACAGAGCCTTGACCTGCTCTGTGCATCAATGAGGATTGGACATCATTCAACCTTGCTGAGAAGGTAAACTCATTCGCGAATATTACCTGGTACAAGTCGGTGGCACTCCACTTCCGAAGTGCACGAGCAAAACAGAGCCTTGACCAGCGCTGTGCATCAATGAGGATTGGACATCATTCAACCTTGTTGAGAAGGTAAACTCATTCGCGAATATTACCTTGTACAAGTCGGTGGCACTCCACTTCCGAAGTGCACGAGCAAAACAGAGCCTTGACCAGCGCTGTGCATCAGTGAGGATTGGACATCATTCAACCTTGTTGAGAAGGTAAACTCATTCGCGAATATTGCCTTGTATAAGTTCGTTGGCACTCCACTTCCGAAGATCACGAGCAAAACAGAGCCTTGACCAGCTCTGTGCATCAATGAGGATTGGACATCATTCAACCTTGTTGAGAAGGTAAACTCATTCGCGAATATTACCTGGTACAAGTCGGTGGCACTCCACTTCCGAAGTGCACGAGCAAAACAGAGCCTTGACCAGCGCTGTGCATCAATGAGGATTGGACATCATTCAACCTTGTTGAGAAGGTAAACTCATTCGCGAATATTACCTTGTACAAGTCGGTGGCACTCCACTTCCGAAGTGCACTAGCAAAACAGAGCCTTGACCAGCGCTGTGCATCAGTGAGGATTGGACATCATTCAACCTTGTTGAGAAGGTAAACTCATTCGCGAATATTGCCTTGTACAAGTTCGTTGGCCCTCCACTTCCGAAGATCACGAGCAAAACAGAGCCTTGACCAGCGCTGTGCATCAATGAAGATTGGACATCATTCTACCTTGCTGAGAAGGTAAACTCATTCGCGAATATTACCTTGTACAAGTCGGTGGCACTCCACTTCCGAAGTGCACGAGCAAAACAGAGCCTTGACCAGCGCTGTGCATCAGTGAGGATTGGACATCATTCAACCTTGTTGAGAAGGTAAACTCATTCGCGAATATTGCCTTGTATAAGTTCGTTGGCACTCCACTTCCGAAGATCACGAGCAAAACAGAGCCTTGACCAGCTCTGTGCATCAATGAGGATTGGACATCATTCAACCTTGTTGAGAAGGTAAACTCATTCGCGAATATTACCTGGTACAAGTCGGTGGCACTCCACTTCCGAAGTGCACGAGCAAAACAGAGCCTTGACCAGCGCTGTGCATCAATGAGGATTGGACATCATTCAACCTTGTTGAGAAGGTAAACTCATTCGCGAATATTACCTTGTACAAGTCGGTTGCACTCCACTTCCGAAGTGCACGAGCAAAACAGAGCCTTGACCAGCGCTGTGCATCAGTGAGGATTGGACATCATTCAACCTTGTTGAGAAGGTAAACTCATTCGCGAATATTGCCTTGTATAAGTTCGTTGGCACTCCACTTCCGAAGATCACGAGCAAAACAGAGCCTTGACCAGCTCTGTGCATCAATGAGGATTGGACATCATTCAACCTTGTTGAGAAGGTAAACTCATTCGCGAATATTACCTGGTACAAGTCGGTGGCACTCCACTTCCGAAGTGCACGAGCAAAACAGAGCCTTGACCAGCGCTGTGCATCAATGAGGATTGGACATCATTCAACCTTGTTGAGAAGGTAAACTCATTCGCGAATATTACCTTGTACAAGTCGGTGGCACTCCACTTCCGAAGTGCACTAGCAAAACAGAGCCTTGACCAGCGCTGTGCATCAGTGAGGATTGGACATCATTCAACCTTGTTGAGAAGGTAAACTCATTCGCGAATATTGCCTTGTACAAGTTCGTTGGCCCTCCACTTCCGAAGATCACGAGCAAAACAGAGCCTTGACCAGCGCTGTGCATCAATGAAGATTGGACATCATTCTACCTTGCTGAGAAGGTAAACTCATTCGCGAATATTACCTTGTACAAGTCGGTGGCACTCCACTTCCGAGGTGCACGAGCAAAACAGAGCCTTGACCAGCGCTGTGCATCAATGAGGATTGGACATCATTCAACCTTGTTGAGAAGGTAACTCATTCGCGAATATTACCTTGTACAAGTCGGTGGCACTCCACTTCCGAGGTGCACGAGCAAAACAGAGCCTTGACCAGCGCTGTGCATCAATGAGGATTGGACATCATTCAACCTTGTTGAGAAGGTAAACTCATTCGCGAATATTACCTTGTACAAGTCGGTGGCACTCCACTTCCGAGGTGCACGAGCAAAACAGAGCCTTGACCAGCGCTGTGCATCAGTGAGGATTGCACTTTCAAAAGCACCATAGGTTTTGAGCCAACTTTAGCACACCTAATTGATAGTGTTGCAAAAGACGTTCGGAGATAGCCCATTGTTGATATCCTGTCGGCTCATGAATAATAATTTCTGTTATTCATCAATAAGAAGGCAACTGCAACACCTATACGAGATGATTTGTCGCTTCGTCATTCGTTCTTGGCCTGATGAGGGTGGGGGGAGGGTGTACGTCGTTAAGCCAGCCCTGCTCGTAGCGAAACACCATCAAGATACGCGTCACTGCGCACTTTTAATAAGCAGTGCGACGGGTAATTCGCCTTTTAGGTATGCTTTCAACAAGGAAGCGCTCTGTTAATTGCCTATTCTCCTTTTGCAATTGGCAGTGTCATTCTTCTGCCCCATTATTTTTCTTGCTTATAGACCAGTCTGATGCTGTCGCACCATGACGTTGAACCTCCACTGCCTCGGGCTGTCGCGTAGTGCAGTCCCTGGTCTCAACCAACTAGTTTCATGTGCAGATAGCGGTCCCCTGGGAGATGCGTATAAAACGGAAGCTTGAGTAGCCAAGCGCAAACGTCAGAAAAGATTAGCGGAGCTGTAAAAAACGAAGAAAAGACTGCATGTCATTTCATACATGCATGCATGCACGGACGGACGAATGGACGGATTGACGGTGGGACGGACGGACAGACGGACGGACGGACGGACGTACGGACGGACGGACGGACGGACGGACGGACGGACGGACGGACGGACGGACGGACGGACGGACGGACGGACGGACGGACGGACGGACGGATGCATGGACGGATAGATGGATGAATGGACGGACGAACGGACGGACGGACGGACGGATGGATGGATGGATGGATGGATGGATGGATGGATATCTCCTTTGAAACGAGATGATCGCAGTTGCTACCATTCTCAGCTCTTTTCTTTATTTTTTTAACTCCGCTGTAAAAAAAGAACAAAAATAACACACACCGCATGCCTGCACAGCGCCCTTTCGCGGAGTTTTCTGTACAAAGAGAGTTTCGCTCTAAAATACACGCTGCACGCAAGTTAGGTCGCGAATGCGCTCTAGCGCAGTCTGGAAACTCGAAGATACATTGCTGTATCACACAGCGATATACTTATGCCGACTTCGGCGGCATGTGTTACACTTTTGACCGCGATTATGTACATTGATCATGCTGCAAACTTTGAAATGAAGGCGTTCTCGTCTCGTGTCTCCTGTAGTGCATTAGGAACGAAGCATCTATGCACTCGACGCAGGGACGTTTCCGATGATGAGTGTCTAAATGCGCCGTTGCAGCTACGATATGTACTGATTTGTGTCGATTCCCATGATTTAATGTTGCCTGTTCTGAGCTATGGTTGTTTTACCTATGGGACATTCACATTGTATTTTTTTTGTTTCAGAAAGTAGGCAGGCAAACAAAACGTAGTGTTGACCGATATGCGAGTAAATAAGGAAGGTTCGTTGTAACATGAGCTGCTGTACCTACTCAGCACTCTTCGCTTATATTTTTCTTTACAGTTTAACGTTTCATGTCATTTTTCCTGATTCGACTTAACATAAAAACTTCAAGTATAGAATGGTACTTTTGAGGGCGGCTTTCCCAAGTGGATATGACACTAATGAGTTCGTATTGCAATGCTTCCTATTTATTTGATCCGATATGCTGTAACACACTGAAAAGTACATGGTCGTTACATCGATGTTTCATCGCTGATAGGTAACGTGTATTATCCGTCGTGTTACCGTTATCTTCGCAGTCTTCTTAAGCCATCTCCAGCTCGCAAACGAAGTCAGAGTAACTGTCGGGAACAAACTGCTGATCACCAGCAACGCTGCTGTGAGAACTGCTTCCAGAAGCCGCTTTTTTTCTCGGGACATCATCACCACAGGCACTCTTCATGTGTGACAATATTATGAAATGAATGTTGTCAGGCTTAAAATATACGCTACTACCCCCCTCTTGTCTTGAGAATTGCGAGTAACTCAAATGCCGACCGGAACTCGTGGTTGGCGGTGGAAGCAGTGCAACTTTGGGCCGGACGTGTGTGACTCATCATTGACGATATTGGTATAATCTGCAATGGCAAGTGTAGCACGGAGTTAAGGGATAAGGTACGGGTTAAGGGTTGAGGTACGTGGCACAGTTGACTCCAATGAAAGGCACAGGTGGCGGATGCGACACAGTGTTGTCAGAAGATGAGATTTACCAGTTGGAGTGCAGTCTGGTCAGAGCTGGCGCGCATGGAGTTCAATGTGAGCGTCACGGGTGATGAGCGGGGCACTGTCTGATGCACCATTTGAATTAAAAAAACACGCGTATTTCCCAAAGTATGCCCTGTAGTGCCAGTTTGAGGCCACAGAGGGTATGTAGAGAGAAGGGCGTGGGATAGTGGTGAGGAGGAGAGCGGCCAGTGAGAGTCGATGGAAGGAGCGAAGTTGAGAGCAGGAGTCGCAGCGTCTAATCAGAGACGTGGAGAGGGCGGGAGGTCTCACATTCTCTTGACAACACATCTTGACAACACCTTTTGGTCGGCGCTTCGTTATTTTCGCCAATGTATTCACCCGACCAGACGAGATTTCGTCGAACCTTAGATTTCATTCTCTTACCCGTCAGCGGGGTGCCTACTCCTTCAGTTCTCTCTCATACCTCTTTCATTTTCAAACTATCCGATCTACAATTAAATTTTTCCTCCTGCCTCCTGCGAGGCCTTCGGACTTCTGGCGAGAGAAAGATGCCAGTTTAAACCAGCATCGAGAAAAATAGGACCAGTGATGCAATAATAATAATAATAATAATAATAATAATAATAATTGGTTTTTTGAGGAAAGGAAATGGCGCACTATCTGTCTCATATATCGTTGGACACCTGAACCGCGCCGTTAGGGAAGGGATAAGGGAGGGAGTGAAAGAAGAAAAGAAGAAGGAGGTGCCGTAGTGGAGGGCTCCGGAATAATTTCGACCACCTGGGGATCTTTAACGTGCACTGACATCGCACAGCACACGGGCGCCTTAGCGTTTTTCCTCCATAAAAACGCAGCCGCCGCGGTCGGGTTCTAGCCCGGCAACTCCGGATCAGTAGTCGAGCGCAGCTTTATAGAAAACATGGACAGCCACGTGAATTGCGCGACCCTACAATGATCACAGACTACAACAGCGATGACGTTATCATGCAATTCCTCAGTCATCTACAGCAGGGGTGCCCATATGCGGCTCCTCTCGGGGCCTAAGTGCGCCTCGCGACTCACTGGCACCTGTACCCTCCCCCTCACATTTTTGCCTCCGAACACAACTTCACTTATGATCTAGTGCATGTACTTCGAAAGTACAAAAGGCGGCCGTGTGATGTGCGATGTCATTGCCGGTTAAAATCTCTAGGTGGTCGGAATTCATATAGCCCTCCACTTTGGCCTTTCACTCCCAGCTTTCTCCCTTCCATCACGGCTAGGCTGGGGTGTCCCCCGAGAAATGAGACTTTTACGCGCCTTTCATTTCCTCGTATCCAATCTACCGAACTTATGTTGTAGAAGTGAGGAGCAAGCAGGCCACTGTTCCCAGTTGGCGCCACCCTGACAGCCACAAAAACCTTGGTTCTACTGAATTCGAGCTGCTTTGTAACGTAATGCGAGCCGGAGTTGTATTGAATGTTACCGGTAAAAGTTAAGCATAGTTGAAGCGTAACAGCTCTTTAAGGGCTCTAGAGTATTAAACTGAAAGTACTGAGAGAAAAATAATGAGCTCTAATTTTCATTTATGTTTGCACTTGACATACCTTAGCGTAATACAGCTCCGCTTTTTGCTGAAATATTTGCGCCTGAAGCACGCAAACGTTTCCTCGTGCAGGAAGAATTTGTGATTTTCTGGAGATTCAGAATCTTTGAGCATACTTTGTGAGTTTTTGTTTGTACCGCCTGATTATGTGTGTGCGCATCCCTCTTCCCCTTAGTGTACTTGTCTTTCATCGCCTTGCCCCCTTTACTCATTTGCAACCAGCCTCTAGTCGAGACATTCAATTAGCCATAATAGCTCGTTCGTTTTCTCTCTCCGTGAATTTGACAGCAGGTAATTTGTTAACAATAGACGTACACGAGACCATATTTCCTAGTCGCTTTGAGACGTTAAACACCCATAAACCATAAACCATAACCATATATTATATTTCTTTATCTCACATTTTTCGTAAAGTTTCCAAGCGTCTCGCTTAAAGTCGTGCAAAGCTTAAAACTGTCCCAATTTTCCCATTTCATGTGCGCAAATTGAAACCCTTCCTTCTCAGCGAAGTTCGAGGCGACTCCACCGCCGTCGGCGTCAGAGGCAAGACGCCTGGCATTCCTTTAGAATTGCGGAAGCCTCTCAGCGCCGCTTCCAGCGCTTCTCCCGGCTGTTGTATTGCGCAGTACATATGTGCATTATCGGATTAAAGCTCGTTCGTCAAATCCACTGCTCTATTCTAACAGGTCACTGCGCAGGCGCCTTTGGATCTGCCGACGGCTGCATTCAGCCATGGGCGCCTACCGTACTCAACCTGCAGTGACAGCTATTTATTAATGCAAAAGCATTACTAGTACCATTTACCGAAGCAGAGCCATATCTCCTAAAATGTGGCCGAATAGATACGTGAAAGAGTACGTGCGGTGTGAGGGCTACGCCACGAGGTAACACGTTACCTTGGGTTTTGAGAAAAGCCCTTTATTGCCCAAGGTAACTAGCCCTAATCTAGAGCAGTGGGAGTCCCTCCTCATTGACTCCGACTTGAGCAGTCAGCTTATGCTGGTGACGATGGACAAGGCGGCACCTGAGGACAGCGGGATCCTGGTATAGGGAAGACCGACTACTGAAGCTCCAACTATACCTCTCCACCATCCTCTGTGGCCTTACAGATCTCTTCCGAAATGAATGTTTTTACTACTGCTAGTCCCATTGCGAGAAAAAACGGTGGCATGTGTTAGTATGTTAGGGTGTTATACTCGCATATGACACAGCAAAATCCAGCGATGGCAAGAAAAAAATGGCTGCGGTTTAGCTCTGGTTAAACCTGGAGTGACGCAATAGCTAAAGCTGGCCGAGTGGAACTCGCTCAGTCGAATTGAAAAGTCAGTCTTTCGCCTCTCCGTTTCGCTGGGCGTTCCTTCTTCATCGTCGCCCCTGGACGTGGAATCACTTTATGCCCCCTTCCCCTCTCGACTCCCCCACTCAATTTCGCCGGCGCACCGCACCGCCGGCAGCTCCACGTGACCAACCACCGTGGCGGCGCCGCCACGCTGAAGGCTCGAAATTCTAGCGTATTTGTAGCTCTCGCTACAAAACTGGAGGGGACACTCAAGCTCCGCCTTGAGGGTATGACGCCACAGCGTAATGGGTTAATTTCCATATATGCAGAAGGTGCCGCGTGAACCTGATGCTGCTGATGCGACGTACGGTAGCGGCGAACCACGTAGAAGCGCTGCCAGGCTCCTTGCCGAAACGCGTGGGACATAAGTTGCTATCCTAGTTCATCGGCAGATCGTTCTTGACAAACCCGATGTCACGATAGCCAGAATAGCTTTCTCGCCGAACGAACGGGCAGCAAGCCGCAAGCTTCGTGGTGAACGCGCTTTGGATGTGCGCTACGTTGTTCGCCGCTCACCACGTGATTCCTGCGTCCCGGCACTACCCCACTGCGCCCGAACGAGACGAGCGGGAGGCGCTGCCGTCACGCGCTACCCGTTGGGGCAGTGGCGTACATTGCGAGGAGGAGGAGGAGGAGGAGGGAGGGGTTTTAGTGCATGCCGCCTGATGGCGCTACGTGCGCGCCAAGCCAAGAGGAAAAGTAGCGTAAACGTACTTTGCTACTCGCTTAACAGCGAAATCTGTAATTTCCATGGTCATAATTACTAATATTCACCACAGTACATGTCTCTAAAGCACCCCTCTAAGACAACACCGTATTCACTAGACGCGCCTCTGTTCGTTCAAAACCATCGAGCTGGCATGGCGGAGTGGTTAGCCTGCTCGTCTAGCACTCCGGAGGCCCTGGCTCGATTCCCCAACTCGACCAATTTCCTTATAGGTTTTATTTATTAATGCTTCTATTGGATCTTTCGCTCACGGCCAACCCCACTGACGCCGATGACTACACCGGCTTTTCTCTGACACAGGGTCCTTAATTCTGTCGCTTTAAAATAGAGTGATGCCATGAAGCGGCCGTATTCGACGCACACACAGCAAGCCGAGCACCGCTTTTTCAGACAGTCATATATATGTCGTTCTTCTATATATACCGCAACTGGCTGACCTCAATGTAGCGCCAGTTTTCCCGATTACATCAACTCCAGAATTGTGAGCAAGCATGGGTCGCACAGTGTTCCGGGCGGTGTCATAGGATTTCTCCTTGCATATAGCTTACATGTGGCAGTCAATATGGAGGCGACCCAGCGACATGAATTCAAAGCGACGACATATGTACCTCCAGTTGTATGCCTTACCAGACTCATTGCCTCTTTCCTGAATTCGCGGTTGAGATGTGCACCGAGATGTGAGACAGTTACTGCGCCATTTCCTCTCCTCAGGAATGAATTTTCGTTTCAAAATATTGACGCAGCCGTTCATCGTACACCGTTGCGGTTGGTGTCATACGATTTCTAATTGTATATAGCATGCGTATCTTAGTCAGGTTCGAAGCCAGCTCGCGATAGGTATTTGAAGCGAGCGTCCAATTGTTCCACTTCGACCTTTGTGGATTCATGTTTTGTGGAACCAACTTTCGGAGGCGGGTATTGGTTTCATTTCTCATTGTTCAACCTCCTTCGAGGATAAACGCTTACGATGACACACTGAAGTTTTCGGCTTCACAGCACGTAAGAAGTCTATAGCGCAGTCTAATTTTTTCTTATATTCCCACCGTGGTCGTCTGCTTGCCGTTCCAGTGTTTCCCTTCGGCTTTCATAACGAATGCACGCATAGGTGGTTCGTGCGCAGTTGTTAATGCTTTGTTAGTGGTAGAAGATCTTACCTTTAGCGCATACCTTTTCAAGTCGAGGAAGCCAAGAATAAAGAACTGCGTGGGAGTAGCGCAAAGAATACCAGCACACTGTTCCGGTTTATTTAGTGTTACCGCGAATGATAATTTCTTGTACGACTGTTGCTTGAACGCTAAAATGTAAAGAACGCTTACATTTCTCATTTGGTGCTGCATGAAAATGCACAATACGTGAAACCTCAGCAGCATGCGATTCTCAGTGGGTTTGCACTAGAGACAAAGACTTCTGCCTTGCTTTCAATCCAGCCTGTTCTGAACACTGGAAGGGCTAAACTGGTCCAAGCCCAATTTCAATGGGAGGGAGGGGGGATGGGGGGGGGCAAGTTCTAAATAGGCTCTTTTTGAACACTACAGAGTACATATCGCGAGGACAGCTGCTTTTGGCAGTTCAAAACAACGTCACCGGAGGTAATCTCGTTCTGGGTTCAGAGCCCCTGAGGGCTCCAGAGGTGCCACGTGCCGTCCAGCGGAAAAGTTCGCGTTCGTGTTTGCCTCTGCTTTCACTAACTGAATCGATCTGTTGCTTCGGCCGCCACACGACCGGGTCCTACTGCTGACCGACCGAGGGAAACTGATCTCGTCGAGAAGGCCGCGCTGATTGTGTCCAACGAAGCCCGCAGTTAGTCTCATTCATAATACCCTCTTGCAACCTGTGGACAGTTGCAAAACACTTCAGTTGAAAGTGTTGCAGCTTCGCGCCTTATTCAAAGCAACCAGTGGAGCCTGTACTTGGGCCGCACATGCAGGGTGTTCCACCCAAGACTAGCCACACTTTTTAAAAATAGCCTTTTTGACTTAGAACAGCACTTTTTTGACATAGCATTTTCAGCGCTATAGTACATCAAAATATAGTTAAGAAGTGCTATATAGCACGCTGGGTAACAGCACTTTTTCGACATAGCATTTTCAGCGCTATAGTACATCAAAATATAGTTAAGAAGTGCTATATAGCACGCTGGGTAACCAATATTTAGCAGTTACCTTTTTATCTACTACGATTAGCCTAATTATTGACGAACGTGTAATCCACAGTAAGTAATATTCGTGTCAGCGCCTAAAATTTCGAAACCGAGGTTACCCTTGGCGCTGTGGACCAACAAATTTTGGCTACATCGCGCCATAATAAATGCGTTTTCGAGAAGTTTCTAAGCAAAGCAGCCTCTCGAGTACAGGTAACTCGTCGGAGCAGCCGAAATTTGTTGGGCCACAGCGCGGGGTTAACCGCTTTGTCTAAATTCTAAAACTGACATAGATGTTCGTTACGGTCGGCTACGCACCTGTAAATAATTGGGTGGCCTAACCGTAATATTTAAATAGTAAACTATTGAGTATTAATTAACCAGCCCGCTAATTAGTACGCCTTAACTGCATTGTGGTGTACTACACCGCTGACAATGGTATGCAGGAAAAGCGCTTTTCTAACTCAAAAAGCCCAGTTTAAATAATTGCGCAAAATCATAGGTGAAACACCCTATCTAAAAGTGTGGTTACTTGCAATTCACTTCTCCAGTTTCGTAATATTAAATATTTCATTGCAATTTTTCAGGCACTGCAACATTGTAACTTACGGCCTCGTCCGCTTGGGAAATCTTGATACGAACGCCACAGGCGCGGTCCTTTTGTCTTTGCAGTGTCTGGAAAATGCTGTTTTTCACTGCATTCAATTCTTGTTCAATCGTTCTTCTATCACTCTATGTTACATTGGCCCTTTTTTTCAGTGAAACAGAAAAAAACGAAGTCTTACGTGAATTGCCACTGTATAACTCATCAAATATTGGCTTTAACGGGCCGACTCAACTGTCACATGGACTCTGAGGTTTGTAGTAGTCCACCTTTTCTAATTAATTTAGACGTCATGGAGTTCTTCAACGGGAGCTGGAATGGTACAGCACACGGCTGTTTTTCCATTTCGCTTCCACCGAAACTGAGCGTCTACGGCAAGGTTCCATCCCTCGGCTATGAGATAAGCAGCCGAATACCAAAACCACAGACTCACTGCAGCAGATACCACTGCGAAACTGCGCCAACGTCTTTTAACCCATGTCGCAAGAACCAGCGACGCTGCAAGGCACCCTGGCTGATCACCCACTGTGGGAATGTGCCACTCCAACAGTGGGCAACAACAGCCAGCGAGACAGTATAGGAGTATTTTTTTCCTCTCCGATGCTTTGTTGTATTATTCTTCCCTTTGTGCTTCTTGTTTTTTTGCTGATTATAGCTTATTTTGTGTCAGGTCCTTTTCCTATCTTAGCAGATCTGCATGCACGGTGTTCAAATTATGTAAATCCCCTTTTTTCGGAGAGTGATGAGCAGCAGACGGGTGCACATTTTCCTCGTAGATCATGCCAACATGCGAACACAGAGTGAAAAGAAACTGTCGTCATCGGCCTCGTGGTTAACATAAGCGAATTAATTTTTTTCCGGTGTATGCAGCGTGCATTTTTTCCTTGGGAGAGTGCAGGCCCTCGTATTCCTAAACACTTGTATTTAACAGAACTGTCACGCCATTGCTTGGATATATTCACCTGCGAATTTACAACCGTTTAGGAGTAATTACATAGGCTAGAAAGAGAAGTCTGACGGAACAATTCTTCCAAGTACCGCCATACGCAATAAACTGCAAGAACCGAGGCAGAACTGTTCCAACAAACGTCACTGTCTTGCACGCGTAGTTTCACTGATAGGGGTGAACATTTGGACGCCTGAGTTTTTAAAATGGGCGGGCTACTAGAATTCTACCGAATGAAATTTCCTTTATGATCCAATCGCCTCATAACTTCCGATGTGAACATGGGCTTTAGCTGCAGCAATTTTAGCGTGTTTCAACCGTCTTTGTTTTTTTGAAGATTGACTATGATAACTGCCCTCCAGCTTTCTATCAGACCGCTCGCGTATGCAGGCTGCTGGAAACAACAGTTCTCACCTAATGATCGCATCAGCTCGAAAAATTTTTGAAGCCTGATTCTGTAAACCTGTAAAACCACACAAATCACCGTGCCCGAAACGCTATAGGATTGTTATTAATGAATCGCAGCAAAGTGTAGTTAAGAATATGGAACGTATGCATGCATTTTGTGAACTCACGAATAAACACGGGTTATCCGAGCCCTCAGAACAGTGTATCCTCTCGATATGGCGTGTTCCAATACGCCCGCTTAATTTCCAGCTCGGAAAGAAGTTTAGGCGATCATAACAACGCTTCCTTGGACAAAAGTGGGCCTAGGACGCACTTGTCACCATTTTAGAAAGGCGACCAACACTGCATTCTAGTACCCGCTTTACTGTGTCCCCACTGCATCTATCATCACACTTTCAGTTTTCTGATATTCACCCCTTTACTCAATGCTTCCCTGGAAACCTGTAAAGCATTTGTAAATGAACAAAAGGCGTGAGTCATCGCAAATGCGATTGATCCCACTTCATCCGGACTACACGCGGCATGACGTTCAAGCACATGGACATGCGGAAGCACGCACACAGAAAAATCTCCTAAAAATGCTTCCTGATGTGACCTTTCTCGACAACCAGCTTTCGTATTAGCTTTTCGCCATAGGAGAAACAACTCACGTGGCACTTATTTATTGGCCCCACACGTGCAACTTATTTATTGGCCCCACACGCGCCGCAGATAAGGTCAGGCTTCCCTCATTGGCGTGGGTGAAAAAGCAGACTGGGACGGCTTTTCCACAGCTGTTGCGGACGAGGCTTTGTTATATTGTTCTCTAGCTTTTTATTTGAGTGAGGAAGGAGAGAATACGTTGTTCTACAACCGGAAGGCCACGCGTAGGTAACGACAGGAAGCTCCAAAAAGATGGGTCACTTGTCTTCACGTCTGCGTACGTTATGCGGGCCGCCAGACCGGCTGCAATAAACAGAAAGCATTAAATATTAACTTTCAAGTGTCAAATGCAAGTTCATGTTCGGAAACAAACAAACTACATAGAACTTCTTTTCAAGAAAGAAGTATCGTAAATAAACTCAGGTCACATTCATTGCCAATTGACACATGCTAAGCTTATGTAGTCCTCACTGGGACATGGCTTTCAGCAGAAATAACAAGTACTGAAAAATTCGATTGCTAAAAAATCTACAACTCTTAAAAATGCCACCGTGATTTTCCTTCACATTGATTACTTTGTGTGCTGCAGCCAATTGTTTTCCTAGTACCATTAGTTCAAAATTAGAAATAGTCTGCACTATTGCAACTCTTCACACCCGATTCCTGATCTTTAGACCATGATGTGGTTCCCCGTCAGCTCCATCTTCCTTGTGCACTGACCTTCATATAATCATAAAAATGTAATTATTCGATATCCAAAATCACTTATATTTGTTGCTCTAAGTGAGGTAAGAACGCCAACCAAAAATGAAATAAGACATTTGAAACGCACTCGGTTCCTTCGTCAGGTGTAACTGAAGGTGAGTTGAAGCTTTCCTTTCTAAGCCTTCGTATAGTCAGCCGCCCAGCTGCAGACCGTACACCGCGAATGTTGGAGGGGGAAGTATTTTGATGGAGCGGTTAACATTCCCTCGTGTCCGCTGAACATCTTGTGACCGACTTGTAACAGACTTTATGTCGTGGCCATGGCATGAAAGCGCCGGTTAGTGGTAGAGGAGCACTGAAATGGCTAGAAATAATAGCTGTATTAGCTGCAGTTAATGCTTAAAAATCAATGTCAACAAAAGACCCTATTTGCAACCACTTTAAAACAAACCTTTTAGATTTTCCTTCGTGACGTCTGTGCGCACTCGGCGCAGTCTATTGCAGTCAGGGCTGCGGTGTTTAATACCCTTGTCACACGGATGCGCTTAAAATCGGTTGAGGCAACCATGGTTCTCGCTAAGTGTGGTTACCTTAGCCCAGGTTAGGTGCGCCAGTGTAACAACTGTGTACGACAGGCTTTCAAACGCTTCTCTTAAAGCGACTATAACCATCACTCCAGTGGACGCTGGCTGCCTCGGCGTACCTTGCCCTCTAAATGCACCTGCACCCGTGTCCACAGCTGACCTTTACCCAATTATGTTGTAGTTTGCACATATACATTCCTGGCGGTGTGATAGATAAGAAACGTTGACGTGTGTGCGCCCTATTCAGATCTCCTTAGCGTTTAATACCTTCCATTACCACCATGTAGAGCAGTCATATTTATTTTACGTTCCAGGCATTACGAAAATTGTCAATTGCTTAATACCCGTCTTATACATTCACAGCGCCGACATTTTAAAGCGATCCGAAGCGTAGCTTTACGTGCACATTCTAAAAAACTTCAAATTTTAAAACCACGACTCCCTTTTCACTTTATTGCTAAAACCGAAAAATGCAACAAGAAGGCACCCGCCGCGGTGGCTCATTGGTTAGGGCGCTCGACTACTGATCCGGAGTTCCCGGGTTCGAACCCGACCGCGGCGGCTGCGTTTTTATGGAGGAAAGACGCTGAGGCGCCCGTGTGCTGTGCGATGTCAGTGCACGTTAAAGATCCCCAGGTGGCCGAAAATATTCCGGAGCCCTCCACTACGGCACCTCTTTCTTCCTTTCTTCTTTCACTCCATCCTTTATCCCTTCCCTTACGGCGCGGTTCAGGTGTCCAACGATATACGGGACACATACTGCGCCATTTCCTTTCCCCAAAAACCAATTATTATTATTATTATTATTATTATTAACAAGAAGGCAGTGCGGTCCTAGTCATTTTAAAGGTTTTTTCTTCTCAGTGTGTTTCTGTTTCTAGCGACAAAGTAAGCTTGGGCAATCATCGAAGTAAATCGCAAGAAGGTATTTTTTTCTGCCGTTACCGCCCCCTCCCCCACATCACTGATTCAGATTTGTAATTAAGGTACATGATATTTCACCATTTGCATATCTCGTCATAGTGACTGCATTTATTTTGTCTTGGCGATTCTAGCTTAATGCAATTCAATGCAAAGGGGAAAAGCACCTGGTCAGGATCAGGTAACAGCAGATCTGTTGAAGGACGGAAAAGAGATTGTGCGATAAAAACTAGCCACCCTGTATACGCAATGCCTTGTGACCTCGGCCGTACCAGAAGCTTGCAAGAACGCAAACATCATCTTAATAAGGAATTGAAAAATTACAGGCCGATCATCTTACTGTCCGTTGCCTACAATGCATTTATTAAGGTAATCGCTAATAAAGTTAGGGCAGCCTTAGACTTTAATCAACCAAATGATCAGGCCGGCTGTCGTAAAAGATATTCCACAATAGATCATATTCACACTATCAATCAGGTGATAGAGAAATGCGCAGAATATAACCAAACCCTATAATAATGTCTTCACTGATTGCGAGAAAGCATTTGACTCAGTGGAAACCTGAGCAGTCATACAGGCATTGCGGAATAAGGGTGTAGAAGAGCCTTAAGTCATAATACTGGAAAATATATATAGACCCTGCACGGCTACCATATCCCTTGATAAAGTTAGCAATAAAATTCCACTAAGAAAGCGCGTCAGGCAAGGAGACACGATCTCGCCAATGCTCTTCCCCGCATGTTTACAGGAGGTATTCCGAGGCCTGAATTGCGAACAGGTGGGGATAAGAGTTAATAGAGAATACCTAAATAATCTGCGATTCGTTGATGACATTGCCTTGCTGAGTCACTCAGGAGATGAACTGCAAATCATGATAAGTGAGTGGGACAGACAAAGCAGAACGCCGGGTCTGAAAATCGACATGCCTAAACCAAAGTAATGTTCAACAGTCTAACAAGGGTACAGCAGTTCACAATTGCAAAAGAGGTGCTGGAAATGGTAAAGGAATAGGTCTACTTAGGGCAGGTAGTGACCGCTGATCCGAATCATGAGAGGGAAAAACTAGATGGATAAGAATGGGGTTGAGCGCATAAGCAGGTTCTCTCAGATCATGAATGGCAGGTTACCAATATCCCTCACGAAATAAATTGGCGGTGGTTTAGCTTTGGTTAACCTGCAGTGACGTGATAGCTACAGTTGGCCGAGTGGAAATTGGTCACGTGACCAACCACGTGACGAACCACGTGATCAGCCACGCCGCCGCGCTGCCGGCAGCTGCTCCGCACCACGTGATCTACCACGTGACAGCGTGGCGGCGCAGCCACAGGGTGACGACTCCGCCACAATGTAGCAGTGGCGCCACAAGGTGGCAGTGCCACCACGCTGAAGGCTCTAAATGCTACCGTAATGTAGCTATCGCTTCAAAAGTGTACAAGAGCTGCAGCTTACCGGTACTCACCTACGGGGCAGAAACGTGAACGCTAACAAAAAGGGTTCAGCTTAAGGACAACGCAGCGAGCCATGGAGAGAAAAAAAATTGCGGTGGTTTAGCTCTGGTTAAACCTGGAGTGGCGCGAAAGCTACAGCTGGCTGAGTGGAACTTGGTCACGTGACGAACCACGTGATCAGCCACGGCGCCGCGCCACCGGCAGCTGCTCCGAACCACGTGACCAACCACGTGACAGTGTGGCGCCGCCGTCACGCTGAAGGCTCGAAATGCTACCGTAATGTAGCTATCGCTACAAAATGATAGGTGTGATGTTAAGGCACCGGAAGCGGGCAGAGTGGGAGGGAAGAAACGCGTGTTAATGACATCCTAGGCGAAATCAAGAAGAAGAAATGGGCTTAATTGGACAGGGCATGTAATGCGAAGGCAAGATAACTGCTAATCCTTAAGCGTAAAGGAGTGGATTTCAAGAGAAGGCAAGCGTTGTAGGGGGCTGCAGAAAATTATATGGGCGGATGAGATCAAGGAGTTTGCGGGGATACGGAGGCCGCAGCTGGCAGTGCACAGGGTTATTCAGAGAGACGTGGGCGAGGCCTGTGCCCTGCAGTGGGTCTAGTCAGGCTGATGATGGTGATGATAATGATAAATATTATAATGCACACTTAACAGTGACAATTTGAACACTTCGCCTTACACCTTTTTTCGTCACTAATCAAACAGGTGTTAGAAAAATGCTTGGTTTCCTCATTTTTACACAACGTTACGAAACCTATGAGAACGACGGAATTTGTTGCGACTACATTTTACCTTGTACCAACATAACTGCCATTATTTTTTATGACATCACGTACTTAGTCGGGTTCAGCGATCACTCGGTGCTTTCATTTCACATTATCTTGTTGTTACCAATACCCCGAAACATAATAAAACCTGTCTAAAATTGCTCAAATGCATGTTTTGAAGCCCTTAATACTGAACAATGCCCCTTTTATGACATCTAGATCAAAGACTGGCTGTAATAGTATTCAGTCCAGCTGGAATTTGTTCCCTCTTAAAATTAGAGCAAATAAATGCATCCCACTACACAACCTCGCATGTTACCGCAACGTTCCGTAGTATAACAGCTGCATATAAAGCACCTACAGCAAGAAAACGTGTGTAAAATTATCCAAAGTATAATTTAATATCACTCGATGAACTGACTAGAAAATGGCGGATGATGAGTACGTAACTGCACCTCAGCAAGCACATATATCTCGGTTCATAATAGAGTACTGTCGACGTTAATAACGTGCATCAAAAATTTCAGCCACCTCACGAACGCAAAGAAGGATGAGGTTGACAACATACTCTTGATCTCGCTTGACTCGGCTTTGCCTTGAGGCATGTCGCCACGCATTGCCCTGTTCTCGAATGACATGATAGTACACCCATCGGAAGCGTTCGACAACTGCTCGGCACTCTCTCCTGCCGGAGCAACTGGGCTATCTCTACTCTCGGCATCGGATGGAAAGTTTCTGCCTTCAATAACGCTGTAGGCCGCTTCATGCCATATGCCCAATACAGTGCGCCGTTGCGGCAACATTAGATTTTCTTCTGCCACTAGCTCTCCAATCAGGCGTCTGTCGTCCCTGACTGTTTCCTGCTAAACGAAATTCCCATTTTCGCAGCTTGCTTGAGGCCACACTTTTGGAAAGGTCGAATTAACTTCCAACATTTCTGGACTAGCGTCCTCGTACCTAGTCCGAACTGTGGTACAGTGTACCTGAACAGCTAGATCGTCGGAGTGCACGATCGCTGCATCTAATACCGCGGCGCGGTGTTCCATGCGGATAGTTTCTTCGGCTGAGATTCCAGTTCCGCGAAAACCTGGCTCACTTTTTAATGCTGCCTGTCTGCTTTTCTTTTGCTCTTGTGGCGTGTGGGAGGCCACCAACACGGTCATCGAGCCTGCAGGAATTTTACCTCTGCCCTGTTTGTTATCGGACAACTGGGTCTCGATTGCCCTAAGGTCATCAGAATTGGGATGCTCGTTTTCACTTGATGCGCTTTCTGCATCTTTTTCTAACGGAAGGAGTTCGCGCTCACCGGCTGGTTGCTTACAGGAACACGACTGCTGTTTCCTTCACCTTTGCTTGGCAAGCATAAGCTTTGCCCTCCAGCACAGGTGGCCTCCACTCCTCTCTGGACTCAGAACTTCTCACCCTCGGCTTTTCACTGGCTTTTTTAAACTCCCTGAGCTTAGCCAGCTCGAGCTCTAGCTGCCGGTGTTTTGCTACTGCCACCCTTGTGGCGTACTTAAAATCCTGAGATTTTTTCTTGCACAGAAGCGGCTTTTCACCATTAAGCTTTGCAAGCTGAGCCTGAAGTTCCGCTAAGCGCGCCTTCTTCAATTTCAATGTACACTCCACATCGAGTGTGGGTCGGCATAGACAACTTTCCATCCTGCCTTCTGTACCTCTCAACTGTCCTACCGGCTCGAGCACACGAACAGTGACCTGAACAATGAGACTGAAGAAACTCAGTGTTTCGATGCATCGATCCTCATTCTCAGCTCCTTGGTGACCTCGTCCACCGCACGCTGCGATGAGCTGTCGCACGTCGCTCGTCGTCTGTTCGTTACCGTCACTTTGCTTCGACCCGCCGGTGACCGTCGAGTTTCCGCCTCAACGCGCTACTTTTCCTGACCAGATTCAGTCTCGCGTCGCTGGTCCACTACGATGGTCCTTGCCGCCGTCTCTCAGCAGGCCATTTCTCGAACTCTCCTGCTCCCTCCTGCACCTGGCCCTCCCGGACTGCCGATGGCTGACTGTTCCGGCCCCGTCGCCCCTTCCTTGCCTCAGTCCGATAGCGACAGGATCATGTCGACTAAAAGCCGCCGCGGTGGCTCAGTGGTTATGGCACTCAGCTGCTGACCCGAAAGACGCGGGTTCGAACCCGGCCGCGGCGGTCGAATTTCCATGGAGGCGAAATTCTAGAGGCGCGTGTATTGTGCGATGTCAGTGAAGTGAAGTGCAGTCTGGAGCTCCTGAAACGATATAATCCTGTAATCTCCGTAGGCTTGATGACTATTTCTTAAAAGTTTCCGCAACATGGCTGCCTTTCTATACTGAAGCTTCGCGGATTCGTGCAGTTCCTTTGCGCCAGGTTAAAAAGTCTTGCTGTGACCACGACTGTGTTGTGTAGTTTGCCTATCTTGCATAGAGCAACACTTAGTTTCCTTTATAGTGTAAATTTTTTTCCGGCAAGATCTTACTTCCATATTCAATTTGGGAGCGCCACTGCAGTTTTAACTACATTTTTGACGCGGTCATTGGCTGAGCTCCTTTCCGCGTGAATCTGGGCCCTCAAGGATGTTTTGTTTTTTAATATCTACTAACTCTCGGCAATCTGTTTTAAATGTATACATTTAGGGAGAAATTATTAACTTTTGCTATAAGCCACAGAACTAGTCTGGAGCAAGCCTCAATATTTTATCAATGCGAAATGATTATGTCTCGATAAACTTATATTTAGCGATGGTGTTCAGTTCTGAAAAAGCTCCCGATCGCCGCACTGTTGCACTGCAGCTGGAAGATTTTATCTATCACTTTCAAGGTGTTAATCGATGAAGCTGATAAAAAAATTCCTCGGTCGAGACTACATTAACGCTCCAAACAATTACACTTGTGCAGTGCCCTTGCAGAGCCCGTGACTCCTTATATGTAAGTAGCAAAAGGCAATGTAAGACATGGAGCACTTCAGTTCAGCAGCACTTGCAATTTTAGAGGTACAGCACTTGCAGTGCACTTTAATTTTGCTATATTACATCCTTTCCTCAAACAAGAGATCCGCACCGCACTGTTTTATGTGTGTAACGCCAAATTTCATTTATAAGACTTCACACGTCTGCAGCATCCGCAAAAAATGTTTCGGATGACTTGGCTAGTGAACGGTGAGGCGGGTAATTACCCCGCCCAAGGAGTGTCCAGCACGTGAAAGCTTGAAATGCTAATCGAAAACCGTCGAAGAGGCGCTGCCGATATTATCAGCGCAAAGTAATTTTACGGCCACTTCAAGTGTGCTCACTTAATTAGGAATGGTACATATTTTAGGCAACTGAGATTTGTGCGAGCCTCCATTCGCGGCTTCTAAACTCTCTTATAATTGAAATTCCATGTTTACCATCCAGCGCTGAGTTTTCTCCTTCTACCCACCAGTGGCTTCCGAAAGCTTGCTTTACTCCTAAATCATGAAATGTTTCCTTTTCCTGAAATCGTAATTAGTGCTGCGCAATGATACGCAAGCGTAGACTCCGCAGGTAATTGCCTGCGACATGAGTATTCCCTGTGAGCTTACAAAGTTCGCGGTTTTAGATGAGAAATGTTATGCTTTGAAGCGCGCCTTTAGTGTGCATGCACTACACTAAGCGGCGGTTAGAAAATTGACCCCTTTTTTTAAATACATTTGAGGTTCTCTGCGATATTACCGCTAACTTTTTCATCTTCTAGTATAAATATGTATATAAAGCGATCTATAGAACGCTGTGAATTTTAAGTCCCAATTACTCCTCTTACCGTTTCATAAGCGAGGTCTACACAGTTCGTAGCTGACGAAACCCCTACACTCTCGCGTACATAAGAAGTTTCAAAATTCGTGGGGGGAGGGGGAAAGGGCACTTTGTTGACCTAAAGTGCGGTGAGGCGATAGCCTTTAGCGCGGTGTTGCTTCTTGTGTCACTGATGTGTGCTTAAGGTGTTAATTAAGTACAGAATTGTTTGTGAATAATAAATGCTGGAGACACTGGAAGGTGTTTGGGAGGCACCCGTCTGATTCAACGCCTTTCCGCAAACACTCTCCAGCGTCCTAGACATGAACTACATGAGCGTTGGCAGGAAGTAGCGTAGTCGTTAGCACGCTCGGCAGCGGAACGGAAGGATGGTGGTTCGAATCCCATCGTACACAAAGATCTTTTTCTTATCCATTTGAAGAGCGTAACAGATGGACGGACGGTATGACGTCACTTCTGTTGTCGTGACTTCCGGTTGGCGATGTAACGGACGGACCGGATCTCGACCGGGAGTATGAGTCATTAAAGCATTTCGCCTTAAAAGATCTTCTGTTGGATTTCGCAATACAATATTGAAAGGAGATAATAACAGGTGTTTAAAAAAAACCCTGCTTTCACTGGCGCAATGCTGAGTGGCTTCGTAATGCGCCACGCGCTACTGCAGCATTTTGAGGGTGGAGCGTTACATGAAGTGTTTTGCAAGAGCGGTTTTTGTAGCGATAGATACATTAAGGTAGCATTTCAAGCCTTCAGCGTGGCGACGCCGCGACGCCGCCACCTTGTAACTGCAGCGCCACCCCGTCGCTGCGCCAAGGTAGCGCCACCACGCTGTCACGTGGTTGGTCACGTGGTGTGGAGCAGCTGCCGGAGGCACGGCTTCGTGGGTGATCACGTCGTTCGTCACGTGAGCACGTGAGCCACGTGACCAGGTCACGTGAGCAGCTGCGCCGGCTAAACCGAGCTGCCAAAGCTGTGCGCATGCGCCGTTTCAAGTAGGACGTAGATGAAGGAACGCCCAGCGAAACAGAGCGGAGAGAGACTGACTTTGTAATTCAACTGCGCGAGTTTCACTTCGCCAGCTGTAGCTGTCGAGTCGCTCCAGGTGTAACCAGAGCTAAACCACCGCCATTTTTTTTTGTTTGCAGAAACCAGAAAGCATCTGCAAGTCAAAGCTCTCTTTCTAGCCATGACCCCTGGCATTATGCATGGCATCGTTATGCAGAGTCACAATGACGCAAGCAAAAGACAGGCTGAATCTGCCCGGATATCGATTAGTGAAGTCGTAATTCTGTTTATGGTGATTAACGAGGTTCGTTTCAAATATATTATTGTTGCAACCTTAACCTGGAAAAATATATCGCTCCAGATGTGGGAGGTCTGTGAACCATCGCGCTCGACCGCCTATTTAATTTTGTACTCAAAATTTTTCATGAGAACGCGCTGACGTGGGTCATAAAGATTGCGGAAATATAATAAAAGCACTTGCGAGAAGAAAAAAAATGGTCGCGATGCAAGGAATTGCACCAGCAGTGTCTGCGCGTCAGTCGGAGTTTTTGACAATTGAACGAATAACATGCCAGGAACATCTAACGATTCAACGCTCGATCCATGTTATCTTCCCTTGCACTGATGAGCGCGGCGAGTGCGAGTAGCTTTAACCCTCCATTATTTTGTGATCTACTGAATTGCATATGATAGAAATATCACGCAGCTGTGGGCGGCAGTCAGTATTTCTATATCGTTCACTTGCTTGGTCTGTGTTTTTCTGTGGCTAATGGAAAGCTGCTGGTCTTCCCAGTTTGGTTCTGTCATTGTGGAAGTGAAGCGGTCGCACGATTGCTTTGAAAATTAAATATAGTTCAGCACAGTTTGTTCCTCTCGTTTCTGTCTAGCACCTGCCGCCACTGCTCCGTAATTAAATATGAATCTACAGGATTGTTTCAGTTTCACTGAGCCTTCAATGTCACACTCACGTACAAGCAGAACGTAATATAGCATTTTCTGCCACTTTATTGTTAAAATCAATACGAAGAAGATAAAGTGCAGTAGTACCGCTTTTTTTTTTTGCTGAGAAAATTGACTTTCTTGCATGTCTTGAGCAACGCTCAGCCTGGTAATGAATTATCTGTCGTGCATGATGCCATAGAACGAAGACGACGACTAAGATGGTGAAAATGATAATGACATGAATGGCGAAACGACAGCTTTGGCCGAACAGTGCCATCGCCAACATGTCTGGTCTGCACAAGGTGGGGTCAACGACCCTGTCAGCAAAACATTTCTCCCCATAGAAGCCGGGAATGAGCCAGGGGAATGCTTGTGCCCATTGGGAAACCGACAGGCAATTAATCACACTGGGAATCGAATCATGATCTCCGTACGAGCAGAAAGATTTAACTATAGCGCTACACGAGCCTCACTCTGATGTCAGAGCCGGCCCAAGTCCGAGGCTCAAAGAGCGAAACCGACACAGACCCGCGGCTTCAAATCCGGGACCCGCTCGTGCCTACTGCTATAAAACTCAATAAATCCGGGCCTGGCCAAGCTAGTTTCCGCAGCAGCTCAATGTGCAAATTGCTCACTTATGTGAGAGTTCCGATACAAAAACACAAGTAAAAATGTTGCCGGCAAAGACCCTCAAAACGAATTAACACTTCAAAAATTGGTTAGGTAAACACAAAGAGAAGATAAGGCGGGTTTGCCCGCTCAATTTTCTGAGCAGATATTTCGTCTGTGAGTAGCTTCAAACTCCGAAAGCCAAATTAATAGGCTGTCACACACGCGAAGTTAACTACTTTCCTTTACCTATAGCATTTTATAGTAATTTTTGCGGCCTTCATATGCCCCTTAATAAAGCCCCCTCTCAGTGTAGCAATGGCATATTTTTTTTTTTCTGAACGCAAATTCGTGGTTCGAAGCTTTAGGGCATTGGCCACGTTTAAATGGGCGTCGAAAGTGAATTGGACAGTGCACTGTGAGTAAGGCTGCTTAAACTCGATGTACAAATGATTTATTTAAGCCTTTCGTTCCACATTAAAGAAGAACTGTCCAGAGAGGCTTTAGCGTCGAAATTCTTTCATTTGCGTATGGTTCCGTGCAACACGTGAAAAAAAAATTTAAAAAAAAACACGCTCTTGCTTGTTTTTTCCGTCGAACGAGAAAAGTGCAGGTATAGAGGACATTGAAAAACTAACTAAATAAGGTTTGAGAAATTTTTTACCCCACACCATGCCTTTGTTGAATCCTCAACGCTGCTGAAATGCTCCAAGTGTATTTACCGCCCAGTAATCAATCAAAAGCCGGACAATTCTCATTGTGCACGGGTCCGAGCTCGAGCCCTGCCAAGGCCCGGCGAAACAATACATCTTTCCGGACTGGGCCGGCCCGAGCCCACGCTGTACTCAAGCTCAAACCAGACGGAGGTTGTGGCTTTGCCGTCAAATGCCTTTTAGTGCGTGGTTGTATCCGTTTCTACTCCTAAGGCATAGTGTCCAACAGAAATATATTTTGCAATGTATCGCCGATGATGAAGACAGTTTTTAAGCAACCTCTTGAATGTGTTGTTTTCTTATGTATGGGATTCTCAGAGGCAAACTTGAATGAAGCTATTGTGAGTACCACTTCTTGCAATTCAACATTAGCATTAGAGTTAACTGCCCCAAAAACGCGCGCTCAGGTGACCACTGCGTAACAAGCGCTCAGAGCCCGGCGTTTCTTTAAGACTAAAAAAACATTTGAACTTGGCTACTGGAAATTTCATGTTCATCAGTGGCGTTGAGAAGTCGCCCCGGAAATATCTGCGCTGTCGATTTGTTAGGCGATGAAAAAAGTTATTTTTTTTCTAACTAACAGAATTTGTTTCAAAAAGAACTTGGTGTTTGGCGTCACAGGGGTTGAACTGCTGAGATCAAGTATAAACTAAGAGCGCACCGAATAAGCACTTCGCGCTTTCCGTGCAATAAATAAAAGATCACAGGGGAAAAAAATGTTCCGTCCCGCAGTGTCTCACGTTTTCTCTTCTCTCAGGTTGTCATTCTTTAAGCAAAGTTTTCGAGGCACTAACAATGAACAATTTACTCCTAAAATCGCTATTAACTTTCGAGTTCTCAGGCGTATTTTTAGTGACCTAGCATTTTTGGACAAACATGGGAAGTACTGCGTGTTCGAGTCAACTTTGACGCTACATGTCTGCTACACAGAGGAGGCGAGCAGGTACAACGTGAAATATATGAGGCGTTCCACACTAGTAAGAAAGGTGTTAATTGCGTCGCCGCACCTCGTCTTGCTCCGCCATAGGCTGAAATCTCTTAGGAGCAGTCTGCCACGTGTAGAACTGTTTCCTTTTGTTAATCTACTGCCGCGGGTGCATAGTCCACTCAAGTGGGTGTGTACTCTTCGTTGCAGTAAAAATTCAGCCGACGTTTAGCACTCGTCGTTTTTTCTTCTTTCTTGGTCCCCGTCTGAAGCGCTACGTCTGTTATAGTAATGCCATGGATAATGCCTTGGGCCACGGAACACTGACGAACAGCCAGCCAGCCCAGCTTTCCTCCCCGAGAGCACCTAAATGCGTAAGGAGGAGAGCACACGACTTTTACATATTTATTTATTTATCACGTAATGCACAGTGCCCCTTGGTTAAAAAAAAAGGGGGGGGGGGGGGCTATCATCGGATAACCAATCCCTTCAACCGGGAGCGCAACTGCGCATTAAGTGTAATGCGGGCTGCGTCTCGTATTACTGCTTGTTTGGCAGATAACCTGACAAAAGGATTATGCTCCTTTTATATCTCCAATTTTTAAGCTGTAAGCCAGTTTTAACAACAATTTGACCCTGTTCGACGCCAGTTTTCTTTTCAGCTTCAGCAGAGCACAAGGTTACTAATTTCGTTACCTGGCTGCGAAAACTGAGTGTAGTGAAGATAGACTTTCAGTCCCGCGTACACAGACTTGCGTCGGTGCAAGGACTAAGATGATGCATGAAGAAGTGTGCAAGGTAAACAGCTCCATTAAATTTCCGCCTGTGCATGATAATATCTGCGGCATGGCATGAAACGCTTTCAGGGGCTAGGAAGCCAGCATAACAAAGAGGAGGGAGCTTAAAACACCTTAAAAGATATGAAACAAACTGCTGCCATTTCCCCGCTTTCGACCATATCATGATTTATGCATTTCAAGATAAATTTAAAGAACTAATTTTATTGTTTTCTATCCTCTCTCGGAGGCATTTCATAAAAGGCAAGCATCTGCGTACCACAGTCCCTCTTTCACGAATAATTTTAAACTTAGGGTCTATACCGTGTTTCCCTTATCTGGGATGATATAATTACACCGATAAGGGCTGCACAATATTTCGCTGAAAGGCATATGCAGAAGCCCAGCAACGTGTATAAGAGGCTTCAACTACTTATAAAGATATAATCTCTTGTGACTGGCTTTCTTTTTACCGCTTATGGTATAAACACGTGCTCAAAGAATATTGCAGAAGTGGTTGTACCGTGTAGTTTTCGGTGTGCTATTCGGCGATACATAACACCTATTTTGACACGAAAGTATAGGAGTATGGCGGATATCGAGTGACAAAAACAACAGTGACTGCGCTTTAACCTCGATGAGCTTTTAGCCCTTTTACGATTGCTTACCTGTTTTTTTTTTCATGCATGTTCTACCAGTGCACCCAGATGCAAAAGCAGAAGACGGCGAATGCCCTCCTTGCTGCGCTCTACGCTTCCTTGGAATTGAGGAGGGAGTAAGCTCACCCTCTAGCACACTGCCTTTTACAAAGAAAGCGCGCTAGAGGGCAACTTACTCCCTCTTTACTTCTTTTGTCTTTAGGGTGTAGGAAACTTCCCCGTAACGCTGTGCCCTTCCAGTGCATTCAGGTTCCCGCTAAAAAACGAGGTGTGACTTTTATCTCCCTAGAAGACACTCTGACCACTCGAAAGTCACGACGTGAACGAAGCAAGCTTCCAAATAGATCGCGCGCATCATGGTCACCATATTAATTGTTTCTAAAACGCTGAAGCCATGCACGCTTTTGCCTGCAGTCGAAAAGTGTAGTTTAGTAAAGGGCAAATATTTATGCGCGTGAGAGGGCAATGCAACGCAAAGATCCCTAATTCAATCCCTCAAGTTAATACCTACTTAAAAAGGAGACAATACATATCCCAAGCGAGGTCGAACAATTTCATCAGAAATACTTTAGGGTGGACAAAACGCTGTGGCCGCCAAAAAGACTTTTTTATGCATCGTCAGAAAAAAATACGAGTAGTTTTGAGCCCAATCAGGGTCTTTCAGGGGGCTAAAGTATCCTTTACAAGACACATTTCAGGAACGGAAATCTCTTTTCACAGTCGCTGAAGTGGGACTTGTCGCAGGCGCATGCGATGGACACGGCTCCAAAAAACCTATGCTTTGTTCTGCGTGCAAATTTATTGCGCTAAAATATCTTAACAATTTTCATCTGTAATCAGCTCTCATCATCATCATCAGCCGGACCACACCCACTGCAGGGCAAAGGACTCTCCCATGCTACTCCAATTAACCCTGTCCTTTACCAGCTACGCTCACCCTATGCCTGCAAACTTCCTAATCTCATCCACCCGCCTAACCTTCTGCCGTCCCCTGCTACATTTGCCTTCTCTGGGAATCATTCCTTTATCATTAAGGACCAGCGGTTATCTTGCCTTCGCATTACATGCCCTGCCCAAGCCCATGTCTTTCTCTTGATTTCGACTAGGATGTCGTTAACCCGTGTTTTTTCTCTCACCCACTCTGCCCGCTTCCAGCCTGTTAACGTTACACCCATCACTTTCCTTTCCATGGCTCGCTGTGTTGTCCTCAACTTAAGCTGAACCCTTTTCGTTAGCCTCCACGTTTCTGCCCCGTAGGTGAGTACCGGTAAGCTGCAGCTGTCGTACACTTTTCTCTTAGGGGATATTGGTAACCTTCTCTTCATGATTTGAGAGAACCTGTCATGTGCCCTTCACCCCATTTTTATCCTTCTAGTTATTTCCCTCTCATGATCCTGGTCAGCTGTCACTACCTGCCCTAAGTAGACATATTCCTTTACCACAACCAGCACCTCGCTGCCAATTGTGAACTGCTGTTCCTTTGCTATCCCTTGGTCGTATATGTTTTTGATGCTTGTTTTACAACGTATAGGGCTCCATAATCATGTAGTAAAAAATTAAAACTCTGGTGCAAATATTAATTGATTTACAAGTATGGTGTCAAAATCCGACATTACGGCTCACTGGGTGTAAAATGCGAAAGGAACTGCTTTGGTTACCGCAATCGACAACAACGAAATGAATGGGAAAATTTCCTATTTTCAAGTGCATGGAACTCTAAAGGAGTTTCCTGTACTCTGTAAGGGATAGATGGATCTTGCAGTTGTCACAAAAGACGCCGCTCTCTCCTGCTTACCTTGCGTTTTGTATCATACCTCCTAGTTCTTGTTGCTGACAGACTTATTGTGTTCCAACTTGTGCACGTCACATCAACACACATGTTGAAAGCTTGCATAGCCTTCCTGGAAGGCAACTGTGGACAATATTAAGGCTTTCCCCAAACCGGTAACGCCCTCGTCTATCGAGCTTCATCAAGCGCGTCCGTAATGTGCAGCGCGGAGCTCGGCACGTCTAAGTTCTGAGTTTGCGCGAGGCTCAATGCATTTCGTTTGCGCCTGTTTTCAAACCAGCTGTTTACTTTAAAATAATTCATAAACTGAAAGATAATATGTCGTGTCTTTATCTTTATAAAATGCTGTGCTCTACAGGTGACAAGAAATTTCCTCTCATCTGTAGTCTTATGCAGCACGGATATCTCGCGGCCGGGTAGAGCAGAAGCTGTTCATGAGCACACCGTATATGTTTTCACAAGAAAACCGCCAAACACGCTGCACTGCTCCCAGTGTCGAGTGCGCCACACGTGTTGCACGAGCGGCCGCATGAGCGGCGGTGCGCGAGTTGCAGTGCGAATAATCCGGTCGCTTCTTGCATTCGCTGCCGACGCACACAGGAGGACGACAGCGGCAGAGCAAAAAGGAATCAAGGAGCAAGGTCAGGCGTGCATTTATTCTCACTATTCCTTTGCTCCGGTTGCTGTTCGCCGACATCTAATCATTCACCTTGTATGATAGCGAAAACTTCCATTTTCCAGTTCATCAGAAAGCTAGCCTGAAGATTACGTCCATTTGCTGCGATGAGCATTTATGTCAGCAGTCCAACAAACAAATAAAGGCGCGTCGGCAAAAATACTAGGATATTCTCTTCTACAAATATCACCTATCATCACTCAATGGCCATCGCTGGCAACCGTTTATCCCTGGTGGTGTCAAAATTGTACATGTCAAAAATGTGTTCAAGCGCCGCGTCTACGCCTTGAATAAGATTTACGACGGGGATATGAGCTGGGATAGATGTTTCACAAAGCATTTAATAACCTGAGCCCGAAATAACAAATGGTTAGTGAGATATAAGCCTACAAATTTTCTATACCTCAGCACCTTCACCCCATGCCTACCACGCCGCTGCTTCTTCCTTAGACCGCACAGCTCAATGGAAATGCGTGAGCAGCGATGCCGACAGCAACAGGGCTCCCGGAGGAACTATTGTATTAAAAGTTAATAGTATGTTGGTTTGGTTATCGGGGTTTAATGTACCAAAGCGACTCAGGCTATGAGAGACACCGTAGTGAAGGGCTCCAGAAATTTCGACCACCTGGGGTTCTTTAACGTGCACTGACATCGTACAGCACACGGGCCTCTAGAATTCCGCCTCCATCGAAATTCGACCGCCGCGGCCGGGATCGAACCCGCGTCTTTCGGGCCAGCAGCCGAGCGCCATAACTACTCAGCCACCGCGGCGCCTAGTTAATAGTATTTTCTTTCGTTACTGAGGCGCAAATGGAATATTTGTCTTGCGGTGTCAATTGACACCGCCAGGGCCGAAAGGGTACTGTTGAACATTACTTTAGTTTTCTTCATGTTAATCTTAGACCTACCGTTCTGCTCTGTCTGTCTAACTCATTGGTCATGAGTCCTGACTGACTCAGCAAGGCATTGTCATATATAATTATATAATTGGTTTTTGAGGAAAGGAAATGGCGCAGTATCTGTCTCATATATCGTTGGACACCTGAACCGCGCCTTAAGGCGCGGATAAGAAAGGGAAAAGGATAAGACAAGGAAAAGGATAAGACAAGGAAAAGGATAAGAGAGGGAGTGAAAGAAGAAAGGAAGGAAGGGGTGCCGTAGTGGAGGGCTCCGGAATAATTTCGACCACCTTGGGATCTGTAACGTGCACTGACATCGCACAGCACACGGGCGCCTTAGCGTTTTTCCTCCATAAAACCGCAGCCGCCGCGGCCGGGTTCGAACCCGGGAACTCCGGATCAGTAGTCGGGCGCCCTAACCACTGAGCCACCGCGGCGGGTCGCACTGTCATCAGCGAATCACAGATTATTTAGGTATTCTCCATTACCGCTTATCCCCAACTGTTCCCAATTCAGGCCTCGTAATACCTCCTGTAAACAGGCGATGAACAGCAATGGCGAGATCGAGTCTCGTTTCCTGGCGCCCTTCCTTATTAGAATTTTATTGCTGACTTTGTGGAGGACTATAGTAGCTGTGCAGTTCCTCTATGTATCTTCAAGTATTTTGACATAAGGCTCTTCTACACACTGATTCCGCAATGCCTGTATAAGTGCAGCGGTTTCCGCTGAGTCGAATGCTTTCACCGAATCAATGAAGGCTATATTTACGGGCATGGTTATAATCAACTGTATTAATCGATAATTATATATAGGGATAGAGACGGATGCCGAAGGACTGAATTAAATCCCCAAAAGCCTTTATCTGCGAGTGCCGGCATATAACACACGTAAAAATTTCAAAGGACGATTACCATCAGCAATGCGAAATTTGAGCGCAGCTTTGTAGGTGTCTCCGGCTCTGTAGGCTGATTGTTTTGCTTTGCTCTGTGGTCGTCGCGTCTGTTGTGATATCAGTTTGATAGTAGTATTAGTTGATGAAGACGGCGATGTGCAATGGACCGAGGATTAAAATTTGTATATTTGTTTGATGGCATTATTTGTGTAAGAAGAAGAGAATGCGTAGTGCACACCGCTAGACTGCGTCGCAGAGCCTAGTGCTCTAACGCTGTGGCCAGCGAAGTTTATCTGTTCGCAGCGCCGTCCGTTAGAATCTTCGTCCGCGGCAATGTTTATTTGTATTATTTATTTGTTTATTTATGGTTTGGCTTGGTTACAACGACGGCGCCAACTGGCCTCAACTCACGAACGGGCACTTGAGAGCTGCACTATAAAGTAGTCGCTTCTGTGCATTGAGTAATGTTTTTAATGCCGATTGGTGTTAAAAAAAAAGACGAAGGAAAAACAGCGTTTCGAGTGCACACAGTCGATAAACTGAATGAGGAGGTCTGATGCAGCAATTTTTCAGAAAATCTTCACCTTGGAGCTAGCAGAGAAGGTAGGTGCTGGTCTCACCGACTTGTACAACGTAATATTCGCGAATGAGTTTACCTTCTCAACAAGGTTGAATGAGAAGAGGCGCGATTGGCGTCCTATGAATGGCAGGTATGGCAGAAATTTTTTATCTTACTAACTCATATGTTTCCAATTACTGCCGTTTTATTGATGAATACAATTATGCAGTACGAAATCGGAAGTGTAATTTCGATGCGATAAAATTGGACATCATTACCCTTTGTTAAAATTAAAATTAATGAAGAAAGAACTTTTCAAAAGCTCATGAAGTATTGCATGGGAGATGGCAGCTTGTTTAATAGCTATGGTTTGTGGCGTTTAACGTCCCAAAGCGACTCAGGCTATGAGGGACGCCGTAGTGAATGCCTCCGGAAATTTCGACCACCTGGGGTTCTTTTACGTTCACTGACATCGCACAGCACACGGGCCTCTAGAACTTCGCCTCCGTCGATGTTGAACCGCCGTGGCCGGGATCGAACCCGCATCTTTCGGGCCGGCAGCTGAGCGCCATAACCACTCAGCCACCACGGCGGCCTGTTTAACAGCTATCCGTCTTTCACTTTTTTCGCCTTGGTTACAAATATAAATTTCTCTGTAAAAACTGAAAACGTAGTATTGAAAACAATATTTAATATCAATAACCGCATAATGCAAACGATCGGTGGGCACTACCTTGCTTACACATTTTCTCCTTTACTCTTCTACTCTCGTTCGTGCAGATATTTAGCAGAGCACACAAAGACATGTATAGAAATCATTACAAGAGCGAAAATACTCACTGCTGGAAGCGCTGAAGACAATGCGTGATGAGTGAGTCCTCACGGCGTTTTCATATTTCGTAATATCTGCTGTGGAAAGCGTAAAACAAATAGGTATGTTACGAACACCATCCACCTCTAAGCAGCAGTAAAGCCTTCAGAAATTAGGTTTTACATTTGCTTTGGTGCTCTATATTTCATGCAAGGCGACGCTGTAGCGGACTAGAATCCACGGATGGTCTGAAAGTGGAATCTCATGGCAGATTCCTGAGTGAAGCGCGCGTCGTCTGAAGGCCGAAGACAGTAAACCCACTGTAGATAGGACCTGCATGCACTCTTCCGTAGTCGCGAATTTTGGCGAGCCATCGCAAGATCAAGCAGCGGCACTCTTCTGCTTAGTTCTGAGAGGAGGGGCACGCTTTGTGACACTACGAGGACAAATTAATGGACGCCTGTACAAATAAGATCCAGCGTTTCATCATAAGATCACTCTCACTGAAAACGGAGGTTTTGTAATCTAGAAAAGGCAAAAAAGCCTTCGGAAGCGAAAAGTGTGCGTCAACAGCAATTTTCGGGCCCGGGTTCTAGAGGCTTGGCAACAGCGTCATTTCGTTTATAAAAGTAGTAACCAGATCTGGTAGTGTTTATTTTTATTAAAATAATAGTAAAAAGGAAGGAAAAGATTTTTGCTAGTACCCAGTTTTCGCTGAGGAAGTATGTTGCGTTTTTAAATTGAATGAGCGCATAAATTTAAAATTGAATGATATAAGACGTAACTGAGTCTATCACTGCCGGCAAAACGTTAACTGTCCGAGAAAGAACCAGGAATGAACTTTAACACAGGACGATAATTGGATGGGGAAGTTGTCAGGGTCTGTTTAGAGGCATTAATCTTCTCAAGTGCATGAAAATATGCGCTTTTTTATTGTAGCCAAAAAAGCGCTAAAGCTGCTCTCCCCGGTATCACCATGACGCACACTTCACCGACATCGAACACATGCGCAGTAAGTTCACGGCTCAATTGAATCCAGCCGAGAGGGGTTACCGACTGTCGAGAGGCGTGACTCGCTGCGGGTGAACAACTGGGAGAGGTTTCGTTTTTACGAAGACGCCTTTAAAGCCGGCAGTCGGTGCTGCGATGGCGCGGTTGGTCTCCGTGTTAAGCTTCGTGTCAATCTTATCTTAAACTTTTTCACGCTGCGATATTGGAAAACAAGGCGCGCATGGGATCTTGAGCAGTCAAGTGGCTGTGCTCTCAAACGTTTAGTTCGTGAAGGCTCGAAGGCGACCAGAATGCAGGACTGTCAGCGGTAGCGTCATTGACGGCGTTTTCACTTTTATTTTTCTGCCTCCCCAGCCACATTTTTGCCTCGATCTGGCCCTCATCCGCGCATTCAGTGGTTCTCGAGTTTGGAGAGGGTTATTTGAAGAAACAAAAACCCACAGGTCGATCTATTCGCAAAAAAATGCAGCGAAATGAACAGGAATGGATTAAGACAATATAAGACCACAAAGCTGGAACTTCAGTTTTTATTTTTTGACGCTCCAATAAATGTACAATGTTGGCACCATGACGTGACCTATTCAAAATGCCATTGTCCTGCAAATGCACTGAGATGCTCTCTTTACAACGGGATGAATTGGAGGCTACATTAACGCTAGCTGAGCTTCCTTACTGTATGACTTTTCTTGTGGCCTGATTGCTATGCGTTTTCTTGAACACTGAGAACAGTGGGACGCTGCGGAAACTGTGGCGATGCAAAGAGGGAGACCCGTAGGAGTAATTACTCAGAGTCTTCCATTTCTGTTTTAACCAGTCATCTAGACACTGAAGCATGAGAAAGAACAACGCAGTGTTGAATTTGGACGCTTTCTTCCGGCTGTCTACTAAGGGTTAGTTTCTTGTGCACATAAAAGAAAACCTGCAAATATTATAAAATGTCACAACCCGCTGGCACTGCTTCGCATCAATGCTCTTTAGACAAGCAACTGACAAAATCGTGCCGCTCCTGGCCTACCCAAACGCTTTAAATCTTGTGGAGTTAGCTTGTATACAAAGGTCATTAGTAAGCGTAACTTTGAAAGAGAAGACTGACTCTGGTTGTACTTGGGGTCTGTTTTACTTGCGTTCTGCAGCACTCTATTGACATACTTCTAACCGTCGCGAAAGTTTCCCGGGGCATATAGTGCATTACGTAGCTACATAAGCTATTAGTGCAGTAACTAGTTCGCTCTGATTAGCATACAATAATGAAGGCAGTAGCTGCTGTTACGGTGGTAGGACCTTAAAAACGGCGAAAGGGATATTGAGGCTTTTTATATGCTGTTCCATTTGGAGTACTCAAAAATTTTCGACACATTCTATTCTTGTCGCCGTCCCCGCTGTCTCTTCATATACATGATGTTTCACCTAAGAGTGTGCACAATTTTTAAAACAAGGCTTTTTGAGTTACAGGAGCGCTTCTATCGGCATAGCGTTGTCAGCGGTGTAGTACATCAGAATTCCGCTAAGATGCGCTAACAAGCAGGATGGTTAATTAATATTGAATAGTTAACTTTATAGCTAGTATAGTTACGCTCCTTAATTATTAAAAGGCGTGTAGCTCAGCGCAAATAATATCCATATAAGTTTTTAGAATTCTAAAAACGAGGTCACACTCGGCGTTGTGGACCCACAAATTTTGGCTACTTCGACGTGTTACGTGCACTGGAGAGGCTGCTTTGCCTGCAAGCTTCTGGAGAACGCTTCTATTTTAGCGCGATGTAGCCAAAATTTGTGTGGCCAGAGCTCGGAGGGTAACCAAGTTTTCAAAATTCCAAAAATTGTTATGGATAATATTCATGGTAGGCTACACGCCCCTCAATATTTAGGAGGGTAACAGTAATAGTTAAAAAAGTGAACTATTAGATATTAGTTAATCATTCTGCTAGTTAGCACACCATAGCTATAATCTGATTTATTACACCGCTCACACTGCTATTCCGAAAAGGCGCTCTTCTAAATCAACAAGTCTATTTTTAAAAATTGGGTATACTCTTAGGTGAAACACCCTGTACATCAGAATAGCACTTGCGCTGCAGTAATGCGGCCACGTGGATTTTGTGATCCTGTCGAATAAAGCAAAGAATGGTAATGACCACTCTGAATACCGATGGGAATACACAAGCAGAGGCCTTTATTTTGCGCTATTATCCTCCTCAGGACATATCGGTTTTATTAGAAGACTGGCAGGCTGACCTTTTCTCCCCGCATCCTTTTACCGCCGGCGCGTGTTCCATCTAGGATTACCAGGCTACCTCGCTTCTATCCTTTCGTTACTTTCTTCTCAAAGAAACACGTGCCCTATTACTTCCTGTAATAGCATCCTGCTTTCAGTTGCTCTTGTTCGCCATACACTCACGCTTTGCTGCGCTGTTTTTGTCTTTTTCTCGCGCGCGCAGTGACGTAAATGGTTACGGCACAAGCGACACCAGAGCAACGAGATGGCGCATATCTCGAAGGTGCGAAGTACTTTTTCGGCAGTTGCCCTGGACAAATTTTTGGAAATGATCCGGGGGAAATTTGGAGGCCGCCATCGTGCCGGACACGGTCAGTTATTGATGGGCATCGATTTGCGTCTAAATCGGCCAAGATGAAATTTCGGGGGTGGCCCGAGCCAAATTCTTGGCACTTGGAGTCGCAGTTGCTATGTCAACGAACAATGCAGCGGCAAGATACACACTACAGCTATACGTAGGCTTAACACTGGCGTCACAGTTGCTATGGCAACGAGCGATGCACGAGCAAGATGCGCAAGAAATATTTTTGCTCGGCTGCGACACTGGTATGATTGCTTTCACATTAATAACAAACCTTACATTACGCTGTTTCCCTCGTCTCTGCACAAAGCAATCATTGCATGGTCTGCTTTTTTTCCGCACCTTTCACGACTGCGCTTCACTGCTCTTCATGTCACGCTTAACTGCGCTTCATGTCTCGGCACGTTTTGGTAACCTGCCGTATAAACCTTTAGGTGACAAATCTTCCCTTGACAATACACACATTTTCAGAGCATAGCCTCTTTAGTCGACGTACCGAAAAGCAGCTAACATAGTGCGTATTGATTGAAAGCTCCCATAATATTGCATCGCAAGTTGTGGGCACTTCCATTTAGAATGTGCGAAATCGTGAACGCAATTGAGGCGCAAAGTCCCAGCAAGTTGACATGCGTTAGCTACAGCCACGAAAATATCTCGTGCCGTTTACCGCCGGGTCTCTTTACAAGGCAGCCGGAGTCCCTTGATGCGGTAAAAACCGCCAGTGTATCCTTTGCTCTTGTTTACTGTACAGATATGCAGGCATTTCTGTATATAACCACGTCTGCAGTGAGGAGCTACGGTTACTGTCATTTCGCTAAAGACGTTGCGCACAAGCTCCTGTTTTAATTTCTTTTATTAGGCATGTCCTGGGGATGTGAGCGGTTACACCTTATTAGGTACTAGTGAAATCACTGAAGCATGTTAAACGTCTTCGCCTCACAATCGGGATGTACGCACAGAATGATCTACGCGTCATTTTGGTAAGAGTTTCAACTGAGCAGCGGTGAGCCAGATAGAATAAAGACATTCGGCAATGTTCGCGCAAACACTGGCGAAAAAGTGTCATTCACGCTACGAACAAATCAACCATGTATAAAAAAACAATACGCAGATAAATACAGCGAGCACTTCGGAACGCGAATGAATGTGAGACCGTGCATTTATGTGCAAGCCTAAAATGTGCGCTCAGATTTATCAAGCAAAAGTTTACAGAGAACTTTCTGTGCGCCCCAGAAGGACGTATGACACATATGCGTTAACTACAAACTAAAAAAACCCTGGTGTTGCTGGACCTGCTAATGAAAACACAGACGCCACTTGAGTGTCGCTTCACTGTCATCATCGGGCAGGTCGTTGGCGGTCATCGTCGGGCAGTCCGCAGCGTCGGGAGGGGTGGGCTGGAGGTGCCGAAGTCGTCGGCAACTAAGAGTGCGCCAGTATCTCCCTTCCCGTTCGGGGAGAGCTAAGCGTATTTCAGTTCTTCAAAGAGTGAAAATTTATCCCACTTTGTGCAAACGTCCCCGGTATGGCCGAGAACGTCCGTTGCTGTATGTCTATCTTACTCGCTTTCACGATCGGCCTCTCTATGTATGCTGTTGGCAGCAACTTGCAAAGTGTGCCGTGATTAACTGCCTACCCGGGAGCCGTCGATGTTTTCACCGCCGAGGAGTATATTTTCTTTTCTAGTATGCCTTCTTTCTGTATCATCTTGGAGCTCGCCTATATGCTATTCTTTCTGTTGTGTCGGCATTTTCCTTCACCACTTCACGAAACGAAAGAATGACACTTTACAATCTTCTGAGGTGTCACGTTTATTGCTTAACGACAATTGTCTTCTCACAAATCTGCAAGGCATGTTGAGCACCTTTTCGCGCTTACACATGAGAGCAGACGCACATGGTTGTAGCTTCCGAGGGGGAGGGGGAGACGTTGAAAAGTATTATTAAGGCCTTGGAATTGTACACGGTCAATTTTCTTGTCGCACTCCAACATTGCCCTAAACTGCCATTTTCTTTGTAAATGTATACAGCTCAAAGGGTCGTATTCTGAGCCCTGCAGCGCCTCCTGTTGGATAAACCAGGGACCGTAATCTCACGAAGGAAGTTATGTTCTCAATCTTATCAAGCTTAGGACTACCAAATTTGCTTAAGAGCACCGCTACATGGCTTGGAACCAAACCCCATTGGGCTGTATCTTTTTAACAAAGAGTTAACAGAAAGCTTGTAATAATCTCCATCGTCAAGAGCTGCAGTGAGAAGAAAGAATTTCCATTGTAGGTTACGGTAGCTTAGATTTTAGAATAATTTGGAAGTTCTTATAAAATAACGGAACAATATTGTCACGTAGTGGTGACGGCAGTCGAAGCAGCGATGAAGACGGAAGAAAGGGTTTTCTAAAATAACTGTTTATTGGGCTGACTTGCACCCAAAATGGACTGAATCACTCGGCGGCGGCGAAGCGACAAGCGTGCTCGGCGGTCGTCGAACAGAATGCCCGCCGCTGTCGGCCGTGCTCAATTTAAAGCTGATAGCGAACATTCGAGATAAAGGGCGCAAAGTTACTAGAACATTCCGGAACAACGTAGAATCAGCTTTGCCTGGCTGCGATCAATCGAGATAAATCTAGTCGCGTCTTGCGTCGCAAACAAAGCGATAAGGTGGTGTCGCGGCAGATTTGAAAAACGAACAAACACTGCAAATATTGGCGGCATTACTCCCCTCTCAAAAAAGCATCGACCCGATGCATTAAAACAAATAATGCGACTAGTAAGGGAAAAAAACGGATCTTGCGAAAATAGAGCATGGAAATGCAGCGGCCTTTAGCGCGCATAATACGGCTTCAGACGGACTACATGGACAACTTCTGGTCGTACGCGGCGTCGCTGGGATGCAGTCATTGCGTCAGAGATGACTTCATAATCCAGTTCACCCAGCCGACGAAGAACCTTGTACGGGCCGAAATAGCGGCGCAAAAGCTTTTCACTCAATCCACGGCGGCGAATGGGCGTCCACACACCAGACTTGGTCTCCTGGCTTGTATTCCGCGCTGCGTCTTCGTAGGTTGTAGCGTCTGGCGTCGGACCGCTGCTGATCTTTGATCCGTAATCGGGCAAGCCTTCGAGCTTCTTCTGCGCGTTGAAGGTAGGCGGCAACGTCGACGTTCTCTTCTTCTGTAACGTTGGGCAGCATGGCGTCTAGCGTGGTCGTGGCATCCCTGCCATGGATGAGCCTAAAAGGCGTCATATGGGTGGTCTCCTGCACTGCGGTGTTGTAGGCGAAGACGACGTAAGGCAGGATGACATCCCAGGTTTTATGTTCGGCATCGACATACATAGCGAGCATATCGGCGATGGTTTTGTTCAGGCGCTCGGTCAGTCCGTTGGTCTGTGGATGGTATGCAGTTGTCCTCCGGTGGCTGGTTTGGCTGTAGCGCAGGATGGCTTGCGTGAGTTCCGCCGTAAATGCTGTTCCTCTGTCCGTAATGAGCACATCGGGGGCGCCGTGTCGAAGAAGAATGCACTCCACGAAAAATTTGGCCACTTCTGCTGCTGTTCCGTTCGGTAGGGCTTTCGCCTCGGCGTAGCGGGTCAGGTAGTCGGTCGCTATGATGATCCACTTATTTCCAGATGTTGACGTTGGAAAAGGGCCAAGCAAGTCCATGCCAATCTGCTGAAAGGGTCTTGAGGGAGGTTCAATGGGGTTCAGAAATCCTGCTGGTCGTGTGGGAGGAGTCTTTCGTCGCTGACAATCTCGGCATGTTTTCACATAGTGTGCGACATCGGCAGACAGTCGGGGCCAGTAATACTTGTCTTGAATGCGGCGGAGGGTGCGAGTAAACCCGAGATGTCCAGCTGTCGGCTCGTCGTGTGAAGCCTGTAGAACTTCTTCGCGGAGACAAGTAGGTACAACAAGGAGGTAGGTTGTTTTGTTCGCTGTAAAGTTCTTCACAAGGACCTCATTCTGCACACAGAAAGAAGACAGTCCTCGCTTCAATGAAGCGGGGGGGGGGGGGGGAAGAAACCTTGCCTTCCAGGTACTCGATGAGGCCTTTTAGGTTGGGGTCCGAGCGTTGCTGCTGAGCAAAAGAGGTTGCGCTGATGGGTCCCAGGAAGGCGTCCTCATCGTCGTCCAGCGGCGGTGCATCTACAGGGGCTCGTGAGAGGCAATCGGCGTCAGTGTGCTTGCGTCCGGACTTGTAAACGACGGTGACGTCAAACTCCTGGAGACGCAGACTCCATCGAGCGAGTCGGCCAGAGGGATCCTTCAAATTGGCAAGCCAGCAGAGCGCGTGGTGGTCGCTGACCACCTTGAACGGCCGTCCGTAGAGGTAGGGGCGGAATTTCGACGTAGCCCAGATAATGGCAAGGCACTCCTTCTCAGTGGTCGAATAGTTAGCCTCGGCCTTGGAAAGGGAACGGCTAGCGTATGCGATCACCTTCTCCAGCCCGTCACTTTTTTGAACGAGAACGGCGCCTAGTCCCACGCTGCTTGCGTCGGTATGAACTTCAGTATCGGCGTTTTCATCAAAATGCGCAAGAATCGGTGGGGACTGTAAACGACGCTGAAGTTCCTTGAAGGCTTCTGCTTGCGGCGCTTCCCATTTGAACGGCACTTCTGCCTTCGTCAGTTCGGTCAGGGGCTCGGCGATGCGCGAAAAGTTTTTCACAAATCGTCGGTAATATGCGCACAGTCCGAGAAATCTGCGCGCTGCTTTCTTATCGGTCGGCGGTTGAAACTGTTCAGTAGCAGCTGTTTTCTGCGGATCTGGGCGTACTCCTTCCTTGCTAACGATGTGGCCTAGAAACAGCAGCTCTTCGTAGGCAAAGTGGAATTTCTCTGCTTTCAAGGTTAGCCCAGACGACTTGATTGCGTCTAGTACTGTTCGAAGTCTTTTGAGGTGCTCTTCAAAGTTCGAGGCGAAGACAACGACGTCATCTAAATATACCAGACAAATTTTCCACTTCAGGCCTGCCAGCACTGTATCCATTACTCGCTGAAACGTCGCTGGTGCGGAACAGAGACCAAATGGCATCACCTTGAACTCAAACAGCCCATCCGGAGTTATGAACGCTGTCTTCTCGCGATCTCTTTCGTCGACCTCAATTTGCCAGTAGCCGCTCTTGAGGTCCATCGATGAGAAATATTTGGCGTTGCAGAGGCGGTCCAGTGTGTCGTCGATGCGGGGAAGGGGGTAGACGTCCTTCTTTGTTATGTTGTTCAAGCGGCGGTAATCCACGCAGAATCGAAGTGCGCCGTCTTTCTTTCTCACTAGAACAACCGGTGCTGCCCATGGGCTGTTTGAAGGCTGGATGACGTCGTCGCGAAGCATTTCTTCGACTTGGTCCCGGATGGCTTGTCGTTCTCGCGGAGACACACGGTAGGGGCTTTGACGGAGAGGTCGGACGTGTTGATCCGTTATAATGCGATGCTTGGCAATTGGCGTCTGTCGCACCTTCGGCGATGTCGAAAAGCGCTCACTCTAGTTTTGAAGCAGATTGCTGATCTGGTCTTGTCTGTTCCGGTGCAGGGCTGGGTTGATGTCGAAAGTGGGCGAGTTCTCTTGGTCAGGCGGATCTTCTGCGGAGGAGTCGGAGAGGGCGAATGAATCTCGTACGTCAGATATTTCGTCGTAGAAAGCAATCGTCGTTCCTCTGTTAATATGCCGGTATTCTTCGCTGAAGTTAGTCAGCAGTACTTCGGCCTGGCCATTGCGGAAATCTGCGATGCCTCTCGCGATGATGATTCCTCGGTCTAGTAGCAACTGCATATTCCCCTCGATGATGGCTTCAGTGTTTATGGCTTTCGTGGCGCCTACGGTCACGATAACGCTTGAACGGGGAGGGACGCTCACTTCTTCCTCCAGGACACTTAGGGCAACGTGATTTTCCCGAGTTTTCATCGAAGCGATGGCTTCGTCCGTCGAAAGCGTGATCAGCTTGGATCGCAGGTCGATGATCGCCTGATGCTCATTAAGGAAATCCATACCCAAGATCACTTCGCGGGAGCATTGCGGTAGCACAACAAAGGTCGCAGGATACGTATGTCCTTTGACAGTCACTCGCGCTGTGCATCGTCCTGATGGCGTAATGAGGTGGCCCCCAGCGGTGCGAATTTGTGGGTCGTCCCAAGCCGTTGTGACTTTTCTGAGCTGCGCAGCGAATGTTCCATTCATCACCGAGTAATCGGCTCCTGTGTCGACTAGAGCGGTAACTTTCCGGCCGTCGATAGTCACTTCTAGGTCGGAGGTCCTGGCTCTTGCATTGCATGTCGCTCTCGGCGTCGGGTCACGGCTTCGTCGCGTATGCGAGTCACGGGTTGGGCGTGTGGTCGAAGCTCCTCTGGGGGGCGGCGTCGCATTCAAGGTAGCTTGCGTCGTGGTCGAGGTTCTCATTGTATGCGGCGTCGGTGCAGCGAGTGTCGGTTCTTCATGCGGCGTCGCGGGTGCAGCGTCTTCATGGGGCGTGGTCGGTGGAGGATCTTCGGCGTTTAGCTCGTGAGCAACCTCACCTCCAGAGGTTGCTGCCTTTAGTTTCCCCTACGGGGGCTGGGCGACCTTCCTCGTACCGCGGCTGCGTAGCTGCGGCGTGGCGACGCAAAGCGCGAGGTTGACGGCGATGGTGAGCGCGAAAAGCGGTTCGGCGTGTACTCTTCTCGACGCAGGTACTCGTCGATTTCGTGCGGACGTTGTCCGAAGCGTGGTCGTGGGGCGTTAACGGCAAATCCTCGAAGACCGATACGTCGGTACGGGCAGTGACGAAGAATATGGCCGGCCTCACCGCAATGGAAGCACAACGGCCGGTTGTCGGAAGTCCTCCAGGCGTCGCATTTCCTGGGGCTTGAGCGTCGGTCATAGGCTGGGCGGGTGGGGGCTGGGAGGCGGCGTTGTGGAACGATTGGCTCATCTCGGGGAGGACGTGGGGGTTGTCGCTGGGGCTGAGCAGTACTTACTGCAGCGGCGTAGGTCATGGCCTGGGGTTCTGTGGCCGTCGGGGTGCCAAGTGCCTGTTGCACTTCTTCCCGTACCACATCCATCAGAGTCGCTGCTTGTGGCTGTGGGGAAGATGGCAGTAATCGGCGTAGCTCCTCTCCGACGATTTCGCGGATAACTTCCCGCAAGCTGTCGCTGGTGGTGGCCGGCGTGTCCGAACGGATTGCACAGGCAGAGGAAGGGCGATTGTACTGCCGAGCTCGAACGTCGAGGGTATTCTCAATCGTGCAGGCTTCTTGCATAAACTCCTCGACTGTTTTTGGCGGCTGGCGAACGAGGCTTGCAAAGAGTTGTTCTTTTACGCCGCGCATTAAAAACTGAACTTTCTTTTCCTCGGTCATCCCGGGATCGGCGCGGCGAAATAGGCGCTTCATCTCCTCGACGTAACTGCGGACGGGCTCATTCGGAAGCTGGATCCTGGACTCGAGGAGTCGTTCGGCTCTTTCTTTCCTCACGACACTGGTGAATACCTTCAATAGTTCTCTCTTGAATAGCTCCCATGTCGTAAGGGACGACTCGTAGTTTTCGTACCACGTGCGTGCGGAGCCATCCAATGAGAAGAAAACGTTTCCAATCTTTGCCGCATCATCCCACTTGTTGAATGACGCCACGCGCTGAAATTGGTCCAACCATTCTTCAGGGTCTTCGCCTAGGGATCCATTGAAAGTTGGCGGCACCCGCGGCTGCTGCAGTATGATCGGTGTCGACATCTTTGGCGAGGTTTCAGTGCTGGTAGCAGCGTCTTTTCGCTGTCTGGTGCGGTCCTGCAGTTTCCCGAACTCAGGCTCCTCTCCCTGGAGACGTCGGCTGGCTCGCTGAGCTGCTGGTTCGTCCTCGGGTGTGAAGCGCTTAGGGCTGGGTTCACGACTTGAAGGGGGCGTCCGGAACATGGAAGTTACCCCGCACCTCCACCAGATGTCACGTAGTGGTGACGGCAGTCGAAGCAGCGATGAAGACGGACGAAAGGGTCTTCTAAAAGAACTGCTTATTGGGCTGACTTGCACCCAAAATGGACTGAATCACTCGGCGGCGGCGAAGCGACAAGCGTGCTCGGCGGTCGTCGAACAGAATGCCCGCCGCTGTCGGCCGTGCTCAATTTAAAGCTGATAGCGAACATTCGAGATAAAGGGCGCAAAGTTACTAGAACATTCCGGAACAACGTAGAATCAGCTTTGCCTGGCTGCGATCAATCGAGATAAATCTAGTCGCGTCTTGCGTCGCAAACAAAGCGATAAGTTGGTGTCGCGGCAGATTTGAAAAACGAACAAACACTGCAAATATTGGCGGCAATATCAAGAAGTGCGCGGTTGCTGAAATAACTGCAACGCTTTTTTTTGGCCACCACCTCGACGCAGTGGTGTCTTTCAGGAATGCGACAAGTAATATGGCTATAGTACCACTTATCTGGGAATATTTATTAGATAAAAAAAGGCGAAGAATTCCCGAACAATATCAGCGCAGCACGAAGTGAAGGCGCTTTCGAAAACAGCGGATGTTGCTGGGCAACGAAATACAATTTGTGTCTAGGGTCCAAAACACACTTAAAGAGCAATGCCACGACAACATCTGTCATCTCTGAGGATGCCGGTGGTACACAATGGACTACGGTAAGAGCCGAAATGTTTAGGTGTTCATTGCTGCCGGCTTGGGAAGAAGCGCGCAGTTCAAGTGCAATAGGAAGCTCGTCAAACTGAATTTAGACGCGTTCCTTATAGTTCCAGTAGAGTGCGGCTGTTTGCAGAGCCGCAGGAAACGTGACCCTAATAACTTTATCCAAACATGTTATGGAACTGGCGTGTAAGAAAGAAAGTCATGAAAAAAAAATTAAACACATCACTTTTAGCATTATAAGCCGAAGAAAAAGGGCACGAATGTTTTTCCGGGAAATTTATTTCAGTGAAACGTGCACTGCGTCCAGGCGCAGTGGTAACACCGGAGAAAATTGCTTTCCTCTCGGGCTTCACTGTTGCTGACCTCCGCCTTTAGCAAGGGGAGAAGATAACTTTTTTCCAGTTCACTCACTGTTTCCCGTTTTCTTTGGTTCGGTGTTGATTTTTTTTTTCAAAAGAAAGCGGAAGCAAATCGAAAAGGTGGTAGGCCTGACTGAGTATTGGCTCCCTCATAAGGAGAGCAGCCCACACCTCCGCTGGTTGTACAAAACAAAACCAGTATAAGGAAAATATAGCGCGCAAAATCTATATAAGCACTACTAATAACAATCAAAGAAATAAGCAACACAAAAGACTTGATTTACCATATTACTAAAGATTTCTTATGTTCGATATCATCAATTTCATGCTACAAATATTCATTGCATAGATGACAAATCGAGAAAAAACAATAATTTACTGTAAGAAAAATTTACTAATCTTTAAAGAAATTTTAATCAAATGTTCTATACTAATTTGTAATACTTTTGCTCATGCAGAAAATTTCCCTTGTAGTGAAATTTGGTTGATAACAAAACGCACCTGAAATTTAATTTCCTTTTCGCGTAGTTAGTCCAAGAGGTGCGTATAAGTTCTGTTTGTATCCTGAGATGGGCTATTTTGGCAGCGCTTTCACATAGAATAGCATATAACCTGCTTTGGTGAATATCTTGCAGTATACGAATGTAATGTACTTGATCTGCGCGTAGAACAAAATAGTTTTCAATACACGATATAAGGGCATAACTTACTGTCTACCATAATAGTCTTATATTTCTGCAAGGTCCCTTTTTGGAGAGCGAGAACTCTTTTAAAACTTTCAGATATAGTGGTCCCCACACGACATTACAGTATTACAGCTCGAAATAAGAGGGGGTAAAACACGGAGATCTTGAGGCGAATGGTCACTAAGTCAGCGATAAGTCAGTAATTTTCGAGAGACATTGTGTACAATAATTGCACTCTTTTACCAAATTGAAATATGTACGTTTTGTGGCAAGTTTTAATTACACCAGACGTGGAACATAAAGATTAATCATTCCTAACTGATGTGTGGGGACGTGTTGCCGTGCTAGGTGATGCTTGGCGAACCCGGCAAGATCTTAGTTAAATTGCATAATCTGGCTTGGCATTACATAGGCGTCTACTATTTTTTAGGGGGGGGGGGGGGGGGTTGCGGCGTGTTTAATTACGATTGTCGTAATTTCTTTACGTACGCAAAAAAAAACCACGAAAAAATTTTATTTCCAGTTACCAAAAAGGTATTCATTTTCATAGACTCGCAATTAACCCACTTGAAATTGCGATTCTGACTAGGGACAGCATAATATACATTTCCTTTGTTTATTCAAAGACCAGATTAAAAGTGGCAGGTCGCGCAAATTGTGAGGAAAAATGCTCCATAATAAGAGCATGGATGTCTCAAAGACGTCCGAGCATACATGCACAGCATTATGCTTATTAGAAGGAAAACAGTAGGGGCTGCCTTGTTATTTGTTCCCTTAGTTTTCTCACCTAATGTTGTCAAAAGGCACTCAGTATTATCTGTGCGTTTCTTGCATATCTTTGGAAACAGTAGCTTTGCTTACTCACTAAATACCCGTTCTACTGATGAAGCTCATTATTGTTAGACTTCTAATCTCATTCGTTGTAATATATAATTGCTCACTGCGCCGGAGGACTGCCTCTACCGCTATCTGCAAGAACAAAATAATAAATAAATAAATAAATAAATAAATAAAAAAATAAATAAATAAATAAATACATAAATAAATAAATAAATATTGTCTAGTGACATAGCCAAGTATCTCAATTTGCAGCGATAGCATTCCACCCGTCAAAAAACCGCCCAAATAAAGATGAGACAGTCCCACTCGCTTCTTTGTCCTAATTTACCTGATTGAATCTCGTCATCAAAGAGAGTCAGAATTCTTCCCTCAAGAATGCTTGTTAAAAAAAAAAAACTTCGCAGCTGTTTGAAGCCTACATAGAGTATGAAGATAAATGCTGTTGGACATATATGCCTCGCTGTCTCATAAACGGTTGGAACAAGGGTGGAATGTCGAACCGCCTCTGCCTCTCCCCGCTGCCGTCAATTATGACGCACGTGGGCACAAAATGACCAACTGCACATCGTGAAAAGATTTCGCTGGGTCCAAATTGTTACCTCTTTGTAGTTCATCTGCCCCGTATGCCGAAAATGTGCTGACCCGATCGATGATTGCTCCCTGCTTCCAAAAGGCACTGCCACAGTGGGAGACACATATTCTCATTCCAATGAGAGTTAAAGCCTGTCTGCCAACGGCGGGCTGCTCAGCCGTGAGACCTCAAAACGCACACTTTACGATGCAGCCCTACAAACCATTTGATGGCTGCCCTAAAAAAGAAAACGAGCCCTATTAACATCCTTAATTAGCATTCGGTTTTTAATTCGAAGGTTAAATGAAAAAAAAATCAATTTTAAAGTGTGTGCCCAACTTGGAACAAGGGACACCAAGGGCAGATTTAAAGTAAAACTAAGAGTTTGCTGTAAAGTTATAAAGATAATAATCTTTTTATTTCCATCAGAAGGACGCAGGAGGCTGCTTGAAAAAGCTGCTCGAAAAACGGTAGGTCGACGAAAGCCCACAGCCGCGTCTACAAGACCAAAACAGCACGAGAGGAAAACAAACGCAGGAGTACATTTGCTCATTAGGCAATTTAAGAGATGCAATCATACACAGTATCATTTAAGCCAAAATACAAGTAAAAATAAAAACAAGTGCAAGTATTTACCTAAAAAAGAAAACGTGCAAGGGATATATGATACCAAAAACAATAAGAATACGGGCCGCCGCGGTGGCTTAGTTGTTTTGGCGCTCGGCTAATGGCTCCAAAGGCGCGGGTTCGATCCCAGCCGCGGCGATCGCATTTCGATGGAGGCCAAGCACTAAAGGCCTATGTACTATTCGATGTCAGCTAGTGCACGTTAAGGAACCCCAGGTGGTCGAAATTATTCGATGCTCTCCACTGCGACGTCCGCCAGTGCCTCATTCGCTTTGGAACGTTTAGCCCCGTAAAACCAAAACAAAACCAATAAGCTCATGAAACGACTACAGGTCGAATACTTCATCATCATGGATGTTTATTGGTGAAGCTGTCGTATTTCACGTTTCGACATTTTATGCAGGTCAGTCCCGCTTTTACAATGATGCTTTAGCAATGTGGGAATCGTGAGCAATTTTTCCATTGCGTAATTTGCTCTGGGGTTCTTGTATTCTACTCTTTTTTACTGCAGGTGACGTAAGTCAGAGTGGTTACCATGTTGACAGTTCGCTCAGAGAGACACAATTACCTCATATTTCGCTCCTGAAAGCAAGTGGTAGGTCATAATAATATAAATATTGTACCAGAGTTACGTTTGTTTTTTGGAAATAACTATATGAGTGACAGTCATGTGGTAGGTTAAAAATTATTCTAACATGCGTTTTCTGAAGTATGAGAGTCATTTGTAGATTTGTACATGTGGTCATGCCCCAAACCAAGAAATAATACTTGATATGCGAATAAAAGAGGGAATTGGTGGAGCAGAAGTTTCATCTGACCTGGGAGATGTCATCGGTATTGAGATATCTGGCCAACTACACGAGACAACTTAGACAGACAGAGTGTGTTTGTTTCATATCATATTCTGAAAATCAACTACTAAAATTTTATTCTCATCTGTTAACTATTTTGCTGCGCTTTTATAAATTAGACTAACATGAGGATTGAGCTGCTGGAATTATGGTCTATATATTAGATTTGTTTTTTCTAACATTCTTCGTGAAATGGCTTACTACTGATCACATTTTTAGGTTGGTAAGAAGATAATTTCTTTCATTTTCCAGTACGTGGAAGTCGAGAAAGTAAAAATATTTTGGCGTCAACTATGTATAAAACAAACTTAGGCTTAGTGCAGAGATTACTGAGGCAACTGAAGTAATTATTAACAACAAGCGGACCGAGAATGATAACCTGCCTAGCATATTTATTTATAGCATTTAAATCAGACTGTTGCGATTGAAGTTGGAATAACTGCTTCCGGAATACGAGATACCATTTGACGAGGTGCACGAAATATCCACGCACTCCATAGATTTATAGTTTCTTAGTGAAGTGGGGTGATGCATACAGAGCAAGGCTCTTCAAAAATCAACATGAATTCCAGGTACAAAATTATTTTTTTTGTCGTACTCAGCTAAACCATTCCAGCTCTGGTAAGGATTCTGTAGTTAAAAGAGCGCTTTTCTTTCATAGCATCATAAGCGGTGTAGCACTTCTTTTGCCTAAAGCCGCACTGAGCAGGAGAAAAGAGCTTGTGACTAGAAAAAAAGTAAGCTCATAATAAAGCAGTTTTTTGTCCTTAGGAAAATGTCAGTGAAACGGCAATGAGTTTGTAATTGTTTATATCTTTAAGATCTTCCTTTATGAGCAGGATAGTGACTTTGGTAATTTGGATTTCTCTGAGGAAACGAACACTCGACAAGCAAAGGTTGAAATTATGGGTAAAAAAGGGGCATAAGACATCGAGCACAAAGTTAACAAGACGAATTTGGACACCATCGGCGGCATAAAATCAACTATTCTTTAACGCGCGAGAACTAATCTCACCTAATGCTCTGTTACAGGGCTCAGAAAAATGAATGAAAGATTCCAGACAAAAAAGAGAAACCTCTTAGAGTAAACCATTACCGGAGCATTGATGTAGATAATCGTTGAAGGAAGCGGGAAGGGTGTGGTCCAACAATTCACAGCATTATTTATGAATTTCGTGACTCCAGGTGATAGTTTCGTGTGTTTCAAAACCGAGTTTAATTATTTTCAACATGAGATTTGTTCCCTGTAAACAGCCTTCGAAATCACTGTGAAAGTTACGTGATCTGCTTTATTTTAGTTCAATATTATAAGTACTGAACTGCTTTAAAATAATAGGATCTTTTGCTTCAGTATAATGACGGTTAAGCTTATTGTTATGGTTCGTTTTTCGCCTCAGTTCATGAGTTAACCAAGTTTTAAGAATTTTTCTACCCAGCCTGAGGTTTTCACTGGAACATGTTTTTTATAAAGGGCGTTTTTCGTAAGACTTTTTGCAATATTTAAAAACAAGAATTTTGAGCTAGAAGAACGCGCTTTCTACATAGCAAATTATCAGCGGTGTAGTGCATCAGAATACTGCTAATTTCTGCTAACTAGGAGGCTGGTTAAGTGATATTGAATGATTAACATTTTTTGCGTATAAATGCAAGGCTCTTTAATTATGGAGAGGCATGTAGCAGACCGAAAGTAATGTTCATATCAGTTTTTAGAATTTCGATAACGCGGTAACCCTCGGAGCTGTAGCCCAACAAATTTTCTCTTTTTCGAAAGTTACGTGCACTGGAGGAGTTGCTTTGCCTGCAAGCTTCCCGAAACCACATGCATTTCGGCGCAATGCTCCTCTGTTTTTGTTCGCTGGTATTTGTCAGTATATCTCTATAATGAAGTCTCCTGCTGACATTACACAGTCGCAATTCTGAACAATGAAATCGAGAAACTTCATGTAAGATAAATAAAATGCCTGCAACATTGCTATCCGGTAGGCGGTAACTAACAGAGAACACTTGCTTTTACGCACGAGTTGACAGTATTTCGAAGTCATCACACTGCACAAAAAAGAAGAAAGCAGTTCACGGTCTACATGCTGCTTCGTCAGCGGCCTAACCCCGCCAACACGAAGGTTAATTCGATTTAGAGAGAATGATTGACAAGATGAAAGCCTTAAGTTATCCCACCATCGTTGCACCAAGTTTCTCTTAACAAAGCAGCATCAAACAAATAAGAAAATCTAGATATAAAGCTGTCAACTTCTACCTGTTTATTGCAAAGGGAGCGAATATTTACTTGAAGCATTGCAGTGAATTTTGTAGTGGTTGACCGCAATAGCACGTGCGTTTCTAGGCAGAAGATATGTACAATTGGCTATGATGAAACAATAAAAAAATCGTCAAAACATATGCGCTGGGTGTACCGGAACAAGCTATCGTTGAAGCTCACGCAGACAGCGCTGCTGACCGATCATCTGCTTTCCCTACGATGAGGTTTTGCGTTTCTGTGCCGACGTATTCATAAAGTCAAGTTTCTGCCAGTTCTTTGTTATTCATAGCAGCTGCCGGTTGTCGCGAATACTGCTAATTTCTACTAACTAGGAGGCTGGTTAACTGATATTCAATGCTGAAGTTTTCGAGCAATTCATCTCTGACTGCTTTCCTAGCATAGCTAAAGTTTATTCCAGGAATCTTCGCATTCTCTGAATGCAGTCGGTAAATGGCGTGTAGGTCTGCAATCGAAAGCCTTCATATGCCGACAAAGTCAGCCACTGTGTTCACTTTGTTGAGTAGATTCTCGTTATCGGAAGCCTGTATGCTGTGGATCTCACGGTTTAGCCGTCCGCTCCTCTACTAAAGAGTATGTATTTCGCTTGGAAACATTTCATTTTCTTTTTAGTGCTGAGATTTTTGTTGCAAGATATTTATTCTCTTCCGGATATCTTTCTCCTGCGTGGCTAGTTACACTAACAGCTGTTCGTTTTTGCTCGGCATTAACTGCACAGATTTTCCAATGCTGGGTATAGTTTCTTTGAGAAGAATCAGTTCGTCTAATTTAGCATTTATGCAAACAAGCAGAGACGTGACGCCAGCTATTCTTCACTGGCGTTCTTTTCATCTGTGTTGTCTCTTTTGCACTTTGCAGTTTTAGAGATGGAGAAAACTAATTATTGATTGGCTTTGCTTTGGTACTGTTTTTCGCTTAGCACAGCAGAGGTTTCGTTACGAGCGCATTTGTTGCAGTTTGCACATTCACAGAAATTTCACCAGATGCAAACGAGCCATCACGTGCTGAACAGGTTTCTGTTGACGTTGCACCTGCGTTGATGGCAAGATTCGGCAAAATAAGACCAAGAAAAATGCCATACCTTGGCGGCTCAATCGACAGGAAGCAGCACATATTTTTAAGAAGGAAAAGAAAAGGCACCGACCTTCGGAACGTAGATGTGTCTTTAAGGGTCGTTTCTTTGTGCCACCATTGTTGCCAGGTGCCAGAAAATGCATGCGGTCCGTCTTATGTATTACACTTCGGGCACATGTTCTTCCAGTGCATGTTCTCGAAGTAGCGTCGCCCTCGCCAAAACGTGGTAGCAATCTAATACTCTACAACCCCTTTTATTCTGGCATGATGGCACCTTAAAAAACCTTTGTGTTGAACGCAAACATATATTGAGCCCACATAATGAGGTTACATTTATCAATATAACAATTTCGAAACAATTCACAAGATCACTCAAGAAGGATGGCGTGATTCATGATTCATAATGGAATAAAACAGCTCAAACAGGACAAAACGCAAAGAGGAGGACAGCATACGTTGCTTTGCTAAAGGGAGGCTCAACAGGCGGTGAAAACCATGTACTAGTCAGTTTTTTACTAGTTTGTTCACACGTGTCTGGGAGGGGAGCTGCCAAGCTGAAAACATGCGTTTGACCAAGCAGCAGAATCGCATTGGCGGCCCATGTCATAAGCGTTTTCAATAATCGGTGGAGTCGAAGAAGACACCATCCGTTAAAACATGTTAAGAGAAAAATATTTCGTCGTTTGTATGAAACGTCCTCTTTGTGAGTTTCCTGAAAGATGAAAACAGTTTCATCAAAGGTTAACACACGATACCCTGCCGGGATCGTGGCCGCAGCGGCCCCATTTTGATGCAGGTGAAATGCAAAAACCTTCATGCACTGTGAGATAACCGTGCGTGGTAAAAAGCTCGAAATGGTCGAATTTATTCGAGAGCCCTTCACTACGGCTCCTCTTATTATGGAAGTGCCGACTTTCTATGTGACACTTCTCCTACCTATCGTACCTAAACATGTTTTCTCTCTCCTCTCCATAGCGCCAGTGAGAACGGTTGCTTGTGATAATGTTAACAGCCGCAGTTTTGAAGTGCTGCTACATGTCGCTGGGTGTTATTGCCACTGGATGTCACAGCCACTGACTCACTTCCAGTGGGTGTCACAGCCCCTGGGTTTCGCTGCCACTGTTGTCTGTATCGGATGAGTTGGGCTAAGCAGCGATCGGAAGGGATAAGTAGGCTTCGTTTAGAAAAGGGGCGAACAGTCGCGGAAGTGTGAGGCATTGGGAAATTTGGTTTATGTCTAACAACATATTACAACAGCTCTAGTAGAGCGCCTTATCTTAGGGCGGGCATGCCCGGGCAAGACGTACGTGTTTTTGAAGTCGAGAAGTGCTCGCAGAGAGCGCAAAATGGTGGCCCGCATGCCTTTGCTGCCGCAGCGTCCCTGTTTTAAAGAACGCAGATTAAACGAATAGCACTGAAACGCCGAAGCTAGGCTTCGAAAAGAGCAGAAAAAAGCAAGAAACAACAAAGAATCGAGACCGAAAGCCTTAAAACAGTCTCTGTACATTTGGCAAAAGAATACCCAGTACAGCAGCGACCCTTTTAATGACCAGCGACTCAACGGGAAGCCGCGTGGTACGCCACCATACTTACTGCAACATTACATGGACAGGCACCAGTACGCGGTCCTCGAATATGAGAGAAGGGACGGAGGCGGCTGGGGACTCGAAAGAATATGTTCGCAAACTCTCCAGCACAATATACCTTTCTTGTCATCTTCATTTGCCGTGGGCTGGCTTTCTCGGAATTCGAATGCGCTGAAGTAAGGTAACTTGGCGCAAAACTGATGCAGCCTCTATGATTGGTGATAATAATTATCGATATTATGTCTCAAGGGCATCTATGGCTAAAGAGCGCCATGGCACACGGTATTATAGACTACTCAAAGTGGGGTCGAAGACCTATTTTCTAACAATTTCTCCCCAGATTCGCTGAGCATCAGGCCAGGGGAAAGCTTGTACCTATTGTATAACCGGTGGGTACCCGGCGGCACTGGGGTTCGAACCCCGCACCTGCCACATGTGAGGCGCATGCTCAACCACTTGGCCAGCGCTGTGGTCAGTATGAGTGGTATCAGTAATGAACAAGTGGGATTGAGACGTGGCTGTGTCTCTAAGGTTAGCGCTTATAATCCGCACTACCACACGTGTAATGAAGGTTATTTTGCTGTTTGATTTCCTATCTCTGATCAAGGTACTGCACCTTTGTTGTGGTCTAGTAATTCATAGTTTTGGCCTAGAGGTAATGTTCTCCCCTTCCGGTATGGTAATCCTTGCCGCCTTCCACACGCTAATGAACCCCTGCTTCACCTTTCCTGAGGACCAAACACTGGTTTACAGTAGAATATAAATCACGTCTTTGGCTGGAACTAAAACAAAAAAAACGAAACAGAAACGCCTTTATCTAAGTTGCATTGGCTTCAACATCCTTCTAAATTGCATTGGCTTCAACATCCTTCACTAAGTGAACGCACGCTTTGGATTCTCAGAAATTGATCAATTATTAGCAGATCACATAAGCGTGAAATCTTAAGCCGAATCAGTGTTTACGCCCACGACTATCCCAATCTTTTGCGGAAGGCTTATTTTTCAGCCTGCAGCCAAGTGGGTTGTGACCGTGAATAAAAAACAGAGATGGATTAGAGCTCGAAGTCCATCCGGCGTATGTTATAGGACAAGAGGACAAGCGCTTGTCTTGTGTTTTCTTGTCTCTCGTCCTTGTTGCTTAGCGCTGCCGGTTTCCATCATTGAAAGCGGCAGACATTTATGTAGGTTAGGGGGCTATGCTTTTTGCATAATCCTGATACCAAAAAAAATGTTTGTCATTATCCGCTTTATCTATGGTTCAAGCTTATGATTAAAGCGAAAAAAAGCCTCGAAAGTCAGGCAGCGCAACAGGAAGAATTCTGAGCTAAATTTCATGATTTCACGATCGCAAGGCCCATTACGAGGAACTCTCATAAGTTAAGTCAGAACAATAATACGCGAGGCATGTGTCATCTGTTTTTTTTATGCTGATCGCAGCAACACTTTCGACCTTCCATCTTGCTAGTTTATGCTGCTGCTATAGACACCACCTTTTGAAAGTCATCTGCCCTTTTTCTTCGTATTTTTATTACTTTAAACGCAGGCTCGTAAACTAAGACAGATTTGAAAAGTCAGTATGGCTAAGTTTCGCAATGTTCTACTTTGTTCGTACTGCAGCACAAAAGGGACATAATAACCTATGAGACAAATTTTTTCTCGATCTCTGAAAAACATGTTATTTTTGCCTGTCAAAAATAGAAACAACGAAAAAAATTGCCCTTCAAATGAAAACACCTTATCTTCTTTGTAGCAGAGTGGCCACTCTAGGATTTAATGCCTGTGACAGTGGAAGAAGCTGCTTCAGTTCTAAACATAAAGGACGACGTGGCATTCTGTGCAGCTCACTATGGATTTCCTGCTGCAATCAATGTTGCCAGCCATGACATACCGTAGCTCATATAGAGCTAGTGAAATCGCTTTGGCCCTCTTACTTGCAGGTGCTTTGAAGTCGTTTCCCATGTCTTCTCGAGACCTCGCTGAAGTAGGTACCACTACTTGCAAGAGCTGATTAGTTGGCTCCCTTTGAAGTTCAACGCAATTAAATCTTTCTTTTTAATATCAGGTCGTTGTCTTATTCTTACTGGTTTCTATCCAGCTCTTGTAGTATTACATATCCAGGAAATGTGTTAAAATAGTGATAGCTAATTTCTTCCAGCTCACACACATTCGAAAGTTCGCAGCGTAGGAGTCAGTCATGTCAACTCCGCCATATGCTTATTGTACCTGGCTACACCATCAGCTTCCACGAGTGTGGTTCTCTTCTTTTCCTCCGTGGACCACCTTCGACGTTTGCTCTCTGGTTCAGTGCCTAAGGCATTTTAAAACAGCAGCACTTGTGTTTCCATATTAGTCGACAAAGCTTGCGATCATTCCGTGCACTGAGGTGTGATTCCACAGACTTCATCGATTTGATGATCATGATGACGGTGATGATGAGAAACATTTTATTCAATACTGACCTCCTATATTCAATTCGCGCTCCGTACTTTTGTGGCGCCTCGTTGTGACGTTCGATGCGAGCAAATTGCCGCTTTGAAGCAAAAACTGCATTTCCACTGTGGTGAAATATAAAGCTTGGTTTATGGTTTTTGGGGTTTGACGTCCCAAAGCAACTGAGTCTATGAGGAATGCCGTAGTGAAGGCCTCCGGAAGTTTCGACCACCTGGTGTTTTATAACGTACACAGACATCGCACAGTACACGGGTCTCGAGAATTTTGCATCCATTGAAATTCAGCCGCCGCGGCCGGCATCAAACCTACAGTCTTTCCGGTCAGCAGCCGAGCGCCATAACCACTGAGCCACCGCGGCGGCTGTGGTGAAATATAAAGCAGCACCGAAAAATGTTTCTCTTAGTGAACAGAATGCTGCTGCACGCTAAATCTCACAGCCTTTCTCAGAGCTGCCAATTCCTTCCTCTGATTTATTCTAACTTTGTCTGTAATTAAAAAACCACTCCGAGTTAACAGTGGACTCACACAAAGCGGACCCACTCCACTTGAAAAAAGCCCAGATTTCGTCAACGGCAACATCCTCCCGTGAGCTTTGCACAAGCACAACAAAGTCCTTAAAGGTGAATTAAAGGGGATTCTAAGCTCGTCTTTTTGCCATGGCAACTCGATGTACCCGCTTCGAGTATTCCTAGAAACGTGTAATTATTCTCCCGTACGGATGATTTCCATATTAAATCAGAAAAAAACGTACCTACTCCCGCCTTTTTTTTTTAACTGACCTCACAGTGTAGCACAAGTCAGCCAACGTGTGATGTGCCTTTCAGCCAGTCGCGTGGCGGCTTCGCTTTAGCTTTTGTTTTTGTTTTTTAGATCTCCATGAATAAATGGTTTCAGTCGCAGACAACATAGCCGCAAAACAGGTCCACAGAAATAAAAATACTCGTGGACTGTGCGTTACGCATCCCTTCGTCGCTGGCAGAGCAGCAAACCGCCACCCGACTGGCTTAAAGGCACTCCACGAGTTGGTTGACTCCTCCTACTCTCGGACGTCAGGTAACAAAAAAAGGCGAGAGTTAGACACCTGCGAATAAAAGTACTGTCAGCATCAATGTTGTTGCTAAACTCATTTAAAACTTGCATAAGCAAGACCCCTAATTTTCCTAGATTACTAGCGCAACTGAAAAATTGCGTGAGGCACCTATGGGAGAGGCAAGTGTTGGCAATGCATCCTTTAACTGCGCACTCTTCCTAGGCGCTGATACGTGAAGCGCCATTTAAAGTACCGCGCTGGGAAATGTGTGCAGCAACAGCGCTAGTGAATCAAAGCAGCGTTTCTATGATTTAAAGATCCTCCCGGAAATAAAAAGTTGTAACACGCTCGCTTATGTAAGCGGAAGCACGACATCGCCACTTGAGTTTTTTGTTTCTTACGCAATACTGCCGGAAGCTAAAAAAATCATATATAACTCCAGTACTTTGTCTTATTCTTTGTGACATTACTACAAATAGCTATTGATATCTCTATGCTACAAATTCAGATCGAGTAAGAATCTGAAGAGGATTGAACTAGTAACAGTCGCCTAGAGACGCTCTAATCCGCTCAGGTAAGGTTGTAGATGAAGAATCGTATCACGGGAGAAAAAACAAAATCAAGGAAGATAATTTTAGTGTTGTGGTACTAGCTAATAACAGAATATTATAGTACGACTCGCTGTTGTTAGCGTCCAATGTTAACTTTATTATTTTAAGAATAGTCGCTATCACAGAGATTAGGGGACAGCGCGGGGCACTTTATCAATCCAATATAAGAAACTTCATTCGTCATCACTCAAGTGAGAGATGTTTTAATGTGCACTGACGGACGGGACAGAAGAGGAGACAGACGCATGTTTCATCGTACCGTTCAGCATGAACCAACCAGCCCTACTCAGCCCTCTCCTTGTTTTAATGTGCTTCGCTGCTGAAATTTGAGATGTGTCTTGGAACTGGAAAGAAAATTTGTAAGTATGTGTACACATACGGCCCGAAAAGCACTGAAATTTTGTAGATGTACAATGGTGCGGGACGAAGGCGCTGTATAGCCAAAAGGAATGTATTCAAAATGATCTCCTTCCTAGTTTTAATAAAACATATATTAAGAAGCCTACTTAATGCACCAACATTCGTACAGATGCGAGCGGCACGTGGGCCGGAGCTTGAGACTCCGCGTGATGGGGTTTCTTCTATTCTTATCGGCTTCGAAGAGATCAGAAACCATATCTTACACGGCTAAATGCCTGCTTTAGGATTAATACTAGGATTAAGAAACGATGCCTCGAACAAGGTGCTTCATTCGCGACAGGGCTTACCTTTAATTTATTGAAGCAGACTTTCCATTAGCGCAAATAATGTTTGAGCCTGAATGAATTTACTTTCTATACTCACAAGGATGCCTCGTTCCACAACAGGAGGATGACAGACGTAGAGCTTATATACATGTCGGTCAAGGAAAAAATAAATTATACAGCACATTTTTTCGGTCGACGGACCTTGGCTCATTATCATAGTGCTCGAAAGTTCAAAATAAGTTCAAACTTTGATCGTAGGAAAGTTCAAACTTTGATCTTAAAAAGCCTAGACTAAGCTTTGTACGACAATGTTTATGTCAACATCTCATAATCGTCACAAAATCTGCTTGCTATTTGTGTTTTTGTGGGATTTAGCGTCGCGATGCGAGTTCAAGGGTGAGCTGCGCCATAGTGGAGCGCTCCGGAAAATTTCTGGCATGCTTCATTGACTCAAACGCTAACCACATTGGAAGCAGACACAACACAAATGGTGTAATATTTGCTCTTAACATATGCGAGCATGTTTGTCACAAAATAATGTATCCGTGCAAAAATTATGGCCCGAGCAATGCAAACAGGATCCGGCAAGAATTCCAGCAACACGTGTAATTACAAAAGGTCGCAGAATCGCAGGCAAGCCAGTGAACACACACACACACACACACACACACACACACACACACACACACACACACACACACACACACACACACACACACACACACACACACACACACACACACACACACACACACACACACACACACACACACACACACACACACACACACACACACACACACACACACACACACACACACACACACACACACACACACACACACACACACACACACACACACACACACACACACACACACACACACACACACACACACACACACACACACACACACACACACACACACACACACACACACACACACACACACACACACACACACACACACACACACACACACACACACACACACACACACACACACACACACACACACACACACACACACACACACACACACACACACACACACACACACACACACACACACACACACACACACACACACACACACACACACACACACACACACACACACACACACACACACACACACACACACACACACACACACACACACACACACACACACACACACACACACACACACACACACACACACACACACACACACACACACACACACACACACACACACACACACACACACACACACACACACACACACACACACACACACACACACACACACACACACACACACACACACACACACACACACACACACACACACACACACACACACACACACACACACACACACACACACACACACACACACACACACACACACACACACACACACACACACACACACACACACACACACACACACACACACACACACACACACACACACACACACACACACACACACACACACACACACACACACACACACACACACACACACACACACACACACACACACACACACACACACACACACACACACACACACACACACACACACACACACACACACACACACACACACACACACACACACACACACACACACACACACACACACACACACACACACACACACACACACACACACACACACACACACACACACACACACACACACACACACACACACACACACACACACACACACACACACACACACACACACACACACACACACACACACACACACACACACACACACACACACACACACACACACACACACACACACACACACACACACACACACACACACACACACACACACACACACACACACACACACACACACACACACACACACACACACACACACACACACACACACACACACACACACACACACACACACACACGCACACATACAAAAGAAAGTAGAAAACCCCTTGGTAATAATCTTGAGAGCTTTCGCAAGGTCCGTACCGGGCTCCTAACTTATGCAGCATTCCTCTGTAAATCTTGATCCACAGAGGCGACCTATCGGTCACTTCGTATTCGGTCTTTAAATATCAGGTTAACGCATTAGAGGTGCTGTGATTAATCCGAAAGCAATACTTGGCTACTTCGGCGACGTCGTGTCATCGATACAGGTCCGCAGCTGTTCAGGCGTCTCAGATGAGATAGAACCAAACAAATGGTTGTAATCGAAAGAGGCTGATGTAAGGATGTTGTGTCAAAAAAAGTTTGTCGACAGAATGATTAATTAAGTAATCAGAGCGAAAAATGTCGAAAAATCGTCGAAATATTGTTGACGCTGATACAGTGAGTGGACGGGAGAACAATTATGGATGGCGAAATAGTGCAAAAATAGGCATATGAGTTTAAATAAGGTTTGAAATGAATTTATTGGTGTTTCATGAAAGATACTTTAGTGAAAAAAGTTTCAGTGATACAGAATAATTAGTCAATTATTTAAAGGCAAATTGCGTTAGACGGTTGATAAGGCTTGACAGTGATATAGTAGGCGGACGGGAAAGCACCACTGGCGCCAAAATTAAAAACGATTATTTGATTGGAGTGAAATATGTCGCCAATACGGCTGCCATTGTAACGCGTGACGTCGTGTAGCCTTGTTGAATGGGGTCACCGTGAAGTCAGAGGAGAGGGCGGCGCCTCGGTAGGGTGATCGGTGGCGCGATGGAAAGAACCTTCCACAACACTCGTGAGCGTCACCTCTGCTTCGGGGCTTCCGTCTTGCATCCGTCCTTGCCTCTCCGCCTCGATCGCGCGGGTTCCTTTCGTGTGCGTTGAATGGTGTGGCGTCTCATTGTGTGATTGCGCGCGCGTCGACGCGTTTGCTTTCGCATTCTCCCATTGCGGGTCGGCACAGTGATGTCTGAAATTTTTTTAAACCTGATGCTCAGACAAAAATGCTTATCCCTTTATTAGGCGTGGAAGTAATTATTCAGCGCATTTCGCCATTGCTGTCTCAGGTTCTTCTTTAATTTAATAATACTTTAGTCTTCTGCAGATCAATTTTTAGAGAGATCGCTCTGCTTTGCCTGTCTAAATCATTGACCATGTTTTGCAATTAGTCCCCTCAGTTATTTACCAAGGCAATGTCACGTGTGAATCGTAGATTACTAAGGTATTCTTCATTACCTTTTATTCCTGAACGGAATGCCTCTTGTGTTCAAAACTATTCGCAGCATTTTTACATATGACTTTCCTACAGCCTGTTTTCACAACGCTTGCATGACTGCTCAGCTTTTCAAAGATTGAGATGCTTGCTCCCAACCAGTGACATGTTTGTATAGGACTATTACAGCTCGTCGGCTACAAATCTCTATTTGCAATCAGGCGTCTTCCTGTAATATTTAAAACGTTAACTTTTAGAATTAATTTAACCAGCTTACTATGCAATACGTTCCAACCGTCTTTGACGTCCGCTGACACTGGCATTACTTTGCTGAAAAGGCCATCTTTTTGCTTAAAAAATGCGTACTTTTAAAATCAGTGGTGGGCTGCCCTAAAGCAGGTAGTACATTTTTTTTCCTCTGTTAAAGAATCATAGTCGCCCTTACTTAAGCGATTTCTCCTCGGGAACAGTCACGCAGAAGCTCATTGCGAAGCACGTCAAGGATATTGTGGCGTTCTCCTAATCTTCTCTACTTTCTAATAAATCATCTTTAAACCAGAAAATAATTACGTTCCTAACAATTAGAATTAAAAAAAAAGTGACACAGAGACGTTGCAACATGCTTTCGTTGGTTTAGGCGACTGATGGCTTCCTTAATACGTATGTGATATGAAAGGATCCTTTCATTTCCCTACCCATGTCTTCTCTCCAGTAGACCGGGTTAATTGCACACAAATGTAGCAACAGCCAACGGAAGATGAAACACGGAGGAGACACGACACGAGGCCGAGAAGATGGGGTTCAAGAAACATAAGGGAAGAAGAAGAGGGCTTAGAAAACTAGAGAGGAAATTAGTTGAACTATGCGGCGTAGTCCGCAATACATGCCCCGAATATTGCGCTCCAACTAGGCCAGCTCTCGAAGTGAGTTTTACAAGAACCTGTACGACAGTTTTACTCGATCGGCTTGCACGTTTTTGGGTAAGTGAGACATCGGCAAATAGATATTTGAAAGGTTTAAAAGCTTCTTCGCCCGTGTGCATTACTCCGACGAGCACGGGAAGTGTGCGCTGCGAAAGCAGCAATATGTAACGCATCTTTGGCTGCGGAGTAAACATTCCGGCAGCCGTCTTCTTACAGAGCAGCGACTCAAAGTCAGTGTTTGAAGAGACTATGTCCACAAAATGCGGTAGACAGAGTGGAAAAACCAGATGTGAGAACCGCAGCAGGAATTCACTGATATTAAGGCACGATTTTGAGACAGAAGAAACAACAACAAAAAAATGGAGCAGTCTGGAAGAAGATTCTTAATGAGGTGGAAATTCACCGACGCTCCTCTGCAAATCTAAACCACCGTCTAGAACGCAATACGGCCTCTTTTTGCTCTTTTTCTGCTAACAAATGAGGAATGGTTCTTTCGCACTCTGGTTTTACCGGTAGGAACCTACTTGGGCTGGAACTGAAATGACAATCTTTATAATCATAGCAGAGTGAAATGAACGGGCGACGCAAGGTCATGGTGAAAAATTAAATCAATAAAGGAAATAACATTTATAAGCACCTAGGGCCCTGGGAATTTTTTCTGAAACGCAGATATTGCAAAAAAAGTGCACTTTTCGCCTTAACATGTCTCTTCATAGCGACGCCACCCTGGGCTGTGTGGAGAACAGCACAGCGTTATTTCAAGCTGTTTTTATATTTTTTTCCTGACGACAAAAAAAATACAAGGATTTGGATACCCAGTGATTGCGAAAAGAATTCAGATCTCGTCTGTCTTACTTAAAGTGTTTTAAAGTGCAGAAAAAAGACGGCGGCTTAATGCGGTACCACGGTATTTAAAGGCAAATGAACTGAAGTTGTCAAGACCACGACAGTCGCGACGAATCTCCAGTAAACGAAGGCACTGAAAGAAATACTAATTGTTATCTAGCGAATAGAAACGTCCGGCCTACAGAAACAACAATTACCGCCCTGATGAGCGAGCATTTCCGGCACTAACGGTCTTGTCGGTTGTGACAGCTAGTGCTCCGGAACCATCGGGCCATTATTTGCGGAAGCCAGTACAATGCTGCGTCGTTTTCTGCCGCCGTGCACCTCTTTATCGTAATTACGTCCAGAGGTCAGTGACCTAGAGGACATTGTGGTAGGGAGTAAGGTGTCCGCTGCAGGCTCTCCGCATTTGTATTATATAGAAGGTTAGCTTACACTCAGTGCTTATCCAGGAAACACTTCGTAGGTTATTTTATGAGCTTACTAGAGTGGGTTGGGGGTGGGAGAAACCTGTGTGTACTGTACGAGCTGTGGAAATTATCTTGTTATATGAGGTAGTTATTTAGAAACATATAAACGGTAAATATCTTCATGACCTAAGCCGTTACGACTATGCGTTTCATTATACTTTCGACCATTCCAGCACTTACACTATTTTAAGGTGCCCCTCTTCATGCAGTTCACGTATTTTCTAATGTGAAAACTCCAACTTAAAAAAGGACTTAGAGAACGGAACCTAGAACGCCTTTCGCATATTGTTATATTTTTAACAATACGAGCTATGTGCTACTTGCGACCAAGACCTAAAGCAGTATTAAAAGAGTTTATCTTATCTATAACCGTAATTGAACATATCTGTTTGTAGTTTGCTATACATATTCTAAAGTTTTCTTTATTGTAGCCTTAGGAGCTAATTGTTTAACACGAGAGCCTAGAATGGACAACTTAACAAGTTAAATATGTTACTGGGGTCTCACGGAAAGCAAATATTTATATGAAGGGCATCATACGAGAGGTACATTTTATCCGCTAAGGAATGCACACTATCCTCGCAGGATAACGAAATAGAGAATCTTTGTATACGACACAGATTTTTATGCTTTTGAAACTCACCGAAAGACTGGCTAACATTTTTACTGAGGGTAGCCTAGGGCTGTGGGTGGCTCACCTACTAAAGAAGATAGCGGATTGCGGTGCCGACAGTGCCAACGCCACGAATCCTCGTTGATACTCTAGGGCACGGTTAGTCGGCGCGTCCTTCTGTAATCATACGTTGTGCTTCTAATTGTGTCCATTCTTGGATTTTGTTGGCAGGCTCATATTATGTGGAAAAGAGGCCTGCCTTTTTGTTACGAAATCGATATTGCACTTGAGAAAACTTTGGAAATATTTCATTACGACGCAGGGGCTATAGAAGGAATTAGTTTGGATTTCCTTGGTGTTTCCTCCACTTGCGTGAGTTTGCTACGTGGTTCTAGGTAACTCCTCCTGTTAACTCTGTAGGGAGGAAGGATATTTCAGTACATGAGCGATGCGTCTTGTTTGTGTGCAGATGCCGATCGGTATGACAGAAGTCTCAAGTCGGGAAGCGGCGTGAGTGTCATTATTACCGGCCTGCGGGCTGTGTGCGGGTGTCGAGAAAAATTGGCATGACTTCACATTGTCCTTACGCTGGGCTAGAATGTGCGCTGCTTGCTAAGTCATTATGCCATTATCAAAGATTCTATATCCATCCTGCCAGTCGGTAATGAGGAATGTATAGGGTCTGTGTGGTTATCGCTACGAAAACTTCTTCAGCTACACTAGAGCTTTTGTTCCCGGATTGGAGGGCTTGCGAGCAGCTAGCCGTCATTGTTTGTAGCTAGTACTAACATTGCTTCGCTTTCACAACCGGCTGAATTCGTGTATATGATCAGAAGGTAATGGCCATATGCCTTCTTGGACATATCTCGACCTGAGTTGTCTTCTATTAATATAATTTTCATGATGATAACGAGGTATTCGTTTGAGATTGATCTTGGACCTGATTTCAGAAGGTAGGTTCTCTGTCTGCGCGTGCGGTGTTACCCGGGAAATACCAGTTTTTTTTAACTTTTTCAGGTTTTGATACTATAGAGATTTTAATTGACAGGGCTCTTTGACAGACTTCTATGAGTTCGTCTACGGTGATGTGTAGCTTGAAGCCTTCCAGCCTGTGTAGGAGTTGCAACGGGAGCCCCAATGCTAGCTTGTAAACCTTTCGTACGAGTGCGCTCATCGTTTCTAGTTCGCTCTTTTACTTCGGCGTTTATGGGGTAACATATACGACTTCTAATAATAAAGGCCTGGACTATAGTACACCATTCCTTTTTATTCAAATCCATTTGTATTATCAGTGCCCCTTCATATCATTCTCAGCACCTGTTCAGCAACTTTGTTGAACATTTTTAACGTAACACAATTGTTTAAGTTGCTCTATACAAGCAATCCTTATATTTTTATGATGTGGATAGTACGGTGTCTATGTTTGCCACAGGCATTCTGTTGTGTCGAGCACAAGTCCATAGCTTCATTCACGAGTTAATAAAGGGAAGCATGTGCTTATGCGAGCCCTCGCCCGCGCCTGTAGTGTACGCCTTTCTCCCTTCCAATGTGATAGTTTCTGTGTGCTGGCCGGCTGATCGCGCGCGTAAAAAGAGTTTTAATATGGTTGAAAATTGGTTTTTGAGGAATGGCAGTGGCGGAGTAGTTGTCTTACATATCTCGGTGGACACCGGAACCACGCTGTAAGGGAAGGTGAATTGGTTTTCAGGAAAGGAAAGACACAGTAACCGTCTCACATATCGGTGCAAACCTGAACGGCACCGAGAAGCAAGGAGAAAGAAGGAAAGAAGAAATGGAGGGCTTAATGGAGGGCACCGGAATAATTTCGATCACCTCCTGATCATTAACGGGCATCGACATCGCACAGCACACGGAGAGCCTTTTATGTTTAACCTCCATTTAAACATGCACGCCACGGCCCGGAATGAACCCGAATCCTCCGGTCCATAACTGCGCCCCCTTGCTACTGAGCGACCGCTGCGGGTATAAATATGTTTGCGCCAACGTTAGCGTCCTCGTTCATTGCAGCTGACAGACCGAGCTTACCTGAAAAGAGTGAGGTAAGAGGAAAATTAAATAGATTAAAACAAATGCTTGTGCCTGCTCGCACGTAATAGGCGTCGATGCTAAGGAGACATGTCGTGCACGCTGTGGCTGGGTGCATACAAGTGACGCAACAAAACCAGTGCATACAGTTTTTTTTAGTCGACAACCGTCCGTGTGTTCTGCCTTGCGTACGAAGGAGATGGACACATTGAACAGCGTGCATAACTTTCTGCAGTGAGGTAGTCTATGCGCAGCACAGATTAGACCACTAATTTTTGTTGACAGGGCTGTAATAATGGATTACCGACTAACGCAACACCGGGGCCCTTTTAACCGTCCCTTCACTGTACTGTCCAGGTGTACGCTGCCACGTACGGAGTCTCGAACAGACGTTTCAGTGGGTTTGGAGGAGTTTTAAGATCGCGTGCCCTACCCAATGAAAACGAAGAAAGCACGTGAGTGTGCGCGCATGGGGTGGTCACCTGATTGCGCGTAACAACTACGCGTGATCACTTGATAAAGAGGACAGCACACCACAGCTGAAGACGAAAAAGAGGGTGGGGAGCCCCGTAATCTGTTGTACCGCCACCAGCGGTGGAGGCCGCGCAACTCGCATACTGGCCATGGATAGCTGAGGTGTAAAGAAAGCACAACGTGCAGAGAAGCCGAACCCCGACAGCATAGCTGTGTCACCGGACTTGCAAATCATTGTAAACTCGGGACTGTGTAGTCACATTCTTCGATATCGCCTGACTGACTCGAAAGGCAAAAAAACCAAAAGGTGGAAGGAACCTTCCGGACTGCGAGCATATGATGTTACTGGCAGGTCCTTTTTTAAAGTCCGCTGCAAGATGTCGCAGAAAAATGCTGCATCCCAGGAGCCACGGAAAGTGCAGTTTAGTGACTCCGGCTTACGACATATCAGACAGCCCATCAACCATGTGACAAATATTTTGGCTGCGGGGTCCAGCCGAGACAGACATCCCAGCGTTCTCTGCAGCACGTCATTATGCCAGGGCTTCTTCTTCGGCATGTGGCGAGTGCTAGTGATGAGGGTCGCTACACAAGAAAACTTCGAAGGAAGCCGAGTGCTCTCATTCGCTAGAAGATAGCATGAAATGTCGCTGATCACTGAACCTGCTCATGACTCGTGTGCAGTTATCACCGTAATACTATAGGCGTTTCCTGCAAAGGATTTCATGCTTATGAGTTTTCAAAAACAAAGATACTGTGCATCTTTCAGAAAGTTTTTAGCGATGAAAATTGCTCTTCCCCAAATTTCCGCCGCTTCGTAGCTCTATACCTGTCATGCAACCAGTTTAAATCTCGCCTGAAGGTATGTTTCCAGTGACTGGGAACCTACATAGCCAGTCGGCCTTAGGGCCTGAACAATACATGTGCAGTTACTGAAAATGGCGAAGCGGTCATTAGATTTCATTCCCACAAAAGTACGTCTTTAATGCCTTGAAGTACCAGGGCCATATGATGTCCACGATGCTCACTATTTCTTAGAAGGAAAAGCTGTGGTTGCGCCACAGTGACCGCTATTGCTACACGCTAGATCTATCATATTATCGTGCATGGGTCCACAACGGGTATAGGAAAAGTGCTCCGAAGGAGAAAGAATTTGTTGATGTAGGCGAGCTGTGTGTTTTTAAGGACGTAAGTACTCTTTTGGACTAAAATATTGTGTTGTTTATCAAATTTTTGCTAGGATACACAGCTGAACACTAAAAAGAACCGACACGCATTGAACGTTATTGATTATTACTGCAAATAATTGTTTTATGCAGCACATGTGGTCTTCTGCATGTTTTTCCCTGGGCGCATTCCACCAGCTTGTTTCAACAGTCTCACCTGTTGGTGCATGCGTTCTCACTTATTGGAAAATTTGAAAGTGACAAAAATGACAAGGTGGTCTCTGTTCTTTCACACAACATTTGTCCGTAAAGTTTCGAGACTGATTTATTTTCTTCTCTAGAAATAATTCCCCAAAACAAATGTTGGTGCGTACGTGTAGCGACATTTTTTGGGCTAACCTGAGCTATTTATGTTAATTGCTGTGGTAGCCGCTAGATGGCAATACATGTACAAAAATACGTTGTCACTTGGCGTCTGCGCATTCTACTATGAGTTAATGTGGAGAGATGGACGTCCACCTCGAACAGCCTGTAAACATAAAATTCTGTGTGAAGCTTGGCAAGACAGCCACACACACGTATGAGCTCCTTCGTGACGCGTACGGAAACGAGCCATCGCGGGCGCGTGTTTTCGAGTGGCACAAGAGGTTCGTTTATGGGAGAACGTCGGTGGAAGACGACACAAGACAGGGGCGCCCTCCAACCTCACGCAATCAAAAAAAAGGTGGCTTGGATGAGGGAAATTGTACAGCAGGACTTCACCATTACAGTCCACATGTTCTCAGATGCTGTCGACACTAGTAAGACAACATTCCACCAAATTTTGTGTGAGGACTTGGGGAAACGAAAGCTTAATGCCAGACTTGTGCCGCACTCCCTCGAACAGGACCAGAAAGACACGCGGGCATCAGTAGCGCAGATTTCCTCCCGAGGCAGAGAAGGATGCTGCATTCGTCCACAGCATCATTGCTGAAGACGAAACATGGTGTTTTCAATACTATCCTCAAACAAAGAGGCCGAGCGCCGAATGGCGGTCCACAAGCTCTCCGGCGTCGAGAAAGGTGCGCCGACAGAAGACCAAAACAAAGACGATGCTGATAGCTTTTTCGATGCCAGAGGTGTCATACACCACAAGTTCGTCCCACAAGGGCAGACGGTGAGTCAGGAGTTTTATATCCGCGTGCTCCAACACATGCGTGATGCACTGCGACGCAATCGCCCTGAGTTATTGGCATCTGGACAATGGAGCCTTTTCACCGATAACGCAAGGCCGTACACTGCTCTCAGCGTGACAAAAGCTCTCGCCAAAAATAGGATTACTGTACTTCCCCATCCGCCATACTTGCCTGACCTCTCCCCTTGCGATTTTTCCTGTTTACTCTTGTAAAGAGAGCCCTAAAAGGTCGCTGGACGGGCAGCGTGGAGGCCATTAAATACGCCACGAAAATGAGCTTACAGCTTTGCCAAAAAAACCGTTTTCCAATTGCTTTCGAGACCTAAAAAGCGTTGCAGGTTGTGTATAGACTGCAAAGAAGACTATTTCGAAGGGGTGCTGAACAAATGATTTTAATGTTAAACGCATTTTTTTAATAGACAAGTCTCGGAAATTTACGGAAAAAGGTTTTAACAACAGTTTCCAGAAGTAGTCTGTTTAGTTTTAAGCTTAGCTTTGCCTTTCAAGGAATGTCAGGAAGACACCTTGAATTTCTTGTGTCGGACGAGGCGGTCAAATTCGGTTTGCTGAAAACAGCGATGAAAAATGAGCATTGAGTTTGGATGAGGAAGGCGATATCTTCTTAGCGCAAGACGTGGAAAACGTCGGAGCAGAAGTATCGTGTGTGTGTGCGCGTGTGTGCGCGCACACACGCGCACACACATGCACGCCCGCACACACCGCATTTATTGATTTTAGAAAGGAAATACGTAAGGTGCCTCATTGTCACTTCCAATTTACAGGGCCTTCAACATAAATCTGTTCATTACCAGTTCCATCTAAAATATTCGTAGAGCAAATATGGGCTGGTTTATTTACAGAACTGCAACCCCTCAAATTGTTTTTGGCTCAGGGCGTTCATCAAGAAAGCGTACTAACGCTCCTACTATTTCTTGTCTCCGCTAATGATTTGTCCCTCAAATTGCCTTGAACAATACGTATTTTTTACAGGCTGAGTTTCATACAAGAGTGTGAAAATTACTTCAGAAATGAAAGCCACGATAGTAGGCGTCGATAAGTAATTTTCATGGAGCGGTGATTAGTCGATGGATAGTAATACAAAGATCATGCACATGATCTTTTCGACGCGGAAAATGCTTGTTTCATATAACTGTACTCTTGCTGGGGATTACTTGAAGAACGTCGCTCAGTATAATGATTGCGCATAACATCCACTGTATCCTCGGATGTCCATATCAATACATTAGCATAAGCGAGCCGTCTCTTGGGTTTTCTTTGTCGGTGTTTGCGTTCGAGCAACAACACTATGCTCATTGACAATGCCCCCACTAGGTCAAAACTAGAATATGCAAGTTTTAATTCGAATCATAGTTTTTAAATCACGAATAACGGCCTTTAGGCGAGCGCCACCAGAAAAACGTAGCCTCTTACATTCCACCTAAACATGCAGTGTCTGACACCAACCGAATTGTGCCTATTTTTGGCTTGGCAGAGAACCGTAATATTACTGTTTAGTATTTTCTAACAAAATATTTTATACCATCCTCTACTAGGAGCGCCTGCTAACATCCTACGCGTATTCCAAATCGAACCTAAACATTTTGCACAGTTTTTCTGCCACTCTTGCGTACATCTTTGTTTCCTCCTTCACCGCTACTTGCATTTATTCGATGACGTAACAAACTGCCTGACTCGGTTGACATAATAAGCAATCGTGAAAAATTTCACTCTGGGCTTACTGGCGTTGTATGGGCTTTTAATCGCCGGTTTATTTATTTTTCAGTTTTGGTTTCCTTGTTTCAAATATATTTATTGAAATGTATCAAATGGTTGAAATGTATTGAATACGCGTGTAGTTTCTTTTGGTTTATGGTTTCGTTCTTGGGGGTTCAACGTCCCAAAGCGACTCAGGCTATGCAAAACGCCGTAGTGAAGGGCTCCGAAAATTTCGACCACCTGGGGTTCTTTAACGTGCACTGACATCGCACAGTACATGGGCCTCTAGAATTTCGCCTCCATCGAAATTCGACCGCCGCGGCCGGGATAGAACCCGCCTCTTTCGGACCAGCAGCCGAGCGCCGTAACCACTCAGCCACCGTGGCGGCTGTAGTTTCTTTTGTACTGTTTTATTCCTTACGGTTAGGAGTCGTCCTAACGCGTCTAGTGGTGCGTTGCAAACTGTGTTGGGTTGCGTGATGTTCGTGCGAAAACTCCAGTGTTTCATATCAACGCCCCTTATGACACTTCTAGCGTGTAATATTTTGTGTAAAATAATAATTTTTGTTTAGATAGAACTTAATTGTCGTTATTATGAAGTGCCCTTTGAGGTCCGGCGAAGGCTTCTTCTAAGTCCTTTCTTTCTTCCGCAAGCACCCTATGCCATTTAACATCCTAACTTGATCACTTCATTTGAAACTTCTGTCTACCTCGACTAACTATACATTATTTGTGGCCGGACTGGTGCCTTAGCAGAAAACTCGTTTTCTGCACCACTTTCTGTTCACACGCAGTAAAACCGCAATTTGAATATTCGCCTCATTAGAGCAATTCATGTTTGTTGGAAATCCAGGCTGCTGCATTGGTGTCCCTTTATCTCAAGGGGGTAATTTCACTTTTCAGTCAGTTTCTGCAGTGTCAAAATTTTTCTAGCTCCCTTTCTATTAACCACAAGGTCTTGCACTTTCTGTTGTGTAGCTAGAAAAACAAGCTGCTGATCCCTGTGGTCCAACGTAATTTCCATAACGTGAAGGACTAGAAGACGACGAACTGTGCAGTGGCGCGGGAAGGAATGCTCGCGCTAGGCCATCCGCCATTAAAATCATCCTGTAACCATCTGTCATCTCGTCTCAGTCATCGGCTTACCGTCGCGTAACAATATGAATACAGGCGTCAAGGTCACCTCTACCTGAATACAGAAAAAACTGCCGGATTTAACAAGTGAGGCAATGTTCGCGTCGGTATATGTTTAATTTGGCATAGAGAAAGAAGAGGTGAAAATAACTTGGACAGTTCCAAATTCTTTATTGATAAAAAAGGCAACAAGAAGGCTATGAAGGCTATGAGATATAAATGGCGAAAGTGTTCACAAATTGGTTCTTTCTTTTCGCTTAAAAGAAGGCCCGAGAAGTTTATTAAATACCAAGTGAAAGCATGCTTTTTTTGCAGAGATAGCCTGAGCCTCGTTGCACTTAAAAAATATAGTCTTTTTCTCCAGTAGAGAGCACTTACAGAGATGCCAAAATTATCACCACATTGGATAAAAGCCTGTCAAAAATGCACCCCATATGCGATACCACCGGCTCGGTATGCACCGTGCAGCGGGGTACCGTAAACCAGTGGACTTTGAGCTCGCCGCCGCTTCTGTGAGGGCAAATTGCAGTGCGAATGAAAGAGGCCCTTTTTATTAAGGCTGCAGGTTAAGCTGGAATTTTCTGCAAGTGCTGAAATATCAATGATACTTTCCTGGACGACTGAGTGAATCAGCGATAACGGTCGGGCACCACCGCTTCAAAGATAGCCGCCGCGATTCACTAAGCCTCGTCATACGCCGTCCAGTGAGAACCGGCCGGTGGCAAGAGAGGAAGGTGAGAATCTTCATCATGAATGCTGATGAGGAGACGCAGAGCACTTCCCGCTGTATACGTTTCATTGCTGAAACAGCGGCCGAGGAAAGGGTTTCGTGCGGTTTCAGCCGGTTCGCGCTTCACCTCTCCTCTCTTAGAAGTCTAAGAGCAGCGGTGTTCTTAATAAATAATGAAGACTTGCGCGAATCTGGCCTTTAAACTTGGATGACTAGGTGTCGGACAATTAAGGGGCCATCGCAGAAACCTGTCGGAAACTATTTATCTTTTCGCTTCTTTTTACTTGAATGCTAGTGCGAAGTTAGCAAGAGGTCTTGGCGGGAGGGTCTATTTTCTCCACTGCTCTAAATAAATAATTATACGCTTGGTTTCTAGTCAGCGGTCGAGGACAGTAGTGCTTATAGCAAACATTTCAATACCTTCATTTCTTTTTGCTCATTAGGATTTCTGCGAAGCGCACACGCGTATAAACACACAAACACGCAACAAGTACAGAATATTCTTCCGCTACAGTGCAATCAGAACGCAAAAAATTATGTTAGCCGTGGTAATTTAGGAATTAAGTTTTCCGGAAGCCCAATTTGGCGCGCTCTTATGCGGCTACCATAATGTCACCACTTCTCCTTTTACGGGCTCTATCTGCGATTAGATTAGAGCTTGTGCTTCCAACAATCCCTGCGTTGCCAGAAATCCACAATTTCACGCAAGTCCTTTCTAAAATCGCCAGCAAAAGAAAGTCGCGGATTTGACTAGCGACATTACTTGTTTTTTACGCTTTATTGAATATCACTCTTAAACTGGTCAGTACAATACTGACCTGAAGACGGGGAGAACGTGAGCGGTGCAACTAATTAAACTTTTTTAAACAGCAAAAGTAGCTTTCAGCTCGCAATCTCAGAAAGATAAGGCCGCACCTCACGCCAAACATGAGTGGAAACATTAAGCATAACTTCCGGAAATCACTCGGAAACTTTGTGCCTGGATACTTGATTCGAACCAGCGGCGGCGAACAGAGAGCAGGTGTGTTTCCTCATTCCGTAGACTACTCGGTTATCGCTGTAGCCTCTCGACCTGACGGTTCTGACTGCTAGTTTCTGGTGTTTTTCGTTGAAACTCCTCGCCTTTCTCGCCATTCTTCCGCATGTTCTGCACCTCGAATGCTTCTTTAAACTGCTGCAGAGTGGGTTGACGTATGGAGCGTTAACCGCAAAAGTAGCGAGGCACAGCGGGATAACGCAGCAGCAAGGAAACGCTCCGAAGGAAGCCGAGCACGCTGCAAATCCAGGAAAAGCAGCGGAAGCAGCCACGGCTTCCATGTGCGCTGACCAGCTGGAAAACCACAGGTGGCCGAAGGCGGGGGAACGCTAGTGACCCGAAGAACCTCACCAAATGCTGAGAGAAGATATCATCATATATGAGCCGTGCTAAAATGCGCTAGGGTTTTATTGCAATGATTTACATGATTGCATCTACTCTGAACACAGGGATGGACTGCAATTTTTTTTTCATAAAATGGCGTATAAATACAGCTTCCTTGAGTACATATGTATAACTCTTTCAGGACAGACATTGAAAACAGAGCAAAGTTCAGGAAGGACGCAGGAAGGGAAGGCGAAACAAAGGCGCTGAACTAACAACTGAATGTTTATTGCTCCGGCACCTCGGTAAATAAACTGAAAGCATCAAAACAACAAGAAGGACAACACATGCCTGCCCGTTCCCTGCTTCCTTTGTATATCAATCAGGTATTGTCCTTTTTGTTGTTTTGATGCTTTCAGTATATTTACCGACGTGTCGGACCAATAAACCTTCAGTTGTTAGTTCAGCGCCTGTGCGTGATTGATAAACAACCGAAGCAGGAAACGGGCAGGCATGTGTTGTCCTTCTTGTTGCTTTGATGCTTTCAGTATGTTTACCGAGGTGTCGACCGGAGCAATAAACATTCAGTTGTTAGTTCAGTGCCTGTGTCTCGTCTTCCCTTTCTGCGTCCTTCGTGAAGTTTGCTCTGTTTTCATTGTGTTAAACAACCAACTAGCTCATGATGTGTTCTTCAGGTGCTTCCAGGAGCTTCTGGAACTAAGTCTGTCGACACAGAGAAAAAAAGCGCGCTCCAGAAAAGCTTGAATTTCACGAATTCTTTCAGTTACAGTAGTCGTATGCCGTATGGGAAGTTAACGCCGTAGCAGCCCAGCATTTGTGAGCTCTTTTCACTAATCGACCAACACTAAAAGTGTGCACAAGGTGACCGCTGACAGTGCTGGTTTAGTTTTTCCGCGTTTAGAAGCAGAAGCTGCACACTCGAGTTTTGGTTTCATTTCTCTATGCAGGGAAAATTTTATACGTTTGAGGTGTTGCTTTTACTCACACATTAACGGAAAATGACGCAAAAATCTACGCGACGCTATCGTATATAGGTGTTTTAACCACGAACCGCTTAGAAGATGGTTCCTTGGCATCAAGTGAAAGAGATGAGTTTAAAATTATACTTTTGTTCTATGGCTGAATGCTACCTGTGTTCTAGGTACTCTATTTAACAACGTTATGCAATATTACTAATATGAAGAGTTTCATTTTGCTTTCGTACTGATTGCTTAGTAAATGAGACATGACGGTTGGAAAGCTAAGTTCGGTGATGAGCTGCATAATCATGGCTGTAAACCTTGGACGACGAAGAGTTTCTTTTTATAGGGCTTAATGTTCTCGCAACCATGCACTTAAGTGACGAAGCGCTGAGGCACTTATCGGTATATAGAAACTAAAAGCATGCTAAGAAGGGGGAATCAATCGAAAAGTCGGTTGTGGCGTTCATAGGAGGGTAGAGATATCAGCAATCGAATAAATGCCCATCTCTAAACAACAGAAAGCACAAATATCAAACCAATACGACCGTAATTATACGTAAGAGAAAGCTTTCCGCAAGCGAAGCCTACCCGCACATTTTTTCGGTCGGCTAGAGAATGCGAAAAATTACATCCTATGTAGCAGAACAATGTGTATAGATACGCTATTTTCATATCATCAGCTGTTCATAATGATTACCTATTTATGGCGATGCGAAAGAGGCGCAAATTTCCGCACACAGCCGTTGGCCTGTTCTGTTTGCTTTTCTCCAGCATGTTCCTTCCTAGCACGTTCATTTTATTTCAGTATATCGACTTCCTTCACTCTGTGTTGTTGAAACTTGCAGCAGTCCATGTCAAGCTATCATGCGTTTTTTTCCCATTAGACGTGATCAGTTCTTCCGATGATTTTTCTTGCGCAAGTCTTACGGTCACGCCAAACATCAGTCGCTGTACGAATGACGAGAGCTGCGTAACACAGTTTGTGGAACTCCACTTGTACTCACTTCGGCCGTCTCTGTGCCTCTCCTTTAGTCCGTGGGGTCAACGCTAGAGAAAGCTACTCTCCTGTAATAGTTTTACTCTGATTCTGGAAGACTTATTGGATTTCATGTCAGTCTTAGATTTTTGTGATCAGCGAGGGATACCACTACGCTAAAGCAGAAGGTGCAACGTGCCCCTGGACAGGGTCGTCGTCATTCGCATTGCGTTTCCTCAGGGCTCGCGAACTTTGAAAGACCACCTCAGGATAGTTTCTTTTCTTGTTACAAGGTGACAGTGGCCTTCTGACACAGTGGTAGGAGGCAGATTTCTATTTTTTTATGAGACACATAACATGCAATGACACACATATATATGTATACACTCATCCCCGCTATCATCGTGGAATATACAAGTCTGGGCACGTTTACAGCGAATGTACGTAATTCTCATCAGCCTGACTACGACCACTGCCGGGCAAAAGTCTCTCCTAAGTCTCTCCTAAGTCTCTCCAGTCTCTCCAATTATTCCTGCCCTTTGCCAACTGCACCCACCGCATGGCCGCAAGCTTCTTAATATCATCCGCTCAATCCGCCGTGGTGGCTCAGTGGTTAGGGCGCTCGGCTATTGATCCTGAGTTCCCGGGTTCGAACCCGACCGCAGCGGCTGCGTTTCAATGGAGGCGAAACGCTAAGGCACCCGTGAGCTGTGCGATGTCAGTGCATGTTAAAGATCCCCAGGTGGTCGAAATTTTTTCGGAGCCTTCCACTACGGCACCTCTTTTTCTTTTATTTTTTCACTCCATCCTCTATTCCTTCCTTTCCGGAGCGCTTCAGGTGTCCACCGATATGTGAGGCAGATACTGCACCATTTCCTTTCCCCAAACACCAATTTTCATTTTTTCATTTTCATCTGCCCACCTAACGTTCTGCCGCCCCCTGCTACACTTACCTTCTCTTGGAATCCACCCCGTTACCCTTATGCACCAGTGGCTATCTAGCCTTCGCATGACATGCCTTGCTCAAGACCATTTCTTCCTCTTGAGTTCGACTAGCATGTCATTAACCTCCCTTTGTTCCGTCGCCCACGCTGTCTGCTTCCGGCCTCCTAACATTACACCTGTCAGTTTTCTTTCCATGTCTCGCTGCGTTCTCCTTAATTTAAGCTGAACACTTTTGTTAGCCTCCACGTTGCTACCTCTTAGGTGAGTACCGGTAAGGGACAGGTGCTATATACTTTTCTCTTGAGGGATACTGGTAAACTTCCATATATTATCTGAGAGAACCTGTCATATGTGTTCCACCCCATTCTTATTCTTCCAGTTATTTCGCTCTCATGATCCGGATCAGCGGTCACTGCCTGTCCTAAGTACACAAATTCCTTTGCCACTTCCAGCAGCTTGGTACCAAATGCGAGCTGCTGTTTCCTTGCTAAACTGTTGAACGTTACTTTGGTTTTCTGCATGTTGATTTTTAGACCCACAGTTCTCTGCCTGTCAAACACATTCATCATACTTTGCAATTGACCTTCTGATTGACTCCGCAAGGCAATCTCATCAGCAAATCGCACATTATTCAGGTATTCTCCATTAGTTCTTATCCCCAACTGTTCCCAATTCATGCCTCCGAATACCTCCTGTAAACCGGCGGTGAATAGCATTGGCGAGATCGTGTCTCCTTGCCTGGCGCACTTTCTTATTGGAATTTTGATGCTGACTTTGTGGAGAGCTATGGTAGCTGTGCAGTTGCTATACGCATCTTCCAGTATTTTCACATAAGGCTCTTCTACACCCGGATTCCGCAATGACTACATGACTGCTGAAGATTCTTCTCAGTCAAGTTCTTCCTCTAAATCAATAAAGGCTCATCATCGTCAACATCATCATCAGGCCTCTCCCATGTCTCTCCAATTAACCGTGTCCATTGCCAGCTGCGCCCACCCTATGCTTCCAAACTTCCCAATCTCATCCGCCCACCTAACCTTCTGCCACCCCCACTACGCTTGCCGTCTCTTGGAATCTACTCCGTTATCCTTAAGGTCCAGCGGTTATCTTGCCTTCGCAGTACATGCCCTGCCCAAGCCTTTTTCTTCCTCTTGGTTTCGACTAGGATATCATTAACACGGGTTTATTCTCTCACCCAGTCTGCCCACTTCCGGTCTCTTAACGTTACACATATCATTTTTCTTACCATTGCTCGCTGCGTTGTCCTTAGCTTGAGCTGAATCCTTTTCATTAGCCTCCACATTTCAGCCCCGTAGGTGAGTGCCGGTAAGATACAGCTTTTTCACACTTTTCTCTCGGGGGATATTGGTAACCTGCTACGCATGATCTGAGAGAACCTGCCATATGCGCTCCACCCCATTCTTATCCTTCTTGTTATCTCCTTCTCTTGATCCGGATAAGCTGTCACTACTTGCCCTAAGTAGACGTATTCCTGTACAACTTCCAGGCTCTCACTGCCAATTGTGAAGTGCTGTTTCCTTGCAAGGCTGTTGAACATTACCTTGGTTTTCTGCATGTTAATTTTTAGACCCAGCGTTTTGCTCTGCCTGTCTAACTCATTGATCATAATTTTCAGTTCACCTCCTGAGTGCCTCAGCAAGGCAGTGTCATTAGCGAATCGCAGATTATTTAGCTATTCCCCAATAACTCTTAGCCCCAACTGTTCCCAATTCAGGCCTCGGAATACCTCCTGTAAACAGGCGGTGAATAGCACTGGCGACATCGTGTCCCCTTGCCTGACGCCCTTCCTTATTGAAATTGTATTGCTGACTTTATGGAGGACTATGATGCTTTTGTTTTTGCTATATATATCGTCCAGTATTTTGACATAAGGCTACTGTCCACCCTGATTCCGCAACGCTTGTATAACAGCTGAGGATTCCACTGAGTCAAATGCTTCCTCGCATTGAATGAAGGGTATATATAGGGGTTGGTTATATTCTACGCATTTCTCTATTCTCTGATTGATAGTGTGAATATGATCTATTGTGGAATATCCTTTACGAAAGCCTGCTTGATGATTTCGTTGATTAAAGTCTAAGGTTGCTCTGACTCTATTAGCGATCACTTTAGTGAATACCTTGTAGGCAACGCACAGTAAGCTGATCCGTCTGCAATTTTCAACTCCTTGGCGTCTCTTTTCTTATGAATTAAGATTATAAATGCGTTCTTCCAAGCTTCTGGTGCGGTCGATGTCATAAGGCATTGCGTATAGAGGGTGGCTAGTTTTTCTAGCAGAATATCCCCCCCCCCCCCCGTCATTCATCACATCCGAAGTTACCTGATCCTTACCAGCTGCTTTTTTCTCTTTGCGATGCTCCTAAGGTTGTCTTTAATTCCTCTGTCGTTGCTGACTGGATGATGCATTGCTGTGCGCTACTCTCTTTATCATCAACATTCTGATTGCATTGGCTACTGTATAGATTTGTGCAGAACCCTTCGGCTACTTTAACTATGCCATCCCTATTGCTAATGACATTGCCCTCCTTGTCTCCTAGAGCATTCATCTGGCTTTTACCTATCACTAGTTTCCTCTTCACCGCTTTTAGGCTACGTCCGTTCTTTAGAGCACTCTCGATTCTCTCCATATTAAATTTTCTTATGTCGGCTACCCCCCCCCCCCCCTTTCGCTTATTTATCAACTTCGATAGCACAGCTAGTTCTAGTTTGTCTCTAGGGCTAGACGCTCTCATACTTTGGCGTTTCTTAGGGAGATCTTTCCTCTCCTAGGATAGCTTGCTGGTACCCTGTCGGACCATCCTACCGCCTACTATTGTGGCGCACTCCGTAATTATAGCAGTCATATTATTGTTCATTGTATGAACATTAAGATAGTCGTCCTCATTTAAAGAAGAATATTTGTTCCGTAGCGAAATACTGAATTCCTCTACTTTTCCTCTTGCCGATGACTCGTTAATGGGGTTCCGCTTCACTAGTCTCTTTCGTTCCCCCCTCAAATGTAGGCTAATTAGAGACATTACCATTCTTTGGTCGCTACACCGGACCTTTCTGACGACCTCCACATCCTTCACAATGCCAAGGTGAGCGCATATTATGAAGCCTATTTATTTTATTGCCACCATTCCAGGTCCACTTACTGTTCTCTCAATTGCGGAAGAAGGTATTCACATTATGTAGAGTCTTTGTCAAAAATATACAGTCAAAAGGGTTTCCTTTTAAGCCTAGTGGCGGGTCTCAGGTACATTTGTCAGTTCTAAGCTTGGGATGGTTTAGGACTTAAATTCCTCCCGCCTTCGTGAGATTAGGGTCCTTGAGTATGCTAGAGGAGCCATGCTGCAGGGCTCAGAAACAGACCCCTTGGGCACTACGCTTTTGACAAAGACTGTATGATGTACGTTGGAAGAGAGGCTTGTAGTTTTATATGGTTTACCGCGGTTATGTAGCTTGACCAAGCATGGAGACAACTCTCAAACCTCGAAATATTATTGTGGTTTAGAACAGAGCTATTCTCTGCGTAGTTGCTTTCCTGGCGTTAACAGTTGTCAATACTTTCGAAGAAGATTGAGGGATTAAAATGAAGGCTTTAGACCTTGCACGCATTACTCTGCGACAGTGATTTAAGAGAGGAAGACGTCAGCCATGATTTCGTTAGTTCACATATTGTTATCACAAACATATGGACACTCCTAAAGAAACCGACTCTAATGCACAAGAAAAAGTCATGCGAAGCCTTTTCATTTCTATTCACAATTCTTTGCGTAGGTAAAGCGCACTCCTCTACTTCATAACGCTATTTTCTAATCATACTTGCAATACTGAATCAGATAACTACTATCGCTACCGGTATCCTCTTTTATCTCCTAAAACCAGTGTTGAATAAAATGATTGTACTCGTTATAAAATTGAATAATTTTTTGTTTTTCTAGTTTCTTACAAGAGGTGAAAACGTGACTAACAGAGTTCATCTCCGCAATCTTCGAAAACAGGTTTGTCTTGTTTTTTTAGCAGGAAGTTGTGGGTAACTTGTGTCTGGCCTATTTGGAGACAGCAGAGAATCACGTCCTTGAAATGGTGCTGGTGCACACATCAATTTCATTCACCTTAAATCGGTTTTACCAAGTGTAGTTTGTTGTTCATCCCGTTGTTCCATGACGACTGCCATTTCTTTTTCTCAATTTATGTTGTTCTAAGTTCATGCAATCCTTAAAGGACATATTTACATTATTTTATTGTCCCGAGCTTGAGCAGCACACAAATCTACTCCCTCGTTTCCTCTTATTCGGACATGACTCAGGATCCAGCAGAGTTTTATGTTTTGTCCTTGAGCTGTGGCTGTTATTATGTTGTGTATGATGTCACCAAGTAACGGGGTGATCGCATTTTTACAGTGAAGAGCTGTATGTACGCTTAGGGAGTGTGTGTAAATAATACTGTTCTTGAGATTCTTGTTCCCTGTTTTTTCTATACCTAAACAAACGGCGTAATATTCGACAGTGAAAATGAATGCACACTATGGAAGTCGTATCATTTCCTTCCAGTTCCCTCGCACTACTGCGCTGCCAATTTAGCTATACGTGTTCACATCATCCGCAAAAAAATCAGTGAAGTAAACATATTTTTCCTCAAGTGTAGGAAATTATTGTATAATGTGATGTTGTAGGGTTTGTTTTTTGTGGAACTGTGTAAGTGGGAAATCGCAGATTACAGGAAAATTGTATCACAGAGGTAGTGTATCTCGTCTTTGGGCAATGTCAGTATTATGTGTATTCATATTCTGGCATATCTGTTCGAATCGCAACAAAAGTGAGCGAGTAGCTTCAGGTTTTTTGGTGAAAATTATCCTTTAAGGACATTTCGTTAAACCTGGAGAGCAAATGTGTTTCTGGTAGCGATCTCACTTCAAAGACATATGCCCAAATTAGAGCGGTTTTTCTGATTTCAAGTGAAGGTTAATTTGTTTCTGCATAGAAGCTGACTATGGGAGATGTCCTGTATACGCCATACGAGAGGCCTAGGCCTGAGTTTTATACTGAATCTTATTTTGTTTTGTTATGGTGGATATGCTGAGCAGTACACAGTGCACCCATAATCAAAGGAGGAATGCACTAAAGATCGACAGATGCGCAGAAGACATTTCTGTCAGACACCCAGTGCTTCCTGGAGGGCACTTTGAGGATATAAAATGTCCGGGAGGCTTTCTTTCTGAGTGTGTTTATTTGCAGCAGGAATGTGAGTTTTTTATCGAATGCTTGTCAAAAAATTTTTGTTGGCGCTTTGTTCGTTACATGGTTTAATTTAGGCGTTGGGTCAGGTCGTTCTGCAAGCCTCCTTTTAGCGAAAAAATAATTGCTACTGCTTTTTGTGTGAAAACTTTAAACCTACTTTTTTTCTGCACAAATGATTAGTCTATTTAATGCGAGTTGTATCTGTCTCTCACATGTTGGTAATGCATGCGATTTGAAGGTCGGCCACTTATACTCAGTACATCAAGGGCTCGGAAATTAATTTTGCTATGGATGTCATTTTTGCAATAAACAGCGTACTCCTTAAAACACGCACTCGTGGTACCGTATTCACCTGAGCGAAATTTTCGAATGTGTAGAACCCAAGCGTACATGAAATGAACGGTCAGTCAGTAAATCTTTCAAGCAGTTAAGGATCCTTGCACGGATACCTAGGTCTGCTAGGTCGCGGAGAATCCCCCTCCAGGTAGTGTCGTAAGCTTTTTCCATGTCGAAATACTGACAGACAGTGTTGTTTGTGTATGAATGCTTCTCGTACAGTGTTTTCAAGGCGGACGAGATGACCAGTTGTTGAACATATTTTTTTAAATACATAAAGAGGATATCAAGAAGTTCACGTTATTCGAGGATAATTACCGAATATTCATTGCAATTGTGAGTGCTAAAGATATGTAGCTGCCAGCAGACTTTGCTGACTTTCAAAGTTTCAAGAATGGAACAATCGCTGCTTCATTCCAAGCCCTCAATATTTTTCTCTGTTTCCGTATTTCGTTGAAGAATTGTAAACGTGCCTCTACTCAAGCTTCGGAAGGGTGTGCCAATATCTCATAATGCATTTCATCTGGGCCGGGTGCTGTCTGTTTACCAGCCGACAGTATTTGATGCATTTCCTCGTGTGTAATTAGGTTATTATACGGCTCGTTCAAACTGCCACTTGTTGGAAGTCTGTTTTTCGACTGTGTTTCTGTACTTTAAAATTGGCTGCGTAATGTGCCGAACTGGCAATGGAAGAAAAATGTTCCGCAAGCATGTCTGCCTATTCTTCAATACTTGTTCGTGTACCTGGGGCTGAGAGAAAAGCGCTTGTGAAGAGAGAGTATCTACCCCATTTATTTTATGAAATAGCTCCCACATATTTTCGATGTGATTGAGCTGTTTATTGATGAAATATACTTTTGCCATGATGTTTTTTATTGTTTCAATGGATCTGCCTAGCTTTGACTCTCGCTTTCTTGAAAGGTTTTCATGTGTTGGGTATGTACTAAATGTTTCCCGTGTTTTATTTTGTTTCTTCATTGCGTTTTTTACATTCTTGTGACTACCACACCTTATCGTTTCGTCGCACCATGCCCGAGCGCTGAGGAATAGATATGCGTGCACCAGTATTAATACAGGCTATGAACATATTATTAAGTTTGTCAACGCCCAGATCATCCGAAAACAGTTTGTCGAGACTGGAATTTTCACAGAACAATGGTCAGTCAGCCAAGTGTAGCTTCCAACGGCTAGGTTGGCTTTGGATGATTGAGGGTCAGGGTGACAGGCTAATAATGATTGGAAAATAATCACATCCGCATGGTTTATCCAAAAAATACCATTTATAATCGGTAAAAATAGATGTTGAAGTAGAAGATATATCTAAGCAGCTCATTTTTGCACTGCTTGGGCTGCAGTAGGTGTGCTTTCCTGAATTCAGTCGGCAGAGATTATTGCACAGAATAAAATCTTCCATCTTTCTCTACTAGCTGTTTGTTCGCTCCACAGAAAAAGGAGTAGGCTTTAAAATGCTTGACTACCACATACGGCTCTGGTAGTTGTTCTGGAATTTGTTGTGGCTGGAGATAGAGGGAGCATAATGTGATAGTTTAAAATGAATAACAGTGACTGCGCGAGCTTCATAATTGGTTTTCAACCTAATTTCATGGGTTGCAACACGAGACTGGATTACTATAGCAACACCTCCAGAGAGCCCACTCGCTTGCTTTCGGCCGCACCGAAAGACTATACTTTTTTATAAAATGTTTGTATGTTTAAAACCTAGGTTGGTTTCCTATAGGCATAAAACCTCAAGGAAAAGCGAGCTTAACATATCTGTCGCGTCAGTGTAGTTTTCTAGAAGTGCCCGGCAGTTCCAATTAATTAAGAACGTCACAATGAATAGATTTTTTTTTTGGGGGGGGGGGTCATGTAAACCTATGTTCCCGGTGTTGAGGGTTATGTTACTCGGTTCCTCTCTTGTCTTTTTCGTACAAGAGAGCTGTCCAGCCGCTGCAGCGGGGGCGGGTTCTGTTTTGTGTCCATCGCTTCCCAAGAGGCTCTGGAGGCCTGCGGAGAAGCAGTGGGTGTAGAGGCCTCCCACAACTGGGGGAAGGCTTGCGGGCGACCGACTTAACGGCCGGCAGGCCCTTTATCAAGGATGGCAGGGCAGCGTTAGCCGCATCTGCCGGGGGCGGGGGTGGCGCTGCCTGGGCAGTGGCCGGAGTCGGGTGTTGTGCTCTGTCCCTGCGCACCACATCACCGAAATTTTTCTTTGCCAAAAATGCTCATGAGTTTGTCAATGCCAACTTTTTTCTTGCTTTGCTGAATGTTATATTTTTTTTGTTTTCAGTGTTATGAATTCTTTTTCGTTTTTTTCTATCTTGGACGGGACCCAGAGTAAGCGGGGTGATCTTCGCAGTTGGTACAGTGGAACGCGACTGCATCGCAGTTCTCCGTTGGGTGATGTTCCTAGGCACATTTCGCGCAGGTTTTGTGACCGAGGCAACTGCTCAACCCTTGGCCGTATCTTTGACGGTTGAAGCATCTTCGGGGGTTAAGTATGTATGGTCGGACTTGAAATTTCAGGTATCCCACTTATATTGTTCAGATAGTGTGCTTGCATAGAATTTGAGGATCATGTACTGTGTAAGAATTCTCTTGTCATCTTTAAAGATTGTTATTCTCTTGACATTGACCACGGTTTGTTTAGCAAGACCATCTAGCCGAACATTCCGAGGACTCAGACCATAGAATCAACTTTGAAGAAACCCGCATCCTCGGAACCGAAAGAAATTACTATATAAGGCTCCTTCTGGAATCCTGGCACATCCAAACCACCCCGAACAGCATCAACCCCACAAAGGAAAACCTGCCCGCAGTATATGCCCCAAGGACTTCGCTCTTCAACTCAACGAAAAAAAGTCGCCATTCACCGCCTCCCCACAGTGCGACAACGTGACTAACAGCCTTAACCCCCTTCCTCCCCCTCCCGCACGCCTTTCGCATCACAGCTTTCGTTCCTTTGACCCCCTCCTCCTCTCCATACTTAAAGACGCTAGCTACTGCCCTGAGTGACCCCTGATGAAGGAGCCGAGTTGGCTTCGGAACGTGGGGTTAAAATTAAAATTAAATTTTGGGTTGGAGATGTGCAGTTTAATTAAAGACTATCTAGCATTTGCTTTTCTGTGATGAGGAGGAGTTCTGAGTCTGAGATAAGCCGCGGACGGTATTTAATGTTCTATGTGCACTGACAGTTGCAAGGACATCCCCAATGGACTGAATGCTCGAGAGCTTTGCATACTGCGATGCGATTCATTGTCAATTTCGACAGTAGGTCTCCACTGGATATTTTGCTCACTTTGTATCTGAAGCCTAGAGAATCTGTCTGATATTTTGACCCTAGTAATGGGCACAATATTCGGGCTGGTTTGTCTTGAATTTAAGAGTGAAATGTATGGCATTTAGAAAAAGGTTTTCTGTTCTCTGTAGGAAATCTGCCGTAACTTTCATCCACCTCCTTTTGTCAGGGTTATCAGTTTGTGAGAAATGAGAAGCCACAAAATGGATATGTTGTTCGGCCATGGTGTCAACCTCCCACCATGGAGCCCAACAAGGGGACGGGACAGGAAACTAGAAAAGCCCTGCACCCGCAAGGTATACAGAGCTACTGTAACCAAATATGACGAAAATTAGGGTAGTTTACAACAAAAGATTAACTCTAGCCACAAGAAAAAAGGGAAAACCAAGAAAAGGAAAGTAGTAGGAAAGTGAAAGACATAGGGAAGGATAGGAAAAGGCAATTGCTGATTTCGTCTGCGTGATGCTGGGTGCAAAGTGATGTGTTGCCTCCGCCGAGCGGCCTTAAAGGCCCAAACGCTAGGCATCGGCTCAACCACCAGGATCCCCTCTTCCCCGGACTCAGTTGAGCACGCACGGCTAAGCGTGGGTGCTCAGGAACCCCTGGTGTCGGAACTCACCAAAATCTGCACGCTGCAGACGCCCTTGCGGGAAGTTTTGCAGTGAGAAAAAAAAATAGTTCCATAACAACTTACATAACGCATATCTCACAGGCGCTTATATATCTGAATGTTCATTCGATTAAAAATAGTTACTGATGTGCGAGTGATGTTTTTAATTTAAGCATGATTATTTAAATATTAAGGGCATTATCTTGCATAGTTGCTCAGGTGTTCGGCTTGTGAATAGAAGTTTGCTGTGTCGACTCCGCCACTACTGGTGGATTGAGATCGAAGCGCAAAATGCAAAATGGTCAATGCGAATCGGGTTTAAGGATCGTTAAAGAGGAGCAGACGGCCGAAATTATGAAGGGTCCTTCTTTACGATGTTTCTAACAGCAAATCTTCCTGCCTTCGTACAGAAAAATGTTATAAACGTATTTATAAGGCGAGAGTATTTATGCTCTTGAAAAGATAAAGAAAGATTTCGCACCCACAGAACAAAAAAAAAATGAAGTGGTGCATGCTATGTAGAGGATGTTTCACCTAAAACTTCTCACAATTTTTAAACTCGGCTTTTTCGGTTAGAAGAGCGCTTTTTTTCGGCATTGGATTGTGAGCTGTGTAGCACATGAGAATAGAGCTAAGACATGCTACACGGCAGGTAAGTTAACTAATAAACAATTGCCGTTAGGCTCTTTAATTATTAAGAGGCATGTATACCACAGTAAGCAACATCCATTTTGATAATTTCTAAAAGGCGGTTACCCTCAGCTCTGTGGCCAGAGAAATTTTGTCTACTTCAAGGAGTTACGCACACTGGAGAGGCCACTTTGCCTGCAAGCTTCTCCAGTGCAGATTTATTTTTGCTTGATGTAGCCTGAATATGTTCGGGCGCAGCGCCGAGGGTAACCGTGTTTTCGAAATTCTAAAAACATATGGATTTTTCTTACGGTGGGCTACACACCTCTCAGTATTCAATGAGTCTAGCAGTAATACTTAAAAGATTAAGTATTCACTATTAGTTAAGCAGCCTGGTAGTCAGCACGTCTTAGCTGTATTCTGATTTACTAATGCTATGCCGAAGAAAAAACTGTTCTAGTTCAAACAGCTACTTTTAAATATTGTGCAGGCTTAGGTGAAACAACTGCATAATAAATCTGTTTATGATCTTTGAACAGTGATTAAAAAACGTCGCGCACAAAAACAAATTACTAAACACGCTGTTGGCTTCATGCTTTCGTTGGATAAATGGTTCACCCTGGCAACATTTAAAGCGACAGCTTTAAAGGCGGCGTTCATCAGAAAACCTGGTGGCGGCATTGTCGGCATCGGCGCAAAAAGTCACGACAGGTGGTGCCTAGAGAGCAACTTAGGTGGCAGGTGGGTCACCTAGGTTCGGTGACCTTGTGGCGTCATCACAACCTGCCCACTGGATAAAGAGTAAACTGTCCACAGTGGCAAGAGACCGTTAAATTAATGATTTGTCGCTCAGGAAGTACCCTGGGCCGCAGAAGTCCTACCGCCGAGAGTACCTGCCATCGCAGGGCAGTGGCACATTCATAACCGCTGCACCATTGCGGCAGGAGGGTTATGAGGACTCGCAAAGTACTGAGTATATAAAGCAGACAATGACTTTCTGCGTACATTGGAATTAACCATTTATGCTATCGCATCGTACCCTTAAGGTGGAGCCTAAGTTTGCCCTACATTTTTTTTGCAAGAGCAGAGCAAGCTGCTATGGTAGTGGGTACATTTTAGTATGTACTGATTATTTTCATGAATGTAATATGAAGGTTTCACTCACAGACTGAGGGGAAATTTCTGACAGAGATAACATGTTTTCACTTGTAGAAATGCGGAGTTTGGATCTTACTGGAAGAAAATCTGCGGGGCTGACAAAACATCAGAAGGCCTGCAAAACCGATGCAGAGACTCACCGAAGCCCAGAAACCAAATTTAATTCAACTCTTAACAGAGTAAGCTCAGAGGCCTGGGACGTGAGGGCGTGCACTTCTGCCTCCTTCTGCGCTTAACGACATCGGCAGCAGATGCGCTTTGTTGTGCATGGCGTTGCCTGACCTACTCAAGACTCGTTTCAAAGTTGCAGATGGCGCCCTCTTTAACTCATTCTTGACTGTGCTAGGCTGGTACTGCAAAGCCTTTGAGGCTGAGCTCTTAACGCTGACAGTGGCTGGAATTGTATTCTTGTCTAATATGATTTGTTTCATCTTCAATGTGCATATAGTTGGCGTTGCAGTTGTCTGCCAAGCTTCTCATGCGCACTGCAACCTAACGCAAGTTGTAGTCATAGCGTGCATGTTAGCGTAGAGTTCCGCAGTACTGTTGTTGTTTATTTTAGCTGCAAATCGTGAAGGGCATTAAGGTTCTAAATAATTTGCTTCATTTCTTTCGTTCGTTTGCCAGCTGTTGGTGTAGAGTACTGTCAGCTGGAGACTATTTCTGTATCAGTTTCCGGGTTCAAAATTGTTGTAGCGGTCGAGAAGACTTGTCCCTTTACGCTCAAACTCCTCGCACTGCTGCCATTCACTACGCCGGAAGCTCTTTCGGTAATAAAGTTCATCAATATGGTGCTGTAAGATTCTCTCAGTCAAAAGAAGTAATCGGAAGATATAAGGTTCAACAGCGAACCGCATTTGATATATGTCGGAATGCCATCTTTTCGAAAGCTACTGTGCATGGGCGGTGTTGTGCCATATTGCGCGTCCGTTGTTTGTTTATTTGTTGGAAGCCTGCTTTCTGGGATGCTGCACACCTGCCCGCTGGTCGATTTGCAACCTTCCCACCCAGGCGTATGTATATATATATATATATATATATATATATATATATATATATATATATATATATATACACACATCGAAGTATACGCTTTGTTTAAGGAAACATTTTTATTTTACTCGACGTTTCGATCGGAGGACCAATCCTTTTCGGTCCTCCGACCGAAACTTCGAGTAAAATAAAAATGTTTCCTTAAACAAAGCGTATATTTCGATGTGTATTATTTTAAGCTGTCAAGTATCTCATGTTTTCGCAACTATATATATATATATATATATATATATATATATATATATATATATATATATATATATATATATATATATATATATATATATATATATATCGTGGCAAGAGGCTGTTGTCTCGGGAAGAGTAACCTCGTTCTCGCAAGATCCACCGACAACTACCTGCCATCGCAGCGGAGTGGTGCTTCACTTAATCGCTGCACAACTGCGTCAGGAGTGGTGTAGGACTACCAGGTATCTATGAATATAAAAGTACAGACAGACCAATTCCGCATGAATACGCATTACGGCATTATCACTATTCGAACGACTTCCATCCGTGAACGATGAATCCGGACACCAGGACTAAAGTGAAAACCGAAGTGCTGCGCCCCTAACGCGCATTTGACGTAAGTACGCACATCAGTAGTCATTTCTTATTCTCGTAAAGAGTGCATAATTAATGAAACATGGTGGTCGAAAAGCTAACCTCGGTGACCAATTGCGTACTTCCGCTTGTAGACCTCGTCTGGCGAACAATATCTTTTTCTTTAGGCTTAAGATGCTCATAATCAGGAACCAGTCATGCAGTGCGAAAGCACTTACGGGGATATTGATAGTGAAAGCTCGCTTAGAGGGAGGTGGAGGGCGCATGAATGAAGAAGTTGGTTCATTGTTTCTTAAGAGGGCGCCGGCACCACCGAGAAAATAACCAATTAACCATTTATGTTTTCTCTAAACAAAATAAGGCAGATAAATAAAACCCAGACGTCTATAGTGTTATGTTAGAGGGAACTGTGCGAAAATGAAATCTACCCACACGTTCTACCCGCCACGGTGGCTCAGTGGTTAGGGCGCTCGGCTACTGATCCGGAGTTCCCGGGTTCGAACCCGACCGCGGCAGCTGCGTTTTTATGGAGGTAAAACGCTAGGGCGCCCGTGTGCTGTGCGATGTCAGTGCACGTTAAAGATCCCCAGGTGGTCGAAATTACTCCGGAGCCCTCCACTAAGACACCTCTTTCTTCCTTTCTTCTTTCACTCCCTCCTTTATCCCTTCCCTTACGGCGCGGTGAAGTGTCCAACGATAGATGAGGCAGATAGTGCGCCATTTCCTTTTTCCAAAAAAACAATTATGATTATTATTATTATTGAAATTCAAAATAAAGTGCACCAATTATATATATATGCACACGTTCTATTTCTATATGACCAGCTGTTCCCAATGAATAACTGTTTGGTTGTGGCGAATGAAGAATCAATTTGCGTACCCCAGCTCTTTGCTTCTGTTTTTTGCTTTTACCCAGTTTTTAGCACATTCCATTCATTGCAATATACGATCTGCCCTCACTGTATGTCTTTCATACGTCGGGCTTCCTAGGCCGAAATCTCATTAGTTTTTTATATGACATGAGCAGTTAAATCGATGCGGCTGTGTTGGGCATGGTATAATTGGTATGCTTACGCCAAACATCAGTGTGAGATGAGCCTGTCCCACAATCTCATTCCGTAGATGCACTATCTCATCAGAAGTATCGCATTTCTCGCACTGTCTGGGAAATTATCGGCAGCGGTACATTGTGCAACGGCGCGTAAAAGGTACATACGCAAGAAAAATGTACCCGACAAGGGCGTTCGGGGGATGCTAAAAGCTAATTAAAATAAGCATGAGCTAACTACAAAATCCAAACAGTACGGCCCAGTCTCACAACGAAATGACAAGATATGTTTCCTAAAAAATGTTTTTCTCACCCAGTAACTACAAGTCACAAGTAAGTCACGGGCGTGACTGACCTCTCTTATTAGCAGGTCAGCATGTCTGAGGAAGACAACTCTCTGTCAAAAATTGTATCGCGACGGCGTGCATTGCACTGCAAGAAGATATCAGACAACGTGAAATCAATTACTTTCTGTTTTATTTTTATCAGATACATACCAGTATCAGGAAACTGCAAAAAGCTTTTCAACCGTGACAAAAATTTCTATACAGACTACCGACTACCCATAGACTTTTGTGAATGAAGCTCACAGGCTGCCTGCAGACAAATCTTATAGACTGTTTTACAGAACATGAATAGATTTACGGCCATGCCCCTTTATTAGATTTTGTCTATATGATCACTATAGAAAAAAGTCTACTGAAATTGTAATACACACAGGTCTACATATGATCTATAGACAATCTAGAGATTTATGGCCATTAGTTTTTTGTTGATTTTTGTTCATACGCAGTCTACAGGCTAGTCTACTGGTCCAGTGGAAACAGGTCTATAGACTGTATATAGAGGTTTCATACAGTTATAGCCTTGTGCCTTTATGTGCCTTTTTGTATAGAGGCTCATAGACCTCTGACTACTAAACTTTTAAGAGTCTATTGTCTATAGACTGTTCATAGAAAGTACAGAACAGCACAGCTTTCATAAATTACATGGGAATCAATATACGTAAAAAGTTTTGTTTATTTCAAAACTATCGGCGCTGAGCGTATGCAATAGATGCGTTAGAAGAAATGCCCCATATTATACAACCAAAGTTGAAAGTAACAGCCCGGCTAGTTTCTTGTGAAACATTCTTGCTGTTTGCTGTCAACCGTCCGGGCATGTTCACCTTTACAGCGCAAAAAATATATAAGGGTAATATAAAAAATAATCCCAGTGAATCTCTGCGCACGTGCTTTGCATCGCAAGGCATTCCTTGGGTGTCCTATTATAGAAAGATAATCTTCATCGTTTTGGTACCGTTTTATGAGGTTTTACGTCGAAAAGCGACTCAGGCTATCATGGCCGCTGTAATGGCGGTATGCGGGTAATTTCGACCGCCAGGGGTTCTTTGATATGCACTGACTTCACACAGTACACGGGCCCCAAGCGTTTCGTCTCCATCGAAATGGAACTGCCGCTGGTGGGATCGTACCACCGTCTTTCTGGACAGCTGCAGATTAACATAACTACCGAGCCCATGAGGCGGTGCTCTAAATGGTTTTCAAAGAGCGCTTTAATAAATACCGATGTTCCCTGAGCGTTCTCCCTCTGCCCTGAATACATATGTACAACCAAGACTAATCTCTCTATAGTATTCCTTGTACACTGGAAAAAAATTCTGCGAAGAACTGTGCCGCATGTCAGCATTGACTTAATTGCTGCGAGCTGTGGAGAATGGCAACCACTTAAAAGACACATCAAATCTCCTATCAGAAAAATCCCAACAGGAGAAAACATTTATTATTGTAAGCGCTATTGAACAAGAGCTTTCAAGAGTACCTTACTTGAAACCTGGTTTGCCAATACTTAAACGGGCACAAACCTTGGAAAACATACAATGGGGACAACGAACCAGCCCATCGCAGTTTTGCGCCCATAACTTCAAGCAAAAAAAGGGAACACCATATCTATACATAAGCGCGCGCTCTTAGATAGAAACGGTTTACAGCGCTTCCATGTAGCGCGCATTATCCGGAAAAACTTAAGCAGCACATTGCGGCTGCAGCTGCTCTTTTTCAAAAGTAGATGTGAGCTGTAGACAACATGGGCATTACATTCTTGACAGAACACGGCTGAAGTTTCCATTGTTTTTCTTTTGATTGCAGTTTGCGGAACGCAGTAAGGAAATGTTTATTGCATGCAGTTAACCTCACCTAATATTCCTAGAAATGTCAAAGAATGCAATGAAAGGGCTCCAGATAAAAGCTATTTCAAAGAAATTGTGCACGTGTTCAACTGAAGGCGCTGCCATAATAGCACACTGCGAGCTGTACTGCTTTCATTCACGCAAATCAGCGCCGAGCACAACTCTTTCGCGTCTCCTTAACGTATCAGTCCGAGATCAGAAACACATACTCTATCTCTAGCAGCAATGCTGTCGACAAAATCGTTGCACATGGTAGCGGGGCTCATGAAGCAGCCTCTCGAAGCGAAATGTAAACCACCCCTTCTCGTGACGACCTTTACTCAGCTTTCACAACGAAGGGCGGCCAGGCCAACGGCTGCGGACAGGGGCTCGGGAAAGAGGGATGGACGAGTACGTATCAGTACAACAAAAGAGAAGACGGGTTGCGGCTCGTAGGTTCTTCGCGTTATTTGACTATACGCTGGACGTTCGCGCCGACAACGGCTCTTATTCAACCATCACACTTTTAGCATTCCTCCCCCGCCGCATGACAGCAACTTCGACAAATTTCCCGTGCTCCATTGTACAAAGTTACAAATACCGTTGTTTAAAATGTCGCTGTCTATGACTTGCGCCGAAAGAGCATCTACCCGAATGGAGGGATGCACACCTCAGTATTGCCAAAAACAGCGGTTTATTGTCCTGACGGGCGATAACAAAAAGCTGAAAAAGAAACGTAATCCAGCTTAAAATGGGAGTGTGTGTTTCTGGCGGCGCCAAGGAAATTGAGTTCATCCGCGCTAACCCGCCCACAATTTCGTTTCGGCCGTCATTCCAGTATTCGGTAATTTTCTCGCCGCGCTACTGCCTTGAAGGATGAAAATGCAAACGCAGAGCTCGTGAGGAGCGCCGACCATACGGCGTCCTAGCCGACTGCCTTTCCGGTGCTTTAATAACAACGCAGTAGCTTGGACATAGGCGGAATTATTAGTCGAGAGCTGAATGGTTTCGCTGCATATAACGCCGCTTACAACGAAATATAGGAAGTTCGTCACAGCGCAAATAATATGGTCTACACCCACAGCTTAAAGTAGTGTAAAAGGCTAGATAAACAGCATATTATCGCAAACACTTTCAACGAATGGCGATTAAGTTGGATTACGTTGTAATCGTTATATAGCCGCCGAACGGAGACTATACTTGTGTCTATCTTGTGAGTGGTGTCATATTGATTGAGAAGGAAACTGGTGCCTTTGGAAGTCTTCAGCGTTTTGATGCCATCCTCAGGACGCGTCAAGCGTGTACGCAAAATGCTCAAGTCCTAATGACACTGGTCCTCTCCTCTGTGTTCTACTCTTGTCGTCGTTCGTCGCGCCTTTTTCAGTACATCTACAAGCTTGAACAAGCTACCCCAAGCAAGAGTTTTACTTGGAATCGCTGATGAAACTTTTCTGGGTTAAGGACGTTGAGCAGTAAAGTTCCAAAGACTCAATGGAATTCTTTCGGGCGATTCCTTTAAAGTAGAGCGTTTTCATTTTATGCGGTAGCTTTGCGGGCACCCTGACTTCCCGAATGATTGCCTATCCTCGATTTAGCAGTTAGCAACAAATATTCTTTATTTGTGCATACAGTATACATAAGATATAAAGTAAGAATTCTTTTTAAGGCTTCTTGAAACAACGGACTTAAGTATTTTAAATGGTCCTCTCCGAATGTTTTTTTCATTCCTGAATTTGCGAATGAAGCGGAGGGCTCTAGCCATAGTTGTGGTCAACTGCTGCCGAGTCGCGTTTTACACGCAGTGTGGAATGCTCATCTTATTCCACATTTAGACCCTTGAAGAACTGAGCACGTTAAGATATGCGATATAGAATGCGGCGCTAGACATTCCCAGTTTAAGTACAAATGATATAAAGATGCTACGCACATTTCCCACACTATTAAAAAGCGTTGACACCAGACAATAAGCGTCACCAAGCTAATCACTCTGGGCTGCATTTTTTTGTTACAAGGGGTAGTAAGTTCTTTTCTGTATGTCTTCAACCAGGGGCCAAGCAGGTGCTCAGATCTCACAAGAAATCAACTTACTTATCGTCCCTCTATCGTCCCTCTGACGGTGTTTGAGCTATGCTCGCACAATGCGGCTGCCGCACATTACCTGCAAGACAGCCGGAAGAGATAACACTAGTGATTTTTCCAACTGGCGTGCTTATAAACCTGAGTCTCTCTACTATCTGTGGAGATCAAATAGACAAAAATAAAATAAAAGTGTGCTGGAATTTAGTCTAAAAGCAGGCTATAAATTGTATATTGGACAAAATGACATTGAAATTTTTAGAGACTGGGGTCTAGAGGTGGTCTATAAATTGTGTCTAGAGAAAGGGAAATTCAAATTTTCACAGACTTTAGTCAGACAGTCTGTACGTTTTCTATAAGCAAAAAGAAAATTGAAATCGCAATCTCGTTGGGTAAGACACAAAAGGAAACTAAGACTGTTATTGACTTCAGTCTGTAGAGACTATGTCGATTGTACACCAAAGAAAGCTTATTTGCTTTAGTTAAAGGAAGAGGGGAGTGTACAGTTTGACTAAAGAGAAGAGAAATCTGAAATTGTTATTGGTCTTAGTCTAAATAGAGTATATTGAGTGTCTGTAGACAAAAGCGAAATTAAAGTTCTTATACACGTTGATTAAAAGGCGTTTTGTATTATGCTAATATATATATATATAGCCACTCCTTTCTCAAGACTGAAGTTATAGCTATCTTCCTCCTCTTCTTAAAGGGTCCCTAAAAAGGGTGTTTGAGATTGTCTATAAAACGCTCGTATTATGCAGTGTACAGGCCAACGAGCGTTCATGCCGCGTAAAAGACCGCAAAAGCGAGCCGATAATTTACAATACAATCTTTAAAACCCCGCTTCCGCACCTAACGGCGACCTGCGGTGCTAGGCTTTCGCCCGAATCCGCACTAGTTATGTCAGCGTCCGCGCTCGTTACGTCATGTAGCGCTCGTTACATCAGAAGCGGACTGCTAGCCTTGGTTCGCGCGCGTCGGCAGCCGGCGGAGGGGTTCGAGAGCGAGGGGCCGGCGGAGGAGCGCCGACGTTTCAGCGTGCAAAATGTGAAGAGAGAGAGAAAGGGGCTAATACACGGAAATTCAAATTTTGACTAAAGATAACTCCGCTTCTACGAAGCGCATCTAAAAAAATCTTGCTGGAGGATGTTTGTGAAGCGCCGTCCTTTAGCATCCTAGGCACATCGCATGTTTGTTGAGAACCCCTTTCACAGCCCCTTTAAGGAGTTGGCATTGGCACAACTCCTTAAGTAGAGGAAGAAGACCCCTGTAACTTCAATCTTGAGAAAGTACAGGCTCTGTACGAAACGTCGACTCAAAATAAATCTGTATAAATGAAGCGTTTCTCAAATCTGCTTTTTACCTCTAGCAACCAAATCCGTTTATCTTTCTATACTATAATATAATATATATATATATATATATATATATATATATATATATATATATATATATATATATATATTTTGTCACGTAGTGGTGACGGCAGTCGAAGCAGCGATGAAGACGGACGAAAGGATCTTCTAAAAGAACTGTTTATTGGGCTGACTTGCACCCAAAATGGACTGAATCACTCGGCGGCGGCGAAGCGACAAGCGTGCTCGGCGGTCGTCGAACAGAATGCCCGCCGCTGTCGGCCGTGCTCAATTTAAAGCTGATAGCGAACATTCGAGATAAAGGGCGCAAAGTTACTAGAACATTCCGGAACAACGTAGAATCAGCTTTGCCTGGCTGCGATCAATCGAGATAAATCTAGTCGCGTCTTGCGTCGCAAACAAGGCGATAAGGTGGTGTCGCGGCAGATTTGAAAAACGAATAAACACTGCAAATATTCGCGGCATTACTCCCCTCTCAAAGAAGCATCGACCCGATGCATTAAAACAAATAAAGCGACTAGTAAGGGGAAAAAAACGGATCTTGCGAAAATAGAGCATGGAAATGCAGCGGCCTTTAGCGCGCATAATACGGCTTCAGACGGACTACATGGACAACTTCTGGTCGTACGCGGCGTCGCTGGGATGCAGTCATTGCGTCAGGGATGACTTCATAATCCAGTTCACCCAGCCGACGAAGAACCTTGTACGGGCCGAAATAGCGGCGCAAAAGCTTTTCACTCAATCCACGGCGGCGAATGGGCGTCCACACCCAGACTTGGTCTCCTGGCTTGTATTCCGCGTTGCGTCTTCGTAAGTTGTAGCGTCTGGCGTCGGACCGCTGCTGATCTTTGATCCGTAATCGGGCAAGCCTTCGAGCTTCTTCTGCGCGTTGAAGGTAGGCGGCAACGTCGACGTTCTCTTCTTCTGTAACGTTGGGCAGCATGGCGTCTAGCGTGGTCGTGGCATCCCTGCCATGGACGAGCCTAAAAGGGGTCATCTGGGTGGTCTCCTGCACTGCGGTGTTGTAGGCGAAGACGACGTAAGGCAGGATGACATCCCAGGTTTTATGTTCGGCATCAACATACATAGCGAGCATATCGGCGATGGCTTTGTTCAGGCGCTCGGTCAGTCCGTTGGTCTGCGGATGGTATGCAGTTGTCCTCCGGTGGCTGGTTTGGCTGTAGCGCAGGATGGCTTGCGTGAGTTCTGCCGTAAATGCTGTTCCTCTGTCCGTGATGAGCACATCGGGGGCGCCGTGTCGAAGAAGAATGCACTCCACGAAAAATTTGGCCACTTCTGCTGCTGTTCCGTTCGGTAGGGCTTTCGCCTCGGCGTAGCGGGTCAGGTAGTCGGTCGCTATGATGATCCACTTATTTCCAGATGTTGACGTTGGAAAAGGGCCAAGCAAGTCCATGCCAATCTGCTGAAAGGGCCTTGAGGGAGGTTCAATGGGGTTCAGAAATCCTGCTGGTCGTGTGGGAGGAGTCTTTCGTCGCTGACAATCTCGGCATGTTTTCACATAGTGTGCGACATCGGCAGACAGTCGGGGCCAGTAATACTTGTCTTGAATGTGGCGGAGGGTGCGAGTAAACCCGAGATGTCCAGCTGTCGGCTCGTCGTGTGAAGCCTGTAGAACTTCTTCGCGGAGACAAGTAGGTACAACAAGGAGGTAGGCTGTTTTGTTCGCTGTAAAGTTCTTCTTCACAAGGACCTCATTCTGCACACAGAAAGAAGACAGTCCTCGCTTGAATGAAGCGGGGGGTGAAGAAACCTTGCCTTCCAGGTACTCGATGAGGCCTTTTAGGTTGGGGTCCGAGCGTTGCTGCTGAGCAAAAGAGCTTGCGCTGATGGGTCCCAGGAAGGCGTCCTCATCGTCGTCCAGCGGCGGTGCATCTACAGGGGCTCGTGAGAGGCAATCGGCGTCAGTGTGCTTGCGTCCGGACTTGTAAACGACGGTGACGTCAAACTCCTGGAGACGCAGACTCCATCGAGCGAGTCGGCCAGAGGGATCCTTCAAATTGGCAAGCCAGCAGAGCGCGTGGTGGTCGCTGACCACCTTGAACGGCCGTCCGTAGAGGTAGGGGCGGAATTTCGACGTAGCCCAGATGATGGCAAGGCACTCCTTCTCAGTGGTCGAATAGTTAGCCTCGGCCTTGGAAAGAGAACGGCTAGCGTATGCGATGACATTCTCCAGCCCGTCACTTTTTTGAACGAGAACGGCGCCTAGTCCCACGCTGCTTGCGTCGGTATGAACTTCAGTATCGGCGTTTTCATCAAAATGCGCAAGGATCGGTGGGGACTGTAAACGACGCTGAAGTTCTTTGAAGGCTTCTGCTTGCGGCGCTTCCCATTTAAACGGCACGTCTGCCTTCGTCAGTTGGGTCAGGGGCTCGGCGATGCGCGAAAAGTTTTTCACAAATCGTCGGTAATATGCGCATAGTCCGAGAAATTGCGCACTGCTTTCTTATCGGCCGGCGGTTGAAACTGTTCAATAGCGGCTGTTTTCTGCGGGTCTGGGCGTACTCCTTCCTTGCTAACGATGTGGCCTAGAAACAGCAGCTCTTCGTAGGCAAAGTGGCATTTCTCTGCTTTCAAGGTTAGGCCAGACGACTTGATTGCGTCTAGTACTGTTCGAAGTCTTTTGAGGTGCTCTTCAAAGTTCGAAGCGAAGACAACGACGTCATCTAAATATACCAGACAAATTTTCCACTTCAGGCCGGCCAGCACTGTATCCATTACTCGCTGAAACGTCGCTGGTGCGGAACAGAGACCAAATGGCATCACCTTGAACTCAAACAGCCCATCCGGAGTTATGAATGCTGTCTTCTCGCGATCTCTTTCGTCGACCTCAATTTGCCAGTAGCCGCTCTTGAGGTCCATCGATGAGAAATATTTGGCGTTGCAGAGGCGGTCCAGTGTGTCGTCGATGCGGGGGAGGGGGTAGACGTCCTTCTTTGTTATGTTGTTCAAGCGGCGGTAATCCACGCAGAACCGAAGTGCGCCGTCTTTCTTTCTCACTAGAACCACCGGTGCCGCCCATGGGCTGTTTGAAGGCTGGATGACGTCGTCGCGAAGCATTTCTTCGACTTGGTCCCGGATGGCTTGTCGTTCTCGCGGAGACACACGGTAGGGGCTTTGACGGAGAGGTCGGACGTGTTGATCCGTTATAATGCGATGCTCGGCAATTGGCGTCTGTCGCACCTTCGGCGATGTCGAAAAGCACTCACTGTAGTTTTGAAGCAGATTGCGGATCTGGTCTTGTCTGTTCCGGTGCAGGGCTGGGTTGATATCGAAAGTGGGCGAGTTCTCTTTTTCAGGGGGATCTTCTGCGGAGGGGTCGGAGAGGGCGAAGGAATCTCGTACGTCAGATATTTCGTCGTAGAAAGCAATCGTCGTTCCTCTGTTAATATGCCGGTATTCTTCGCTGAAGTTAGTCAGCAGTACTTCGGCCTGGCCATTGCGGAAATGTGCGATGCCTCTTGCGATGCTGATTCCTCGGTCTAGTAGCAACTGCATGTTCCCCTCGATGATGGCTTCAGTGTTTATGGCTTTCGTGGCGCCTACGGTCACGATAACGCTTGAACGGGGTGGGACGCTCACTTCTTCCTCCAGGACACTTAGGGCAACCTGATTTTCCCGAGTTTTCATCGAAGCGACGGCTTCGTCCGTCGAAAGCGTGATCAGCTTGGATCGCAGGTCGATGATCGCCTGATGCTCATTAAGGAAATCCATACCCAAGATCACTTCGCGGGAGCATTGCGGTAGCACAACAAAGGTCGCAGGATAGGTATGTCCTTTGACAGTCACTCGCGCTGTGCATTGTCCTGATGGCGTAATGAGGTGGCCCCCAGCGGTGCGAATTTGTGGGCCGTCCCAAGCCGTTGTGACTTTTCTGAGCTGCGCAGCGAATGTTCCATTCATCACCGAGTAATCGGCTCCTGTGTCGACTAGAGCGGTAACTTTCCGGCCGTCGATAGTCACTTCTAGGTCGGAGGTCCTGGCTCTTGCATTGCATGTCGCTCTCGGCGTCGGGTCACGGCTTCGTCGCGTATGCGAGTCACGGGTTGGGCGTGTGGTCGAAGCTCCTCTGGGTGGCGGCGTCGATTTCAAGGTAGCTTGCGTCGTGGTCGAGGTTCTCATTGTGTGCGGCGTCGGTGCAGCGAGTGTCGGTTCTTCATGTGGCGTCGCGGGTGCAGCGTCTTCATGGGGCGTGGTCGGTGGAGGATCTTCGGCGTTTAGCTCGTGAGCAACCTCACCTCCAGAGGTTGCTGCCTTTAGTTTCCCCTACGGGGGCTGGGCGACCTTCCTCGTACCGCGGCTGCGTAGCTGCGGCGTGGCGACGCAAAGCGCGAGGTTGACGGCGGTGGTGAGCGCGAAAAGCGGTTCGGCGTGTACTCTTCTCGACGCAGGTACTCGTCGATTTCGTGCGGACGTTGTCCGAAGGTTGGTCGTGGGGCGTTAACGGCAAATCCTCGAAGACCGATACGTCGGTACGGGCAGTGACGAAGAATATGCCCGGCCTCACCGCAATGGAAGCACAACGGCCGGTTGTCGGAAGTCCTCCAGGCGTCGCATTTCCTGGGGCTTGAGGGTCGGTCATAGGCTGGGCGGACGGGGGCTGGGAGGCGGCGTTGTGGACCAAGTGGCTCATTTCGGGGAGGACGTGGGGGTTGTCGTTGGGGCTGAGCAGTCCTTACTGCAGCGGCGTAGGTCATGGCCTGGGGTTCTGTGGCCGTCGGGGTGCCAAGTGCCTGTTGCACTTCTTCCCGTACCACGTCCATCAGAGTCGATGCTTGTGGCTGTGGGGAGGATGGCAGTAATCGGCGTAGCTCCTCTCGGACGATTTCGCGGATAACGTCCCGCAAGCTGTCGCTGGTGGTGGCCGCCGTGTCCGAACGGATTGCATAGGCAGAGGAAGGGCGGTTGTACTGCCGAGCTCGGACGTCGAGGGTCTTCTCAATCGTGCAGGCTTCCTGCATGAATTCCTCGACCGTTTTTGGCGGCTGACGGACGAGGCTGCCAAAGAGTTGTTCTTTTACGCCGCGCATTAAGAACTGAACTTTCTTTTCCTCGGTCATCCCGGGATCGGCGCGGCGAAATAGGCGCTTCATCTCCTCGACGTAGCTGCGGACGGGCTCATTCGGAAGCTGGATCCTGGACTCGAGGAGTCGTTCGGCTCTTTCTTTCCTCACGACACTGGTAAATACCTTCAATAGTTCTCTCTTGAATAGCTCCCATGTCGTAAGGGACGACTCGTAGTTTTCGTACCACGTGCGTGCGGAGCCATCCAATGAGAAAAAAACGTGTCCAATCTTTGCCGCATCATCCCACTTGTTGAATGACGCCACGCGCTCAAATTGATCCAACCATTCTTCAGGGTCTTCGCCTAGGGATCCATTGAAAGTTGGCGGCACCCGCGGCTGCTGCAGTATGATCGGTGTCGACATCTTCGGCGAGATTGCGGTGCTCGTAGCCGCGTCTTTTCGCTGTCTTGTGCGGTTCGGCAGTTTCCCGAACTCAGGCTCCTCTCCCTGGAGACGTCGGCTGGCTCGCTGAGCTGCTGGCTCGTCCTCGGGTGCGAAGCGCTCAGGGCTGGCCTCACGACTTGAAGGGGGCGTCCGGAACATGGAAGGCTACCCCGCACCTCCACCAGATGTCACGTAGTGGTGACGGCAGTCGAAGCAGCGATGAAGACGGACGAAAGGATCTTCTAAAAGAACTGTTTATTGGGCTGACTTGCACCCAAAATGGACTGAATCACTCGGCGGCGGCGAAGCGACAAGCGTGCTCGGCGGTCGTCGAACAGAATGCCCGCCGCTGTCGGCCGTGCTCAATTTAAAGCTGATAGCGAACATTCGAGATAAAGGGCGCAAAGTTACTAGAACATTCCGGAACAACGTAGAATCAGCTTTGCCTGGCTGCGATCAATCGAGATAAATCTAGTCGCGTCTTGCGTCGCAAACAAGGCGATAAGGTGGTGTCGCGGCAGATTTGAAAAACGAATAAACACTGCAAATATTCGCGGCAATATATATAGTCTATACAATGTTTATAGACAAAAGGAAATGAAGAATCTAATAGACTTAAGTCTACTAAAAGTCTATAAACTGTCTATAGAAAAAGGGGAGGTTTATAAATGGCAAGAGTCTATAAAATTTGTAGAAGGTCTATACACCATTATATAATGGCGGGCAGCTAGGCAGAGCATAAGAAAAGGCATTCCGATTATAAAAAAAAAGCAGGAACACTAGAAAGATCTTATATAGGCATAAGCGATGCAAAGTAATGCGTTTGAGAAATAAAAAATAATGCCATTAAAATACAATTTTCGACCGTCAACAGTCGAGATGCGCAGCATACGTTGGAGGAAGACAGCAATGACGAAATCAAACTTGAATTTTAATAGCTTACTCATGTAGTCTCTGAAGCAGCGCATTAATAAAAATAAATATAACTGTCGAAACTTAAATCATCCAAAAATGAAGCCGAAAAACTTTGTGCTACAAAAGTGCATAATAAATAAGCATATATCTTCCAGCACTATCGACATAGTTGTGTTTAAGTTGTTAAGGTCGTGTTAACGATAAAATCGTGACAGGTGGAATGAAAAGTTGCTATCATTTGGTGCCTATTTAGTTTTGATGCAAGCTTATGTCTGAATGTCTCCTGTGAATGATTCTTGCGACGACAAGGAAAGTAGTGCACGTTGTGAATGCTCCTTGTGGAGACAAAAAAACCTGACGCCTTCCTTACGGGATGGCTTTTAAGTTTTCATAGAAGTAACTCTGAAAAATTAAAGTATTTCGCAGGCCGTTCTTATGATCTATCATCCGAACTCCAAAGCACTGGTAAATTTGTTATTTATGGGCGCAGCGAGATGACACATGCATTTTATGCTCTGAGGCGATAATGTATTTATTTCTAGCATGTGTTTATAAACTTTCCCTTCACGAGTGACCGCTTTTTTGCCGGCCTTTCTCATCTGTGTTCATTTTAATTCGTCAGTCACTGCGGAACAGTCACAAACTTGACAAACTCTCCGTCTCAATTCCACAGTGGTTGGTGTGCTAAGTGGCGGTAAGAAAGCTTGGCAACTATATTTTGATTGGATTGGAAAACATTTAATTCGTCAGAAAAGGCAGAATGCAGACGATCCGTGCTAGGTGTCTATCAGTTCACGGCTGACAGCGACCTGGGTAGCCCATTCAATGACCCTGGTTTGAACTCCCAAGTCTGAGCTGACCAACATGGCCTCCCACTGCTCGAGAGTAGGAACCTGTATTAGAGATTTCGGGGGCGGCTCCTCTTTACAATTCCACAATAGGTGATCATAAGTGGCTAAATCACCACATAATGTACATGCAGGGTCGTATTCACCGGGGTAGAATTTTGACAACAGGTAAGGCGTCATGAAGGATCGCGTCTGGAGTCGCCTCCAAGTGGTCTCCTGCTCCTTATTAAAGGCTTTGTCTGGAGGAGGGAATATCCTCCTTTCAAGTTTAAAATGATTAGTAATATCGTGAAAAGATGATAGGCCGTCCTTCGAAAAACTCTCAGCAACGACAGCGTCCCCTGCTCGGCTGACGAATCCTCGAGCTGTTATGTGTGCCGCTTCGTTACCAGGGTTCCCCGAGTGAGCCGGGACCCATATCAATTCAATAATTTTGTCTAAGTCTTTGGTTTGACCCAATATGCTCATTGCTGCCTGAGAAATTCTGCCCCTCGCATAATTGCGTATGGCAAATTTAGAGTCGCTGAGTATGGTAGTAGCTTCTGTGTTAATGATAGCAAGGGCGATTGTCGCCTCTTCTGCCGTTTCCGAGGATTTCGTTATGGTAGTGCCGGAGACTATCAGTTTACCTTGCGTATCCACCGCCGTTAGTGCGAACGCTTGTTTCTGGGGATATTCTGCGGCATCTACATATACTGCATGTTCATCTTGGTTGTATATGTTGTGTAGAGCTTTTGCCCTAGCCCTTCTTCTCCCCTCGTGGTGAGCAGGATGCATATTCTTAGCTAGTGGCTTAACTCTTATTACCTTAGCGATGCGTTTAGGTATCTGTGTTTTGGTATCTTGGGGTGGCAACTGTATGCCTAGTCCTAAACGATCAAGCATGGTTCTTCCTGCTTTGGTGCGGGAAAGCCGGCCTCTCTGAATTGTTAAGTGTGCCTCTGTAAGCTCGTCTAAGGTGTTGTGTACTCCCAAGCCCAGAAACCTTTCGGTGGAGGTACAGTTCGGTAGCCCTAATGCTACCTTGTATGCTGTTCTAATCATAGACTCTACTTTGGCTTTTTCACTACTGTCTAATTTTAATTATGGGAGTGCGTAGACAAGCCTGCTATATAGTCCGTTCATCTTTTATTTAGAGCTACGAAAGCGATGATAGGGAAAACGGGAATGCGAAATAAGCGACTAGTGGGGTAGGCATTACATGATACTACTCATTCTGAGAATGACAGTTTTCCTTATTCTAGGCACTTATTTAGTGACGTAAAATTTGCTTAGTAGGTGCTGAGGAGTCCGTGCCTTGTGCGACAATAGAGGCACCTGGATCGGTAGCGTAGAAACAGCAAACATAGGCTGACAACTATTACCCCATTTTAAACTTCGCCATAATGAGCGCTAGAGATCAGCGATATACTAACCCGTTAATACGCTCTTATTCCACTAAGTGTTTATATTCTCATCCTGGGTACTTTCTTCCATTCAACTATCCCAGTGCGCATCGTCGACTACCCACTTCTCGATAGAGCTGCCTTTTTCCTCAGTGCGACTACATACTTTCTTCCTCTGCTCCTTTCCGACAAGGGTCGTGTCATTATGGGTTCGGTTTCATAATGCATGGGTGCATTCTGCGAAAAAACAATAATACTTTTTGTTTGAAACCTTAAAGTGGCTGAAGGAAATTTAAAGTTGGATTGTTTTCAAATATTACCGTGTTCTAACAAAAACATGCCCCTTTCACACAAAATGTATCTTCGACAGGCCATGAAAAATGAAAGATGAAATACACCTATTGGCACTACAGGCAGTTTCTTCGAGGAAGCTGCGGTAACATGAACAGAATTTCTGTGCGCGAATCCCTGAGACTCTGTTTAACTCCCTTTAGCAGCCAAACTGTCCCAACGATATTTTTTTGACCCGGACGAAACGAGTTTGAATTGAGTGGTAGGAAGTCGTGTAAATCTAATTTTCTCAACATTAAATGCGCCAGCTGCAGCTGAACAAATATTTAAGGGAAATTGAAAACTTAGCAAGAGATTATACGTGAAAGAGTATTCCTGCGGTACACTATTTTATTACACGTACCTCAGGGGCCTTTGGGTGAGGGCTTTACATTTGCTCCTCAGAACCTGCTGAGCAAATTTTACTTGACTAAATAAGTGCCTAGAATAAGGAAGACTTTCAACGTTTAACTGCGCAGAAAGGTGACTGCACTGCAGAGGTGATCGGAAATCTAATTTCCAATACTATACAACATTCGTCGACTCCGTATCCAGTGAAGGTTGCGTGGTTTGCATGAAGTGCGTTCTATAGAGTTTCCCGGAAAATTAGAGGCGCCGCTTCCGACCGTGAACACTCATGAAAGCTAGCGGATCTGAACTTGCTGCATACAGCGGCTACAGCATCCTGAGGGAACAGACTGCGAAGTGGCATACTTAGTGGTTGTACTGGTGTCTCATCTTACAGTATGGTTTTCGCTGTTTTATTAGGAAATTGTTCACATTATTGACGACCATCGCCGTGCTGTTTTCTTCCTAATGCATCGCTACTTGTCTTTTGACTGCAAGATGACTTTGCACGAAAAAACAGTCAACCCGACATGACCAGCTAAATTTTTCCATCACCAGCGGCAGTAGCAGGTGTCGCAATTTATGCCGCCACGTGTAGATTGCTCTTACGCAGTTTTCTGATTTATCAAATCTCTGCTTCCGGCAAGAACGATATATTCCCTACTTCGCGACACAAACACATCAGTTAAGCTTGACTTAGTATTTTTCTTTAGGGTACGTTTAGAAAAAAACATAAAAATCACTGTAGCTTCTTCTTCTGGCGGGATGAAGAAAACCGAGCAGGGGTTGAGTGCTTGTGAGCCAATATTTTGAACACGTTGGGCGAGAGTTACCCCAGAAAGTTTTCCGTAGTGTTCAAGATTGTGAAATTCTGAGTATCCCTTGAGACGCGAAAAAAAAACGTACCCAGAAAAGGAACAAAAACTTTGAAACTGGTTTACTTCTTCACCGCTCGAGAGCCTGCTTAGGCGCAAGCATTCGGGCTGCGGAGAAGTTGACGCAGTCGACTAAAGCGACTACTGCAGAGTACTTTGCAGCTTTCCGTTCTCCCGCATAATGCATGAAGCAAGGCCCAATATCGTAATCGGTGGCAGCAAAACTTTGTTACTCTGTTCCAAACGTTTCCAAGAATACGCCGCAATGCTTATCTAAGATTAAATTTGGCATGCTTTCGTTACATGGGAGTCTTGACAAGAAGAAATATTCAATGAGGCCCAGGATGATTATACGTAGAAAAAAAATCTACATGTAGCTTTATAGTGATATTCCGCTTGTGCTAACTGGGTGAAACGAAAGTCAGGCAAGCGGCTGCTGCTTGCTGTAAAAACATGACGCAAAACAACCGCTTTTTACTGGAAAGTTGAGAGCTTTGCACTTGGGCCGTTGTTCGTATCATGACTTCATATTATTAAGCCTAACAGAACCGAAACAAACGTAGAAAAAAGCTACAGCAATGCACGGAAGCCAACCGGCATTGAATACCCACTTACTGGCCGACACTGCTTAATGACGGTGAGAAATAGGAAGGTAATAGGAGCAGAAAAATAAAGCGCAATCATGAAGCGATGAAGGGCTTTACAAACCAAGTTTCTGAGTTCAAAAAATCCTACATGGAAGTTTCGCGGAGCTAACAAAGAATCTGGAGCTAGAAAAGTTTCTCAGCAGCTGAATTTGTCGCGCTGATTAACGCCTATTCTGTGTTTATCGCCTAAATGTAATATCCTTTTAAGGCGAAAGCATTAAATGGCTCAACGGCAATAAAAGTGGCGTTGTCGTTGATCTGCAGCAGTGCTCTAAAAAATCTCAGGTGAGATTACAGTTGTGTCAAACCAAAATTTGACACAGTTTCTTCCGAAGGTGCGGAGAACTGACTTCAGGACTTCAGACAGCGAGACGGGCATGGAATCCAGAGACAAAGAAATTGGGTCGCTTGGTGGCAAAAAAAGGTGAACCTATAATATGCTTTGCTTTACGACTGTATGCTACTGAGTAGGTTTGTCATCACAAAAGATTTGAGAAATTATAAAATAAACAAAGAATGAAAAACAATAACAAAACAAAAATGAAACGATGCTTTCGCATTCAGAGAACGTAAGATGCCTTAAATGTGCTCCGTAATGTTTCTACTTTTGCTGTGCATCAGTTCTGCGAATGCCACATTGCCTTCTTGAACTTTCGTATATACACCGGAGTAAGACTATTCGCAGCAGAGTGTTTTAGCAGTGCAGTTCGAAGATGTGTTATAAATGGTGCGGTTTTTTTCTGGGTTTAGCACCTCCATGACATTAAAAGGCGACATTTTGTTGACCTCTATGCAGCTTCTCTCAAACCAGGTTGATTCAATATACATTTCCTTCTCTCTTTTAACAGAAACCTGTAATATGTTAAGTAGAAATTATAAAGACGACCTCGTGGACAAACTGCTACAAGAGATTTGAAAACAAGAACATGTTTGGCGTATCCACAGCAAAGTAAGTGGTGTTCGCAAAGGGTGAAAAAAAATGAAGGCACGCCTGGTTGTGTTATATCCTTATGAATGCCTTATAATGAAAAATGGAGCAAAGTAAAAAAAATTGGCTGCTTTGAAATGTAGAGAGATGCAAGTTAAAACAACTTTTATTTACTACTCCAGGATGGAAATTATCTGACTTCACACAATAAGCCTGAGGTCAAGTAATGTTTTAAAAGAGCGCCCCATTTGAGCAACTCATTGCCTTATTCGGCCGAGAGCTTTTACTGAACTGGCAGTGACTGCGAGGACTAGCAGGAAAATATGACGAAAGCAAGAAATAACAAAATAGAAGAAGGCACCAACACATGAACTGTATCTGTCGATATTTTCTAGAGTGTACGAACGCTCTCATGATTTTTGTGAAGCGATTGTTCCAGTTACTTTTTACAGTTTTTTATATAACGTATAACTATGACTTCTCAGCTAGATTCATAGAAGTGAATACTTAGAAAATTTCACCACCCTGATCGATCGGGAACTGTGATAGAAACAACAATCCGGCAATGGATAATATTGTCACCGTAAGTAACATCCATATTGCCGCGAATATTTGCAGTGTTTGTTCGTTTTTCAAATCTGCCGCCACACCACCTTATCGCTTTCTTTGCGACGCAAGACGCGACTAGATTTATCTCGATTGATCGCAGCCAGGCAGAGCTGTTTCTACGTTGTTCGGGAATGTTCTAGTAACTTTGCACGCTTTATCTCGAAAGTTCGCTATCAGCTTTAAATTGAGCACGGCCGACAGCGGAGGGCATTCTGTTCGACGACCGCCGAGCACGCTTGTCGCTTCGCCGCCGCCGAGTGATTCAGTTCATTTTGGGTGCAAGTCAGCCCAATAAACAGTTTTCTTTTAGTAGACCCTTTCGTCCGTCTTCATCGCTGCTTCGACTGCCGTCACCACTACGTGACAATATTAGTTTATAGAATTTCTCATTCACTGTTTCCCTCGGCGCTGTGCACCAACAAATTTGGCTACATCGCGCCAAAATGCACGCGCTTATGAGAAGCTTGGAGGCAAAGCAACCTCTCCAGTCCACGTAACTCGTCGAAATAGCCAAAATTTGTTGGTGCACAGCAGCGAGGGGCCACCGGGAATAAGAACTTGTCAAAACTAATATGGATGTTGCTTGCGGTGGACTACACGCCTCTCAGTAATTAAGGAGCCCAACAGTTAACTATTCAATATCAGTTAGCCAGCTGCTATTTAGAACATCTTAGCTGCATTATGATGTACTACACCACTGAAAATGCGATGCTGCAAATTACGGTCTTCTAACTAAAAAGTCCATTTTTAAAATTGTCTAAAGTCGTAGGTGAAACAACTTGTATTCGCTACTTTTTGGAACTAACTTCTCAGTCAAGCTTGGCTTAGTGTTCCAGAGTAGTGCACGTGCGTCAAAGCAGAACAGAATATAAAAATTATTATATCTGCCCTTTCGGAGCGGGTTGTAGGAAAAGAAGAAAAGCTTGCACTGAGTGCTTGCGAATCAATATTTTGAATAAGTCGTGTGTGACTTACCAGAGAAAGTTTGCAGTAGTTTTCAGTGTTTTGAAATCCTGAGTAACCTTTTACACGAAAAAAAAAACATACCCAGAAAATGAAGGAAAGACCAAGAAAGGTTTGTACTTCAAACTTCATGTTACTTCATAACGCCGATTTATAGGTGTTCATTTCTTCATGGCTAGAATGTCTGCTTACATATAGGCATGCTGATTGCGGAGGTGTTCGTTGGGTCGACTAAAGCCGCTACTGCATAGTTCTTTGCAGCATTGCGTTCTCCCACATAACGCGAGAAGCAAGTCCGCGATTTCGTAATTCCTGAGACCAAAACTTTGTAGCTCTGTTCCGGACCTTTCTAAAAAGGTTACGTTGCACTGTTGACTAAAACTTCAATTCGGCATGACTTCGCTACTGGAGAGCATTGACAGGAACGAATATTTATCGAGGGGCAACATCATTATCTATAGAAATAACAAATTCTCATGCAGCTCAATATTGATCTGCTTCTGCGAGGCGGGAGAAACATAGGTTAGAGTCACGAATTTCTTGTTTGTCATAAGCAGCTTGCTGCAGAACAACTATATAGAAATGGAGAATTGATAGTTATACTTTGAGGCGCTTCTCACATCATAATTCCTTATTACTAAGCCAAACACGGCCCAAACAGGCGTAGATAAAGCTAAAGAAATTCATGGAACAAACCGGAATTCAAACCACATTAGCGGCCCGGAAGTCTGCAATGACGCTGCGAAATACAAAGGTAATATTGGCAAAAGAACTACTGAACCAATGAAGTGCTTTAAAAACTACAATTCCGAGTAATAAAAGAAGCTACACTGAAATTTGACGTATGAATAAAAATCTAGAGCTTGAAAAGTTTCTCGGTATCTGAATTTTTTCCGCTGATTTAAACCTGTCTTTCTTTGCTAAAGAGCTAAAATTTTTAATGCGAAAATATTATATGGCTCATCGGCAATGAAATAAGGTGTGCGCGTTTTTCAGCAGTCGTGGTGTCAAAAAGGCACGCTGGCGTCCCCATGACGTCAAGGAAAAAGTGAATTTCTACCGCAAGCGCCGGGGATTTGAACCCTCAACTTTCAGACTCCTTAGTGAGCATGCAATGCACAGGCCACAGAAGCACGTTGCTTTTTGCAGAACAAAGGTGAATGTAAGTATACGTTGCCTTACGACTGTATTATAATGAGTACATGTGTGATTAGGAATAAAAGAGAAAACATTTGACTATATAAAAACTTAAAACAAAAATAAATAAAACAAAACGCAAGGTTGCCGAATTCAAAGCACATTAGTAGTGTTAAGTGCTCACCGTAACTTTTTTCCTTTGGATTTGCAACACTTCTGAGAATGTCGCATTGCCTCCTTGAACATGCCCGTATGACTCATTGCAGCAGGATGTTTTCAGCAGCGCAGTCTTAGGCGTAATTCCTGGCGTTGCAAATGGCGCATTTTTCTCGGATTGACACCTTCTGTCCAGTGAAAGATGAGGTTGTGCTAACCTAAGTGTAGCTTCGCTCAAACCAGATTGATTCCGTACACGTTTGCTTCTGTCATTAGAAGGCATCTCTTTGACTATAAGCAGAAACTTTACCAGGCCTGATCTCGCGCACATAATACTACCTCACATACGAGTATTCAACTCTTCTTCCTGTTCAATTAACACACTTAGCTGCACGACAGATACATCGTACAGATATTCATCTGCACCACTGTTGACTCAATATCGCAGATAACAGTTTAAACAAATTATGAACTCCGCCCAGTCTACTCCTAATGATTTTCTAACGAAACGTTCAAGAGCCTCTGGAATATTTTATCACAGTTCAAAAGACAGGAAAATCATTGTCGCACCCACGGATCTGATGGATGGCTGATACCGCAAACGCGCACATTTACTTTGGCAGCCACTCGCTCACATGCAACTTGCATTTTTATTAGATAAATTCCTCTATGAAAGCCTTCAATTAGCCATGTTGAATTAAAACCAAATGCGCTTATATTTGCGTAACTGATGCCTGTTTTAATTAATTTCATATCATTAGATGTGTTTTGAACGGTCTACCGTGTTTGTCACCTATGTTTATTCTTGGTCAAATGAATTTCTCAGGATCTGAAATGAACATCATGGCGTTGCACAGAAATAAAACAAACGGCACGTGAATGCGTATAAGACCAAAAAATCGATTTGAATTCGACCTTGGTGAATGCATATTGTCGTGCACGTAAACGTATGCGTTTGTGTTCAAGCTTTCTCACAGCGTATTGCACTGCTGCCTTGTAAGAGCATCTCGCACCCTTAAGCTATCAACGCCAGCTTAATCGTCTGATGGCCTCCAACTCTTCATTCGAAAAAAGTTCCAGCTGCCGTGAAGTTAGCTGCCCACCAACGATCGATATACTTGCCTGAAAGCATCACAAATGGCGATAAAATTCGATGCAAACACAAACTAATACAAACACAGCCAGCTTTGAGCGGACATGCAGGCGAGTAGAGCATACTCGCAGCTAGCTGCACCCTGTGATGCTGCCGCTCCGCTCCGTTATTGCAACGATCCCCCCCCTCTCCTCCTCCCCTCTGTCAGCGAAATGACCAGTCAAAGAGATCATAAATGTAGAGGATGCATGCATACGCATGTGTGTGCACAGCCTAAAGGCGAACACCGCCTACACCTCCACATCAATGTGCCCCTCACATGCTAGACATACATGCAATGAGTGTCAAGCCAGCATGAGGAGCCAGAAAGAATGCTTGAGAGATTTTGCCTATTGTGACGCAACAGCGCTTTCTTTACGCAAAATTTATTGCCCCAGGGCATCAATGATGGCAGAAGGTGTGATGAATGATGTAGTAGACATTAAATGAATGGAAAAATGTTAGCTGATTTGATGAAGTCTAGTAGAAAACAGTGGTACAGTCCCTGCGTCCAGGCAATGTATGAAGCAGGGTTGCTTGATGAAAGACTTGCTACCATCAGGTGCCGGATCCTTGTAGGCTTGAGAGCTGGGCAGTCCCACAGTAAGTGATGAATGTCGGCCTCAATGTCCTCGTGTTTACATATCGGACATACTGGCCGAGGAAACAATTCTCGGTACTGAGGCCCCTTCCGAGTTATGGCTGGTGTGAGGGCAACCTCGACCTGGATCCTCCTAAGCGCAGCCTCCTCTGCACGGGTAAGACTGTGGGGGAGGGTTACCGCACACGGAGGGATGAGAGCACGTGTGCGGCGCCGGAGGAGTTCCTTTCTTGATGAAAGGAGGCTAAAATTGTCCAGATGAAGGAGCCGAGGCGGTGATGAGTTTGTATTCGTAAGGCGGGTCGCTAAATCTGCCTGGCTTTGATAGGTCAGCAGATCCCGTGGGACCCACTCAATACGTACTGGCTGCGGGATGCGTGCCGCGAGCCGGTGGATATCCTGACATATCGTTGGACAGCGGCTAACACGTCATAGCAACCGGACAACTTGAAGGGCGTCAGTGCGGATGACAACGTGGGCCGCAGGGAGCATAGTTATGGCGGCCACGGAAAAGAGTGCTTCTTGAACTGCAATGATCTTAGCACAAAAGGGCTAAAGGGGTTCCATAAGCTGAAACCAAGAGGTTTGATTCAGGACAGGTCTGCACGGGCAGTAGATAGCTGTTGTTGCTTTGCAGTCTTGTATGCTTTCGTCTACGCAGATAACAATGGATCCTTCAGGGAGGCAAGCATCTTGTTCCTCAAATTTCTGGCGAAGCAGATGTTGGCCGGCGATTAGCTGTTGGCTTGTTGTCGCTGAGCTGTACAAACTTCCATGGGGGAAAAACTGGCGTTGGCGGCTGAAGAATGGAGTGTGATGTTGCATAAGTTCTCAGTGCATGCGTGGAGTGCGATAGACTGGCCTTAAGGCTGTGCGCTTCACGGCGCTCCTGCACCAGCTCATCGTTCCCGGTCAAACTCTGTAGCCGATGGGGCACGCAGGTAGCAAAAAGTGAATATAAATTATGTGAAGAGAATTGTGTGAATAAATGCTAGAGCAGCATGTTATTTGACGCAGTACAAACTGGTATCGCAGTGCACCCCTGAGGACTTATTTTTAACTATATAACAGACTTACGTTAGATATATAACTTATGTATAAATATATGTTTAACTTATAACACCTATATTTAACTGTATAACTTATGTTTAACTGTAACTTATGTGCAACTATATAACAGCGCTTTTCTTTGCCAGCATGAAGGATACCGAAATTGTTTCGGTAAAAGCTATCATTGTGATGTTTGGGAAATCAAAGGAACCGCGTAAATTCGGTCGAGACGCACACTGCTCTATATCTTGTACCAGCAGCGTCGTTTTTGCAGCAAAGTTGTGCTGGAAGTCGCAAATGACTGCCAAGGACGTTTTACTGACGCTTGGGACTTTGTGGTAACGCATAAACGCCATCACGTCCTCCGATGAGCGGCTCTGCGTTGCAGTAATTGCGGCTGATTACAGCCCTCCCATGCCTCCTGTGATGAACGAGGAAACGAGTATCCTTCTACAGTTTCCATGGTCATTACTACACGTCCGCTCTCGTCGAACGTTGATGGCCAGTTCGAGGTTTCAAATAATTTCAGGGTGCAACTGAACACAGTCGACTTGGCATAAAAAATGCCTTTAGCGTTTTGCGACGGGCGAAAAAACATTACAAACGCATAGTCCCTGGTAGAAATCGCTGTTGGGTTAGCCCACAACAGGCACGACTAAGTTTCAGGAAACTAAAGCATGAATCTGATACGAAGGTTCTTTGCTTGGAAGCATAAAAGTTGCAAGTGGGGCACGAAATTAGGGAGAGCTTTGATTGTTTAACGCCTACACACTCACACTCTTAATTATATCCGATGAAGTGCGGTGACGCAGTTCAAATTTAACTATAAGACACTGGCAGTACGGTAGCAATACTGTTGCTGACTTGTAGCGCCTCGAATCATGATAAGATAAACTTTTTATTTTACAATTTAAGAAACTTTTTATATAAAAAGTGTCAGAAATTTTATTTTGAAATGTATCTACGTTTTTATTTGCATATTGATATTTTGGGGCTCTAGTGCCCTTTTCTAGCCAATTAAACTGCTCTGCGCTCTGTTTCAGTGATCTAGGTGCCTGCTGGTGCAGCGCTGCTGCGCGTGACAGAACTATTGCTCGTGAGATGTGGCATCTGATCGCTGCGGTGATGACTGTTGATTTGAAAAGTGCAACGAAAGCAGCGCCGCAGCACACATGGGGAATTCCGGCGGTAGCCCTGCTAAGTTACAGTTTTGCTTTTGGCGTCGAGTACGAGCCTTCGAGATTATACCCTTGGTCAAAAGTCCTAAGGCCACAGCGTTCACTTGTACTGGGATGAATGTCTTCTTAATTTCTCCTGTAGCGGAGCATTCGAAGCACACGTCAAGCAGCAAGCTTCTCTACCAGGGGAAGAAACCATCTCCTTGAATTTCAAGTCCATGCGGACTTTAATGGCGCGGTGATGGCTCCATAATGCGACTCAGATGAAAAGCGTTTTGTCTAAAGATTTTTGACCAAGACTGTACTATCGGCATCAAATGAAATGCGAACAGCGGAACGCGTGGCGAACGGTCCAGCTTAGGCCGTCTGCCTGTCGCTAGCAGCGATAGGTGCCCGGATCCGGTTATCGACACTTTTTCTTCTGTTTTCTCTTGAGTTCGTTTTCTCGCTTTGCCACTGGAGCGCAACTGGCGCAGCGCAGTACCTCTGGCGGTAGCGGCTGTCGCCCGCGTATGTAAAGCGAGCGCTGATAGAGCCCTGGCTTGCAGCGCTTCGATTTTTCTGCCATCATCGTGGTGCTAAAGCGCCTGTTCTGCGAAAAAATGAAGGTTGACCAGGGAGATAGGGCCGCTCGTTTCACTCGCTGCGAAACCACGCTGTGCAAGTTGTGATCGGTGAAAAGCATGAATGTGGCGCTCCAGCGGCAAAGCGAAGAAGCGAAAGTAAAATAAAACAAAATAAAACTATCGCAAACCGGAAGAGCGCGCCTGTAATTGATAACGACAGGCAGACGGCCTAAGCTTGACCGTTTGCCACGCGCTCCGCTGTTCGCATTTCATTTGACGCCGATAGTACATACACAGACGGCGGGGCGACTTCAGACCAGGATGAAGACAGAAGATAAAATTGGCATCACTGAAGACGGAATAGCTATTTGTGAGTAAGTGGCTTGTACACGAGCAGCTATGGTTCATGTACCGCTCGAACTCTTAACTATGCCGCTTTGTTTGATTTGCGTCTCAATTTGTTTTTGCTCTGTCATGCTCAGGTGTTAGCGCCAGTTTTGCCGCAGCTATAGAATTTCGCTCTCCAGAGCTTTGAATTTCAAGGATATAAGACACGTAATTTTTGCTGCGTGTTTTCTTCTTTCAGGTGATGTGTTAGTGTTTGAAACGCAGTAATCATCGCGTGGTGCTCGCGAACGAGCGGTAAATTATTTAAAATTAAAATTTTTATCTCACGCTGTTTACGTTTCGGTTGTGTTAACCAAACGATGGCTATGGCGTGTAGTTGAACTTTAGGTCATGTCAGGCAAGGAAAAGCCAAACATAAACGCTGTCGCGTAGTTTTCTTCAACCAGTCTGCTTTAAGAGCTAGAATTACAAGAAGAGACATATCAGCAGTTGTACTGCAGCTTTTCGTGCCTCACATCTCCTAAATTTAAAATACACTTCGACTACTGATCCGGAGTTCCCGGGTTCGAACCCGACCGCGGCGGCTGCGTTTTTATGGAGGAAAAACGCTAAGGCGCCCGTATGCTGTGCGATGTCAGTGCACGTTAAAGATCCGCAGGTGGTCGAAATTATTCCGGAGCCCTCCACTACGGCACCTCTTCTTCCTTTCTTCTTTCACTCCCTCCTTTATTCCTTCCCTTACGGCGCGGTTCAGGTGTCCAACGATATATGAGACAGAAACTGCGCCATTTCCTTTCCCCTAGAACCAATTATTATTATTATTCACAACATCTTTCGGTTACTGAAACTGAAATTCAATTATAGATTATTACACACTGTAGGAAAATACCACGAGACAATCCATGCATAACAATGCATAACACATCGTTTGTTTTTTTTTTGTTTTTTTCTTGTCTGTAGTCCTTTCATGCTCTGCTCCGACGCTACGTGCTATGTTGTGTTGATTGTGAAGCTTTGGTTTGGCCGGTTTTGTGCTGACTGCAGGTGTGTCACTGGTCGGACGGACGATGACTCGATAAACCCGTTCCATAGAAGGTGAAACCTTCAATATCTCGTCATAAATGTTTTTGAAATCGAAAAAAATTATTGAACAAACAAATAAAAGGGCAGCCTGTTCGACTCACGCAGTTATCTCGGAGTGTACACTAGATGAAAGGAAGCGTACGTGGAAGTGCTTTGTATGGAAGAATATAACTCTTTCCGAGAACGCCAATTGAACAAACCTCTTTCCAGATTTATTAGCCACTCTTTTCAATTTTCTTTTGGCGTCCATGCCTCTTTCGTTCGCGTGAGGTTGCGCCACTCCCTTCTAGCAAAATGTCCTGCACGGCAAATGGGCTGTCCATGAGGGGTCTGCCGGCATGCACGAGAGTCACTCGATGCAGAATCCAGGCTTCGCCAATACACCTCTGCCATGTACCTCTGTCTATTGTCACTATAGATAGTTGTTCGCCGGAGCCTTCTTTTGTCTCCTTTGTCTAGGGTCTATACCGCGTAGAAATAGCAGCCCCTTCAGGAAGTAAATCAATTTTTCACGTTCTTCAGATAATGCTCTGCTGTCGTGTTTCTGTTTGAGTACGTGACGGCGCATACCGAAATCGCTTACGTGCCTTCTTGGATTGACCCTGGTTGCCACATTTCTTTTATAGATCGTTTTTGTAGAGATACCCGACGTTGTGAAAAGCTTCATGTTAGTTCGGTTTGCTACCCCTCTCGGGGGCGTCTGCAGCATGCAGATGTTGGTGAATTGTGACGCCACGGGTTCCCGAGCATCCGCAGGGATATTCCCGCAGGGGGATGATGGTGAGCAGTGTGCCACTACGGACCCGAGTACGTAGACGGCACCTCCGGCTTGACCTGATCAGGGGAAATCGGTAGTCTTCTTTGCCTATCCTGCCTCTAACTTTCATTTTCCTATCGTCTTTCTCACATCTCTCCTGTGCACTACTCATTTCTTGGTTTTCTTTCCTTTCCTGGCGGCAAAAGTTATCCTTGTGTGGCCAACTACCCTGAGTTGCGTCATAATTGGTTATAGGTGAAGTATAACGCTGCCATGGGCAGGACTTGCTTGCAACTTCCTGCCCTGTCCCCTGGTTGAGCTCCTTGGTGTGTGGCTGGCACCACAGCCGAACAACACACACTTATTATGGCTCCTCCTGTCGTACAAAATTATCGCCTTCACAAAAGAGGGCGGACCGATGCAACTGCACATTTCTTCCAGAAACCAAAAATCATTTCCAACATACAATGTTCTGTACAGTGATAAAACCATTCTTAGTGTCCAACCCCATCCTCCGCTACCCATCCCCACATCCTCTCCGCTGCGTCCCAGGGGAGATCAGTGGAGTCTCTCCGGGCCCGCTTCCCCGACTGTGGGTCGCCATGTAGCTTTTTACCCCACCCCCCTCAATTTTTCCATTTTCCTACCTACGGGTGTAAAATTTATTCATTGCCTTCGGCCCTTTTAATTTATTTTCAGATTGGATTGAGCCTGTTGCACGTTAAGGGTGCAGGCAGGGGCTTAGTATTTTTCATTCTTTTTAGGTTGCCTCAACCTACCGAAAGTGCAAATGTCTAACGGAAGCATTCGGTCCAGGCTACAAACCATAAAAAATTCCTAGTCGTGACGTGCTGCTAGAATTCTGCTGTAGCGAAAATCTAGCTGACGACCGATATTTCCCGGTGAGAAACATAAATTCAGACAAAAGAGGGAAGGATGGGGGAGGAGGCATATGTGGGCCTATAAAACTGCGCCTACTGACAATTTTTGAGCCACCCAAGAGCGACCGCAGAAATGTTCCAAGCTCTCCGACGGGCTACTGCGCGGGACGAAGAAACGAAGCCAAGGAATGCAACCTGGAAACAATCTGTTCGCTGCCGAGGTGCTTGCGAAGCGGCGCAGCCGTTCGACTACCGCTGCTAGCACCCACGATTTCGGTAATTCCAGGAAAGGGCTCGCGAGCTAGTCATGTCCCGCCACCTCAGACATGGCGCCAAATGTCCAGCGAGCAATTGCGCACATGGCGTTCGTGGCGAAGGGTACGCGCTACGTCATCGTCGGTCAACTGCCCTACGTGCGGATTCGTGTGTGGTGTTGCCGCTCCGGTCCGATGGGTGGCTGCATTATGCGCACAACACTAAAATAGTACGCTTGTTTTGCGCGGCGCACCATTCGCCGCCGCTTAGAGTGAGCCCTTTGAACAGCTTGATGTCACCGGAAAACACTGGTGCCTGTTATTGCCGGCGCAGTTCTGAACGGCCGGGTGTTTCCGGACAATACCTCCGCCTGATCATTGTCAGCGCAGTGAGAGCAAGTTCTGAAAGCTCTCCAGAGTAACATACTCCGCTGGGCTGCGGAATTTGCCGTGGCCGGTGGATGGTAGATTGGCATAAGTTTCAAGGTGGTTTTGAGGTTTCAACTGTATGCAGTCATATTTCTGTGTGCGTGAGGAGAAACTCGCTGGTTATCGTCCCGGGGCTTCAGCTCAGGCGGACACGACCCAACACCAATCCGTTCTTACTTAAACTGGTTGTTAGTGCTCGCAATATATTCCGCATTCCGGGTGCACTGCTGGGTACCATGCTCAGCTGGAATAGTGGATAAAGACTGCCTCAAACCTAGTTCACTAGCGCATTTGCTCACACAGCTGTGCTGTGTGGACGACCATTTTGGCGCCATTCTCACTAACGATGAGGTCGCCATGCTGCTCGGCCGTTGGCACAAACGATACCGTTGGCACAAAAACACCCGCAGAGCATGTGGGTGTTAGCGGCATGTTCCGGTGACGCATATAAGGAGTTCTCGATATTCACTGGAAAATTCCGCCAAAACAGAATTAACGGGCGAGAAGAAGGCGGTGGCCGTTTGCCGGTTTTAATGCAGAGAATTGTCAGAGTGACAGAGTTAACAAAACGGTAATGTTTAAATCGCAGAGAGAAACAGCGCTGGGGTTGGGGATCATCTGTACTCCACGGCTTGAAAACGAGCATGATGTCTGGGGAGCGCTGAGAACGCTTGTACCACTGAGTAAAGACAGCTGCTGAAGTTTTCTTGCAATATATTGCAGGTATGCAGAAATGTCAAAATCGTCGAATGCGAGTGGAGCACCAATAGTTATCTTTCAAACTGAATTTAGTATCGGGAAATGAAGCGTACATGGATTTGCTCAAAAGAGAATTTAATTTCTTAATGCCCCGCCTTTATCCCTCCTGAAGAACGAGCCAGTAAGCCTCTATGCTACAAGCGTCGTTCCGATCAGTACGCGCTCAAAGCTGATCGGTGCATATGGGAACCCAATGAATATCTGTGATAATAAAACCACCTGATGCAGTTCGGCAAAAAGAAATCCCAGTCTAGAGCACACTCATTATGGTTGCTATAAAAATAGATCCTAGCCTGTTTTGGAGGGTTCACAGAGTCACAATATCTATTTTGCTGTGGTCAGTGACGTTCGCCAAGCCTAAAACGCGAACAAGAAAACTAATGAATTGTGATTGCACTCATGGATAATCGATTTGTCTCGGAAATTCTTTTGATCACGAGTATTGGAGACATTTGTGTGTCCGAGATGTAATGCGAAGGCAAGATAACCGATGCTCGTTAATAGTAACGGAATGGATTCCAAGAGAAGTTAAGTAGCAGGGGAGGGCAGAAAATTATTTGTACGGATGAGCTTAAGAAATTTGCGGGCATGAGATGGCCGCTGCTGGCACAAGACAGGATTAATTGGAGAGACACGGGAGAGACTTTTGTCCTGCCGTGAGCGTAATCAGGTTGGCGACGATGATGAATCAATACGTAATACTCGATACACGAGATGTGAGAAAGCCGATAGTAAGAGCGCTCGCGAAGAGAAGCAGGAAGTCAGTTCGTTTCCCATAATAGCGCTAACGGCCTAGAGCTCTATGTCTATCACAAGGACTGAGCGACGTCCTGATTGGAGTGGTGTCACTGGTATCAAGCTATATGCGTAACCCGTCATCTCCCTGCGTTATTTAGGCTACTTCCGGATCTTGACAAAAAAGAAAAAATGGGGGCACATAAGCTCCGCCGTAAAGGTATAAATCGATAGCGCTAATTCGTTTTTGCCGTTATAAAGGGAATTGGTAATACTCTACTTTACATTCATAGTTGCATGGGAGTCCTCATACCCATCCTGGTCGAATGGTGGTGCGGTTAAGTGATGCACCACTGCCCTGCGATGGCAGGTGCGGCCACCGGTGTGCGATTTTTCGACCCGGATTGCTCTTCCCGAGAAACCTCTCGTGGCCTATCATAATATTTAACTGCCACCTGTAACGACGATAAATCTGCTCAAAATTCGGTGCGCAGGTTGTGATGACGCCACAAGGTCACGTGATCTAGGTGACCTACCTAGGTTGCCGGAGCGTCCGGTTGCTCTGGCCGCTCCGGCTCCGGGGATTCAAACAGTCGACGCCGAAGCTGGACAATTGTTTCTGACATGGTGGTACTAACGCTCTCGCTTTAAAAGGAGTTGTCCGCGCCGACGTTCCGCACAACATATATGCAAAAAATGTGCTGGGCGCCATGTGCGGACACACGTGCTTACTTCCACTGAAACATACATATACACACAAGTGCGTATGCATTCGCGAATATCTACTTATACGCCAATGCATGAAGACGCATGGCACTCGAGCAATATGTATACAGCTGGAGATGACGACGCCTCGAATGTCACATTTGCAGGGGGTGCTTGTTTGGGTTGTATTAGACTTGCCTGAAGCTTTGGACGCAAGTGAATCACTGCAGTTCAACCTTAACATTAACCGAGCACTTTATTCGGTGCTTACCCCACCAACGCAAAATGCACTAAGTCTGTTTTGAGGAACAATAACGGACCTCGTTCAGAAAGGAAAGAAGCGATTGAAGGCGGTCGTCATCCGACTGAAGGAGGGCGTCAGATGGAGGGGAACTCCGAGAACATCGGAGGGAATGATTTTTTGAAGGCTTTTGCTCAAGAGCCGAATATTTTTCAAGCCATTTTAGTAAAAGAGCGCTAGTGGCATTAAATCATTGCTGGGCAGCTCCAAGATATGCGAGAGGACTAATATGTGGATATGAATCATGTTAGAAGGCTGGTGCCCGCGACAGCACGACGCACTCTGCGTGCTGGCGTGCAGTACTTCCAGCATCGCAACAGCAAAAGTAGGTACCCAGAACACTTCACCGGGCACACCTGTTATACTTTCATTACCCTCTTGCATGGACCGAATGGGGGCAGTTTTGGAGCGGCAAAGTTGAGCCGCATCAGTCGATAGATGGAAATCGTCTCAGAAAACACAGCACAGGTCAGACTCAGCAACAGAAAAGAGCTGTACCGTGTCATCACTAGCAGCTTTACGGGGTCTCCCATACGGTAAGAAAGTGTAAAAGGTGCCAAACGTGTCGCTAAGGTTGCGGACAGGCCGCAGAACGCTGTTGCGTCTCATGCCGCGGAAAATATTTCTTTTAAATTGTCTACACGTTAGTGCGCCAAATGAATTGGATAGCCTAAGCAAAATGTCGCCATTTACACAGACGGTTGTTTAACCTCCCGAAAATAATATTTTAGGCGCGAAGTACTTACAAGGCGATTTTATGTTTATAGGTCTTTTTGGTAAACAAGAGCCTGAGAAACGTCACATATAGTCAGAATTAATATTCAAAGTTGGGCGAGTTGGTTCAAGTTCAGAATAGATGATAGCGCGAATGAAAGACGATAAATAGACAGGACGACAAAAACAAGCTTCTGTGCCGTCCTGGAAGACTTTCTTCGTTCGTTCGCGCTATTTTTCATCACGTAAATACAGGTAACAATGACCGGCGGAGTCACCTTACATTAAACTACGCTACTTCTCTTTTGTTATTCAATTTATAGAGAACAATGACCCTATAAGATGAACCAGCCAGGCTTTTCTGTGAAGAGCATCGTCATGAGTCCTCCGCTATTCTTGTCGTCAAGGGATGAATCGACTGTTTTGTTTTCGCCTCGAGGCACTTGGATTCGATTTGTGTTAATGGAAAAGCCTCAATAGAAAAGAAGAGCACTTCAGGTAGCGGCGGCGATATCACTACTCGACAGACATACTAACTGTCTTATTTGCACTCAGAATTTGAAATCACTAAATCTGCATGCACCTAAGAGAGAAGCGATATGAGGGCGGATAAAGTAATTCGAACGCATGCACAAAACACACGCACGCACATGACAAAACAGACACGGAGATACAAAGGGCTTTTTCTCCTCGGTGCCTTTCTCGGCTTCTTTGCGCGGAGTAACAGAGCGAAGGTCAATTCAGAGTAAACAGCTGGTTCTGCATAGGATGCAAATAACTTCCTGCTTGAAATGGAACCAACTCATGCACACAAAGAACGCATTTGAGATCCGTAAACATTTTGATATTTAAGTAGGACATACGCAAGAACTTGCGGTAGTTTTTTTATGTAATTGCCTTATATGTTGCGATAAAAAAACTCATCGTGGGTACAGCAATCCCTGGCCTTCATCGTTGCCTTCTTCTGCGCCAATCAGTCTTCTCACTGTTTCAATGGCACGCCTGTCGAGATGGCACTGAGAAAAACAAAGAATGGCCCAATAAAAAAGGTAAGGAATTCTACAATTACTTCATAGAATGTCTAATAACTCCCTTAAGCAGCCAGACATTTTAACTCGCCTGAGTTCCTTATGACCAGGCAAAACTACCTCATCTGGTCAGGTGCATCAACTTTGTGGACTATGTATCCATTAGGCACTCCATGGTGACGTTAACATGCTGTGGTTATTTTCCTTGCAGCATGTATGAAAATATGCGTGAGGAGTGAAGAACACGCAGCGTACCTAAAAGTGCATCACCTAAATGATGTAATAAGCAACCTGCTGGCGCTCGGTTCTTCGTCACAACTTTGGCACAAGTGAAAAGTCGTTATTCATGAAGAACAGAGTATTTTGTTCTCCTAACAGGAAAGCACAAGGGCAATTTCGAGTTCCAACCTGGAAACAGCAACAGGGCTGCGCAAGAACCTTGGCGTGAAGTGCGTAAGCGCGAGACTAAACCGACGATAATATTCACTACCTGCCTACGCATAGAGCCGTGATTAGAAGCCAAGCAAATTGTTATATCAAGTATACTGTAGGGCTGAGTTTGCATAGAGTGAAACACTCTGAAAATTCTGCGCATCTTTTTTGCTATCTCTTAGATCTAGCACTACAGGAGCGCAATATACAGAATAGCAGGAAGTTACAAACTAACACAGGACTGATTGGTTAAATTCATTTATAAGAGGCAATAGTTTTCATTGGCTTTTTCAATCGAAACCATTTTTTCATGAAGCCGTTTAATGAGTTTCGAAAGCTAACAGAGAATGCTTGCTTTTTTCTCATGTGATCTTTTAAATATATCATTCGCGTCACTTTAAACGCAAGTTCTCAAGCCTTTTTCCTTATTAACGTTTTCACTCGGTTGGTTGCGACATGGGAAGTAGTTACAAACTGCAAGCGCGTTTAAAGGAGCTGTAGACAGGAATGTATGCTAGCGCATGTTTCAGAGCCCAGGCGTAGCGTAAGCTAAAAGCAATGAGGTGCAAACACCCAACGTAGTGGGGAGTTTCAAAATCACACTAAACGTCACAGAAGCCTGTTTTATGCGCAGAGATATCACGATACGCAAGTCCTTCATTACTCCATAATGACTAAAGTGAACCGCTCCGGCTAAAGAACCAAGAGCGTGCACTCGTACTCACCTAGCATAACTCCTCCATTATTTCAAAAAAATATATATACAGCAAGACAAGAGAAAATAGATGGTATTTGGAAGCGTTGGAATTAAAACCAGCAGTTATGAATAATTGTTGCTAATTAAATGTAGTGTAGAGGCAAGAGATATGACGATTAAACTCTTCAGAACTAGAATTATAAAAAAGGGAAGCCAACGAAGTATGGTCGAATACTAACTTGCTTCTAAGATATAAATTATTTTATTTAAAAATCAAACAATATCCGCAGATGGTTAAAAAGACGATATACAGAAGGAGATACCAGTGTCAGTGAAGTTTTCGGGACATTTGTTACTTGTTAACAAGCAGTTAGAAAAACAACTAGCAACACCGCATTAGAATCACACATAGGGAAAGAGACTATTAAGAGTATTCCAGTGTGCAAAATAAACAAAATAAACTTAAATACTTCGATGTGATAAACAAGTTAAACCAGAAAACATCATATAAAACACAAAAAAGTGGAATAAAACCATATGCACTAAAACAATCTTAGAACGAGAAAATTCAAATTGTACGCGCGACAATGCAACGAACCAATAAAACATTTAGTAACTTTATAAAAGCCAGTAAATATAAAAAGTAAAATTAATAAACAGCCAGTTATACTAAGTATTTCATATAGCAAGTGTGTAAAGAATAAAAAATTATGTCTTGTTAGAAGAGAACCCTTTAGTTGCTTTTGAATATGCATGCTGAAAGTGATGTTTTCTGTGGGGAGATAAAATATTTTATAATGAGAGAGCTGAAAAAAAATCGGTAGTTTACCTACTTGATGCGTACCAAGGGTAAAACGAATTTATTTTTGAGTGGAAATCGTGCGATATTAGCATTTACAACCAGGGGTGTTTTCGAAAGTATACCTAAGGGAACTCAATTATTCAATACCATGAATATAAATATGCCTAGCGTATGCTTTAATGCCTTGCTGACAGAATCAATGGCCTAAGTGTGTAGTAACGGGTTACCGACATTATTTTTAGTGTTAGATGCTGCTATTCTTAAGTAGATTTGGTGTATATTGAAGGGAACTGAACAGATTATGGTATGTATATTCCCCCAGTATGTTATGCTGCAGGTGATGTGTGAATGAATAAAATCATTATGCAGCCGAAGAAGTGCGTCATGGATAAAGTAATGTAGGGCTTTAATTAGTAGCCGAATGCCGTATACGGGTTTGTTTTAATATGAGAGAGGATAAAAACGAAATTATTGTCATATTTAACTCCTAAAGACGACAAATGAGCATTTGCAGAACATATATGACCAATCATATTGTCCCGGTGTTGGTTACAAGACAGGGACTCGGCATGAAAGGGCTCGACAGCACGTCTTTCGGTGCCACCAGCATCAACGCATTTTTTGTCTCAGCACCACCTGACAATATTCAGAGATGGAACTAAACAAGATCTATCAGGTTAATTGAATGCGATAAATTAGGGTTTGAAATAATTTTAACAATGCAATTAATATTATACCGGTTGGTAACCTTATCACTGGATATTGAGTTCGGAAAGTAAGGACAAAATATCGTTACAGTGATCATAACGTCTGCGTAAAATATGCAATGTGAAGACGTTATGTAGTGAGGCAAATCGGCAATCTCAACAAAAAACAACAACAAAGATCTCAGTACCCAAAAATCCCAGAATCTGGTACCTCTAGATTAGTAACTTAAGCTTCGGAAAAAAAAACAATTTTGTTTATTTTATGCCAATCCTGCAGAAAGCTCACGCAATAACATTAATGATGTGCGAGGTATGCCTGTGGCTTCTAATACCAACGACAATATGTGATGTTTAATTTCATCAAATGCTTCAGTCAGATAAATAAAAACGGAGCCAGCAAAAAAGCCACCATTAATAGGTTTCTTTAAAATATCCTTCAGAAAGATAACAGAGAGATCTGTCTAATATCAAGAACGAAATCGATACTCAGACGAGGAGGGAATATAAAATTTTCTCAGATAATTGCTTAAGCTTTCAGCAACATAGCTTTTCAATGATTTTGCAGAAAAATGGAAGAACACATATTGGGTGACAGTTTGTTATTAAAGAACGGTCTCCTTTCTTAAAAAATGCACTTACCTTTGCCCGTTTCAATTTGTAAGAAAAAATGCCGGTACGAACCATCGAATTTATATTATAACGTTAGACATGCGATATGAGGTGCGCAAACTAGTTTTTATGTTGCTAGGATGAATGTTGTGGAGCCCTGCGCTGGCGATTTTCAGTGTGCTAATGACATCAAGAACTTCAAGTCACGTGGTAGAGCCAAGAAAATAATAAACGCCGTACATGGCTTTGATGACATATAAGTGTTACTGATAACAAGTTTTCCCGGAAGAAGCTTCAAGTTAGGCCCTCACTATTACGAGTGGCTTGTGATATCTAATATCATTGCTAGTGATCGCATCGATGACACAAAAGCTTCATTTCATCAGAAAGGAATTTAGGATTTACCACTTTTGCCCTGAGTTACGGCTAGACTAACCAAGTTTTTGCTTGTAGTAACACTTCTTTCCTTTTAATATTTGGCTGTTGTGGGCGCTGAGGAATTTTTTGTATCGTGCAGTTATACAGGTTTTTAAGAGGTCCTTGATAAGAAAAGTGCTTTCTTCGTAGGTGTGAACTGATCACTGACATACACTGGGCTGTGAATAGTTCCTGAAATACCGATGTTTTTGACACAAAGCCTCACTTTTTTCGCCGTGGTGACGAAGTCTGCTTTCTTTGTTCGAAAGTAGAAACAGGCATTGGGAGCCGCCGCAGTAGCTTAGCGGTTGTGATGCTCGGCTGCGGACCTGCAAGACGCGGGTTCAAACCCAAACTGTGGCGGTCGCATTTCGATGGAGGCTAAATTCTAGAGGCCCAAGTGTGTGAGATATCAGTGCATGTTAAAGAACCCCAGGTGGTCGAAAGCCCTCAACTACGGCGTCCCTCATAGCCCTAGTCGCTTTGGGAATTTAAATCAAATCAGAACCTGGCACTGATCTTTTTATAGTTTTAGTGTTTGGTCGGAACGATGTGAACAACTTCATTACTGACGAGATGGGACAGCCAGCTTTACATACAGTTGCCCGAATGATGAGGGTGTAACCTTCACTGTTGGGTAGAGATGGGATTAAAAAGTGCCTGGAAGAGAAATCTAAATACGCGAAGCGCGTTTATGAACAGCTAATATGCGTACGTGAAGACTACTCGTGTGCCATGCGTAAGCCAGTATCGTCAATAAATTTTCATTTGGCCATTTTTTGGCTAAAAAACTCCAAATACACACACCATAGAGCAGTGAGCGAACCAGCACATTCTTGCTGGTTATTTCGTTATAGTGACAAGACTGTCGGTAATAAGGGATTTAAAAAGACCTGCATTCAAGTCTTCTAGTTCTCACCTATATCTGTACTCAGTATCGGTGAGAGAAGTACGAAATAGTAGAAAATGCGCCATATAAAAGGGAGAACATTGTTTTTAAGTAGCCCAGGGAAAGGACAGTAATGTGTACCGTGGAATGTATTAAATATTCGAAACAGAAAAGCAGCTTGGCTGGCTACGCAACGCAAGCGTATAGACCTCAGTGTATCTACTTGAATAAAATGTAGCGCAAAAGAGACAAGCATGGGAGCAAGTATGTGTCACCAACTAGCCCAGCAACAAGTATTATTGAACTCAGTGTATATAGTTCACATGGACGAAAACGGCGAATTTTTTCCAATATTCACTGTAAAAAGCTGTGCAGACCCAGCGCCTGACTTCTTTTTCCTTTCACGTATCGATCCTGCAGCAGGTTGGAAGTTTAGTTCATTCCATCTGAGCAAGATCGATCACTTCTATGCCTGCTTTTCAATAGCTGGCGTCACAGCGAAAATAGTCCTGAAAGAAAATAAACCTTTAGAATGCGCCCTGCTTCTCTCCCGTTTTCGAAGAGTATATCGATGGCTTCCTCAACATCGCAACTTCCTGTCGTTCTTGAAGGCTTATCTTTCCGGCTCTTGCAATGATTCGTTATGGTTTTATCTTCATGTTTTGTGCTTGGGAAAGTTTTAGGGACTGTGGGCCTTGCTATGTTCAGCACAGACTACGCTTGAAAACCCGATACAGTACACTGTCTGCTTTCTATATATAGACGTGAAGCTTTATATTCTTTGTATATTCTCTCTCAAGCCGCCGGCACTCTGCGTTATATTTTTGTCTGCAACGCGACAATCGACCGCTTTTACCTTTAATGATCGCAGCCACGTGCAACTGCTTGCACATAATTGAAGATTGTCGTAATTGCTTTTCGTGCCTTATCTAGATGGTTACATGCCAGCTTTCTTCTGTGTTCTATTAGATCGACTACCACCGAGCACGCTTGCTGCCACAGCCGCCGAGTTGTTTTGCTCTTTGCGGGCGCAAGTGCGCCCAATTATTTCTTATAATTCAAAGCCACTCTGCTTGTCCATTGTCCACGTTGTTGTTATCACCATTTCACATCTCGTGGAGATGATAGCTAAGCGTTCAATGTTCCGGACGCGCCCTTCAAGCCGTGACACCACCCTTCTTCGTTTGGCCCCGGGGAACCTGTCGCCTGTGCCTGCAGCCAGCCGCCGATTTCAAGGGCTGCCTCCTGAACACAGGTTACTAGCGGACCCCACTCGTGAGGAATCCCTAACAAGGAAGCCTCGACGTAGGCGATGACCCCGTATACAGCATCGGCTCAGGTTATTATCCTGCAGCCCTGAATACCGCCCATTTTGAACGGCGCCCCTGTGAAGATGCAGAAGAATGGCTGGACCAGTACGGGCGAGCAGCGGCCTTCAACAACTACGACGATGGTTTGAAGCTCCAGAACATCTTTTCTGCACTTGATGGGCGTGCTCGTACACGGTACGAGAACAAGGCGACTTCTGTAGCAAGCTGGGACATAATAAGGAATGAGTTCCCGAGGACGTTCTCAAGAATCCTGCGAGAAGAAAGGGCTCAATTGGTGTTGCAGACTCGCGTCCAGCACCCAAATAAAACATTCACCGCGTGCGTAGAAGAAATGACATGCTTCTTCCACCGTGCTGACATCGAAATCACAAAGAAAAAAAATGCAATTTCTTGTTGCATGGTGTCAAAGACCAACATTTTAGAGACTCATGCGCAGTCCCTAGAATACCGTCGCCTAGTTCGCTGGGAAGTAAGCACTATCAAGAAAACCCTGGACGCTCGCACCAGCCAATACAACCGCCGGACACACCTGTCCGCAATCTACCCGGACACACCATCTGCCAGCAACTGGAATCTGAGGGTAATGATGCGGGATATTGTCCGAGATGAACAGCGCCGTCTGCTGTCGACACCAGCGAAGCCTCGGGTCGCAGCAGTGACGGATGCTGCCCGTGAATAAGTACAGCAGGCGTTGGGTCTTCCAAAAAGTTCGGCTTGTGCTCAAGAACGCATGGCTATGACTTACGTCGCCGCTTTACGAAGCCCAAGGTGTCCCGCTAACGCACCTCAGGAGCCTCATGTATCGCCCCTACAACCACCGCCGACAGCTCGTCATCCAATGCCTCGACGAGCCACACCAAGGAAAGCAGGCGTTTGGAGAATCCTTCCACCAGCGCCGTCCGCTCTGCTTTCACTACGGTGCGGCCAGCCACATCATTCGCCACTGCCCGCACAGGCGAATAGGACTTCATCACTTTTTTCCTGACGCTCCGCAACCACGCCCCGGTGAATGGCCACGGGAGATCGAAGATGATCTCCGCCGAGGAGACAGCGTGCCGAGCATTCAGACCTGCTCACTCTCGCTATCAACAGCCCTCTTCTAGTCGCCAGGTCACAGTTACGCACAGGCATCCCGTAGATCCACCAGCCCACGTAGGGGAAACTAAAAAGCGCAAATTTTGGAGGTGAGGTTGCTCGCAAACAAAACGACGAGGGTCCTCCACTGATCACGCCGCATGAAGACGTCGACCGCACTACACTACACCGATGCTGCACACAAAGCCAAGCTCGGCGACAACAGGACCGGGCTTCTAAATGACACCGCCAACTAACAAAATGACAACCGCACGCTTCAGCCGCGATCGCAGCATAAGACAAAGCCGAGACAGGACTTCGAGGGCAACGTGCAATGCGAGGACATGAACGTCTAGCCTTGAAGTATAGCTATCGACGTTCACACGGTAACTGCCTTGGTGGACACAGGCGCCGACTACAAAGTGATCAGTGGATCATTAGCAACTTAACTGAAGAAGTTGAATATCGCTTGGGACGGTTTCTAGATACGCACAGCTGGATACCACCTCATCACTCCGTCAGGACGATGCACTGCAAGACTGGCAGCAACGATCGCACCTTCCCTGCGACTTTCTTAGTGCTACAACGGTACTCCGGTGGCGGTATTCTAAGCATAAACTTATTTAAGAACATAGGTAAATTATCTATCTGTAGTCCAAGCCCATCACACTTTCGACGGACGACGCCCTGGCTCCGATCTCGACACTGAAGAATCATGCCCCACTCAGTGCGCTCGAGGAAGGAGTAAGTACGTCCTTCCTCTAATCCCCCCTCGTTGAAGCATTCCGGTTAACGTAACAATTGCTAGTGCCGAAAACATCGATGGCATCGTGGAAATAAACATGCAGTAACTGCTGGACCGACGAATCGCAATTTCAAGAGGAATCACCGAGTTCCGGAATGGAGAAAGCTTCATGCTGATGACAATCTTCAGCCGGGAGCTCTAACATCTGAAGAGGCACGACCATCGCCTACTTGGAAGCAGTGGCAGAAGTTATAAACACATGCGCCCACCCGGACACGGCGACAACGATTTACGAACTCAAACCTCTGATGCAACATTCGACAACAACCCAGCCCTACCATAGCACAGGTAACTTCTGGAGAACCTCTAAAGAAACTACGGCGGCTGCTTTTCTTTCTGGAAGTCAGGTAACTGAGCTCGAAAAACACGAAGAACAGAAACAGAATTGAACAGGATGTGCGCTGCTTGTGCACTTTTGTTTCTTTTGTCCCTGTCTTTATAGAGCAGTTGGCCCATTTCCAAGATGAAAATCCACCAACTAGCTCAGCTTGCCACTGTAGTACCGATTGTTTTTCTGCCTCGTCAAAGGTACGTCGAACGTCAGTTGCCAAAAGTCTAACTGTAGCAGAATATACCCGCCCTCTCCACCAAAGCGTTGTGCCGGCACGCGAACGCCAATCCATCGGGGTCAAGTCGAAAAAATGTTCCGTGACGACGTCATCCAGCGTTCAAAGAGCCCCTGGGCAGCATCGGTTGTCCTATGAAAAAAGAAAGACGGAAGTCTTCTGTTTTGCGTCGATTCCCGTCGGTTGAACTGCTTAACCAAAACGCACTTCTACCCCCTTGCCTGGGTCGACGATATTTTACACCACTTCAGCGACGCAAAGTACTTCTTGTTAATTGATCTACGGAGCGGATATTTGTAAATCGAAGTGGATAAAAAGGATCAAGAGATGGCGGCATTCACACCGGTTGGGCTGTTTACGCTGCGTAACCTCAACCAGATTGACTAAATAAGGAATTTGTAGGAAAGCACAGCAACCATTCAAAATCCCCACCTGGAACAGGGAACAGGAGCTGCGTAAGAACCTTAGTGTAAAGCGCCCAACTACGAGACAATCTCGACAACACGCATTCATCCGGCCTGGTGCTCGGCTCTTCTAGGATGAATTCTTGGGAAAAGGGCCCTCAACCAAACGGACCTACCTCTATCGACAACAAGGTTTACTACCAGCGCATGCAAATAGCAGTGAACATATCGAAAGTAGAAGCAAAGAAACAGTTATACCAAGTGTACAATAATGGAGCGATTGAATGCACTGAAATACTCTCAATGTTCTCCGGCGTTTTATTTTTTATCTTTTAAAAGTAAAGCTAAAGGAGCGCATCGGATCCAACAGTAGGAAGTTAAAAACGGCAAAACAAGATTGTTCATTCAGTTTCAAGACTGCGACGCAGTAGTTTCCATCGGCTCTTTCGATCCGAACCATTGCGGCATGCAAACACTTTGCGAGTTTCGAAAAACTAGAAATGCCTGTTTTTTTCTGAGGTGCTCTTTTCAATACATGTTTCGCTTAATTTTCTACGCGCATTCAGATCTTGCCTTTTCGCTTACTAACATTATCAGCAGGTTGGTTGCGGCTTGGGTCGTTGATAAAAACTGCAGGCGTCCGAGAAGGGAGTGGTATCCTAGAATAAATGTACCGCGTGATTCAGACTTGAGGTGTAGTATAGGCTAAAGGAAATGGGCTGCAAAAACACAACGCAGTGGAGGACTTCAAATCAGAATTAATCACCTAAATCACGTTTTACGCCGAGAAAGGTCGGCATGCATAAGTTTCTTTTTATTGCGCGCTGACTGCAAGTGTACCGCTGCGGCTAATAACCGGCGACACGTAGACGCAGACAGTTCACGATGCGTCTCGCCTGGATCATCCATGACGACTGCTGCCGTTCGCCGCTTGATAGCTGTTGTAATTCGTTGGCACCGGCTGTGAGGCTATCTAAACAGAGCGAGCGCACGTCTCCGGCGTAGTTGCGGCTGAGTGACGTCATGGTTTTCACGTGGTTTCTCCTCGGTTCGAGGCCAAACGCGCGCACACGGCGCACACGGGGAAGGAGCCACGGAGGGGAGTAGTAAAGCTTTCGCTTTAAAAGAGGATAGCTTATACGTCCTCCTTTAAAAAGCACGAAAGAGCGTAAAGAGGTCACCCGCTTTAGAGCTTCCCTTCTCCCGTCGAAACCGGGTAGCGGCAGAACCTGCTTCAAATTTGTTTGGTCACTTCTCTGAGAAGTTGCTTTCGGGAATGCCTCACTTCCTTTTTTTAAGGCTTAGACCTCTTGCGTACAAAGCTGGAAAGTACCGTAGATGAACCCCGAGTTGGCAAGTATTGGCCTCGAGAAGCGTAATCAGGGGTGTTCTTTCAATCTCAACGATAAAAAGTTTATGCGTTCTGCTGGGGAATAGCGGTCATGAGGGGCAATGAACTCCACAGCAGGATGTACACGCACCCCGGGAAATTTTCGCACAGCGATCTATAGAACTTATTCTTCTTCTCACGTAATCGTGCTTTCATAACAACATGAGCCTCAATTCAAGAAAGACCAAGTTCGTTCTTACAAATCAGCACAAAATAGAGTGAGGTAACCCCGCCTTGCACAACTATTATGGCAGACCCAGAATTCATTAGTCAATGCTAGGTCGTTCGCCGACGCCGAAAACACGGGTGACATTCATACGATCCACAACTCTTGCGTTTGTGTGGAAACATCCACTGTGCTGGCGACAATCTCCTCTGCAGCCGACGGAGCCATGCATATGTTTATTTTTTTCTTTACTCAGAAAAGAATCTTCCGAATTTTATATTGAGAATCTGTAGAGAGCCTCGATTTGACCCTGCTGGGCACGCACGGAATTAAAGACGCTTAGGGTCCCTCGTTTTTGGGCTTTCGTTTTTGCCAGTTCGTTCCGTCGACTCCTCTCTGTTTTCTATTCCTGCCGTTGACCAGCACAAGAGTTCTGATCCATCACACTCGTTCGTGTTTTTGCAAAAAAGCCTCGGCCGCCTTGAGCGCTGCGCGCAGATGCTAAGGAGGAAACGGACAAGAACAACGAAGATTTGGTGACGATGAAATAAACGTAAATTGAAGAACAGATATAAACTCAGTTTTGCTATTGATGAGGAGATTAGGTTATTTCGTTCGGAGTAAATAGCACACAGAACTAGGAAAACGAAACAAATCATAGTAGGTCAAAATAAAGAAATAAGTCGGTGATCGCACACAGAGCCTGTGTGTATATAGTTATGCGAGAGATTCACCACTTTAAGAAATAGCGCACACTTTCTTTCGCCATGTTTTAGAGTTTCTTACGGCCTTTGCATGTCACCCGTACCTGATAATGACGACGAGTTATACGGCTGCTCGCCTCCATTCCTCCTTTTCTGTATGGTTCGGTGAGCCTGAGCGAGAAATAATTGAAGAAAAGTTGAATCTTAATGTAGTGATAACTCCTGCGCTTCTCCGCTCTGCCGCAATGTTCCCCTATTAAGAATCCAGCCTACCCAATCAACCTTAAATCACATGCACAACATTGCTATGCAAGCCTAGATGGCATGCATTATTTGGAATCCATGCTTCAAAGCAATTGCTCCTTTTCGAGAGTGCAGAAGTATTTAATGCGGTGTCATGGTCCACACCACGCGCGTAAGCAGCAGTGTATGCGCGACTGTAATCGTACATGGTACTCGTTCTGAGACACGCGTACTTACGCGAACTGCAAAGTTGACTTTCTGGCATCCGCAGGTCATGCTTCTGGGAGGCTACCTCGGAGATAACGGTAGTTCGAAAAAGGGCATCTAACCATGGTTTATGGTGACACTGGTATGGGGCATGAAGTGCTGCCGCGACTGTCTTACGCGAGTTAAAAATGCCGATCAATCCACAGTGTATGGAAGATTCATGCTACCGCTAGTCAAAGGCGGCAGTTTCGGGTCTAGGAGTCAGCGTAGAGAATGAGCTTTCTTTTTGTCGGAGGCAAATCCTGCATAAGTGACTGCGAGGGGGGGAGGAGGGTTCAGTGGTAAAAGCATCCGCCTCGCATGCAGGTGATGAGAGTTCAATCCTCATTGTCGGTGATACAATGTGTATAAGATTCCCCATCGCCTGATTCCCGTCTTACTTGTGGTCAAACGCTTGAGAAGTGGGTATTTGGCCCCACCTTACGTAAAGATGCCAGTTACATGACCGCTGCTGCGGTGGCTGAGTGGTTATGGCACTCGGCTACTTACCCGAAACACGCGGGTTCGATGGAGGCGATTTCGATGAAGGCGAAATTCTGGAGGCCCGAGTACTGTGCGATGTCAGTGCATGTTAAAAAACCCCAGTTGGTTGAAATTTCCGGAGACCTTCACTACGGCGTCCCTCATAGCCCGAGTTGCTTTAGGACGTTCAACCTCCTAAATCAAATGAAATCAAACCTAGTTACCTGCACTTTTTGACCTGAGCTGCCTTTGTGGCGTCAAAATTTATAATCATCAAGTGCAGCGCTCGCACTCATGCCTCTGTGTGTTCTAAGGCTCATGCACTCGCATTTGCTTGCCTATGCGCTTGTTAATACTCCGCAGTATTTCTGATGAAGGCAAACGCTTCCCGAAGATTTACGAACTCACTTAGCAGCCACGCGCACATTAAATTTTCTGGGATGCAAGCCCGCAATTTTATTTATGAGCTTATCGTTTCCCTGGGACATAAAGTGAGTTTCAGAAAAAAATAATTATTGCTGAGGAAAAGAAGTGCTTTGGATGTTCATTTTTCTGTCTTTCTTCCTCTCTCTATTAATTTATTTGTTATATTGCTCCAACCAACTTTTGCCTTTGTAGAGCGGTTTATTGGCACGATGGAAGCGCCGGCTACGAAGACCTTGGCACAGGCAATCTACGAGGCAGAGAGCCGAGAGACCAGACACAAGCGGCAGTGTTCCATCCAGCACGAGCATCCAACCGGCGGCTCGAGCGCTTCGTCGTCGTTGGCTTCGGGGCCGGTTCATCTTCTTCATTCCAAGTGCCCCGGCGGAAAGAGGGAGCCATCCTGGCGACTCAAGGAGAGGAGACTACGAGGGGGCTATAATACGGCTTCAAGCGGCTGACGTGAACGACGTCGCGGCCACGGCGGCGATGGTCCGAAGAAGGTGTCACCGGTTCGATAATGTAGTTGACCGGTGACGTACGCTCCAAGATGCGGTAAGGGCCGATGTGCTTGGCCGAAAATTTGGACGTATTCGGAACAGAGAGCCAGACCAGTGAGCCAGTGGAGAAGTGAACCGCGGGCGTGTCTTGATCGGAAGCATGGGTACGGAGACGTTGACGTTCGGCGGTGAAGGAGCGAGCCAACTGGCGGCACTGCTCAGCATGGCGGGTGATGTCAGAGAGGGAAGCATATTCCGAGCTGTCGGGGGTTGTAGGGAAGGATTGTATCCAACATACAAGAAGGTTCGCGTCCGAATGAAAGAAAGAATGGGGAAAAGCCGGTGGTTGCTTGAGATGCGGTGTTATATGCATAGGTGACGAACGGAAGAACCTGATCCCAATTGGAGCTGTCGGAGTGAATGTACATGGCGATCATGTCCCCGAGAGTACGGTTGAAGCGTTCGGTGAGGCCGTTGGTTTGAGGGTGGTAAGCAGTAGTGGTGCTGTGGACTGTGTGGCACCCAGCGAGAAGCTCGTGAAGAACTTCAGACAAGAAAACACGGCCGCGGTCACTGAGAAGTTCGAAAGGAGTGCCGTGACGCAGGACAAATTGATGAAGAAGGAAGAAGGCTACATCGCGAGCAGTAGCCGCAGGTAGGGCAGCGGTCTCAGCATACCGAGTGAGGTGGTCACGGCTACCATGATCCAGCGATTCCCAGCGGTCGTGAAGGGAAGTGGCCCATATAGGTCGATGCCCACACGATCAAAAGGGCGAGCCGGACACGTTATTGGCTGTAACGGGGCAGTCGAAGGGCGAGGTTTCGACTACCGCTGCTGACAGGCCGTGCAGGAGCGAACGTAGCGACGAACGAAGTTGTACATGCCCCGCCAATAGTTCCTCTGGCGTAGTCGCTCGTACGTTTTCAGCGAGCCAGCGTGAGTACTCTGAGGATCGGCATGGTGGTGTTCACAAATCTCAGTGCGTAGATGTCGGGGAATCACGAGAAGCCACTTGCGGCCATCTGGACGATAGTTGCGCCGGTACAGAAGACCGTCGCGAAGGGCAAAATGGGAAGCCTGGCGACGAAGTGCTCGAGGGAAGGAGGCCGTAGAGGGTGCACGAAGTACGTCGAGCAACGATGAAATCCATGAATCTTGGCGTTGTTGATGGGGCATGTCCATGGTAGTGAGCGCTGCGAGTACGGATGCAGATATTGGCGAAGAGGGCGCAGGAGAGGGCAGTGGGGAGCGGGACAAGGCGTCGGCGTCGGAGTGCTTGCGGCCCGATCGGTAAACTACGGTGATATCGAATTCCTGAAGACGGAGGGCCCAGCGGCCTAGGCGCCCTGAGGGATCTTTGAGTGAAGCCAACCAGCACAAAGCGTGATGATCGGTGACGACGGTGAACGGGCGGCCATATAAGTATGGGCGGAATTTTGTTAGAGCCCACTCTACGGCGAGACACTCCTTTTCCGTCATGGTGTAGTTCGACTCAGCCTTGGTGAGGGCACGGCTGGCGTACGCATCGACGTATTCAGGAAATTCGGGCTTGCGCTGAAAAAAAATTGAAAGGCGCTCATGAATAATCTTTTCTAAACCCTTTGAAAATATTGGCAACACTGAGAGAGGGCGATAATTCTTGATGTCATTTCGATAACATTTCTTGAACAATACCGTAACCTTAGCCACCTGCATTCTTTGTGGGAAAACGGCACTTGAAAAACAAAGATTAAATATATGGGTAAGAGTCGGTGCGATAAGATCCATAATATGTTTAAGCGGTCGAATTTGCATACCTTCAACGTCACAACTAGAGCTGTTTTGAAGAGACATAAAAACAGACCGAACTTGTTCTTCGCTAACGGCCTCAAGAAAGAAAGTAGATTGGTTACTAGGGGGCATGAATCTTGAAAATTCAGACACTGGAAAATAATCACCACACTGCACAAAATAGTTATTAAATAAGTTTGCCAGGGCGCAACCGGATATCTCGACTTCACTGATTTTAAGTTTATCTCTTTTTGGGGACGAGTTAGTGCGATTTAAAACAGTGTTCAACTTTTTCCACAAAAGATCAGGCTTACGAGAGCAGGCGTCAAGTTCCGCATGAAAATAGTTTTGTCTGCTTAACTTTATTTCTTTATTTAGCTGATTTCGGTATATCTTAAACTCCTTAAGTTTTTGGGGATTTTTAGTTTTTATAAACTGATGGTACATAGTATTCTTCTCATTGATCTTTTTAATGAGCTCTGGCGTGATCCAAGGCTTGCGTATTTTCCTACCAAGTTTCAGTTGCTTAAGCGGAAAATGCCGTTTATATATTCAGCGATGTGATCAACGAACGTGTTCTACGCCTTGCCAGCGCAATTATTCGCAAGAAGATATTCGAAATCAGAATTAAGCACGTCATTCCTGAAGGCATCTAGGCGAGTAGGATTTATTATTTGAACATTTATAAATTGTTTTTTACTATGATGATTGTGTCTATCTAATATTATGACGGTGGGAAGGTGGTCACTCAAGTCGCAGGTCATCACACCAGCAATGTTATTTTCACTGACCGAGTTAGTAGTAATTAGGTCTAACAAAGTTTCGCTATGTTCTGTGATCCTAGTAGGCAAACTGATTTGGTTTGAGCACCCGTTTGAAGTAATGAGCATATTCATAGTAGTTTTGGCTGCTGAATCTCCTAACAAATCAATATTAAAGTCGCCAGCAGATAGAACAAAGTAACCAGCCTCAGAAATAAACGATAAGAACTCTTCGTAGAACGCAAAAAGGTTTTCAACATTTCCATCGGGCGGGCGATAACATACAGAGAAAACAGAATTGTTCACTTTCGCAGTCAAAACCTCGTAATCACAGCAAGAAACAGAAAAACGAGAAAGCAGTTCACATTGCATCCCTTCCTTTAGTAGCATCACTACGCCTCCGCCACGATGATTTGGGCGATTTAAGGAGAATGACTGATAAGGTGTAAACCCGAAGTGACAATGATCATTTTTACACCACGTTTCAGTGAGCATTATCACATCAAACTGAAATGAAAAACTCGAAATAAAATGCTTGATAGAATCTTCTTTGTTACAAAGGGAACGAACATTTATGTGAAGGCATTTCAAAGCGCTTATTTGATAGCCCGAGACAACAGCATTCAATTCATGTGGCAGGAGAAAGTTGTGACGTGTTGATTCACACATAAAATATTAAAAGAAGCAATATGATCAAGATTGACTGTTCAGATAGATCATGTCGGAAGGTCACGTTCACTGCGCACAATGACAGAAGAATCACCGTCTGCCTTACGCAGATAAATCTTGCCATTTCTGAACCATACATATTTGTAGCCCTTTTTCATTGCCAACTCTTTCGCTGTTAGAAACAGTTGCCGGCATCGGGTTGTCATATTCTCTAGTATAAAAGTACTGCTCTCATTGTTTCTAAGTTTCCGCCTATTTTCCAACCATTTATCCCTGGTGGCTTGTCGGGCATATCGAACGATTGATTATTCCTGGGACCTTACCTGCTTTCGCCGGAAGGCGATGAATAGCATCAACATCCAGTTTGCTCAGTTCTGGGACTTCTAACAAACCTGCCACGCTGTTCACTTTCATCAACAAGTCTTCGTTCGGAGTAACCTGAATTCCATGAAATTCCAAGTTTAACTGACGGCTTCTCCATTCAAGTTCATTGATTTCAGTGACTAGCTTTTCAGTCTTCGTCTCGCTACATCGAGCCTTTTGCTCAAGCTTCTCTACCCTTGCTTTCACATTTTTTGTGTCGCTTTCTTGTACAGCAAGACGTTTCAGCAGTTCATCATACTTGTCAGACATTACTTCAATACTTTTTTCGATGTTAGAAACCGTCTCTTATAGGGGCACCAGCACATCGAGCTTTTCATTCATGCTGATCAATAGGGACCGCAATCCAGCAAACTCTTCCCGAGTTACTCTATCACTCTGATTTTCATCTTTCTGCTTAGCTGCTTTACAACTGGGACATGTCCATTTTTGCTTTGATGACGCGCTTCGGTTTTTAAATTGCTTTTCTGTGAGACCAGCACAGTTTCCAATATGGTAAGATTGGGTACATTCCACACAAGACATAAACGCCTCTTTGGGGTCAACAGCCTCAGTACAGGAAAGGCAAGTATTGTTTCCCGACATTGGGACTTCAAGAAGCAGCAACGACCAATTCAAGAAGCAAGCGACAACCAAAATACACAGGTTTTGCAAGTTCGCAGCAGGGCAGCGACAGCAAATTTACAGCTACAAAGGCGTCGATTGTCAGCCGTGCGCCAAGGGTTGTAGGTGGGGGGCGTGAAGCGGGTCCGTGGAGCAGCAGGCGCAGGCACCACTTGAGGAACGTACGTATAAGCCTGCGGTCGCGGTGGTGGCGCGACAGCCACGGCATACGTGAGAGGCACGGGAGTGGGGGCAGGCGGCACTTCAACTGGAGGACCGTAGCTCAACGGAGCAGCAACAGGCGGTGGCGGGGTCGGGGGAAGGCCGACCTGGGGATCCAAGGGGGCTGGTTGTGGAAGAGGAGGGAGGGCGTCAGCGACCGCCTGCGTGATGGCGTGCCGGACATCAGCGCTGAGGGGGGGTCGGTGTCTGATGTTGGCGAGATAGGAGCGAGAGCTGCCGGCCGACCTCGTCCCGCACAAAGTCTGATGGTAGCAAGTAGATCTGGATTGATGGCCAGGCCGGAGATGGAGTCGGCAGGCGGAGGAGGCCGACGAGCGCAAAGACGTTGCTTGCGCAACTCGTCGAAACTCTGGCAAAGGGTATACACCGAGGTAACGGTGGTGGGACTCTTCGCTAACAGCAGCTGAAAAGCATCGTCATCGATACCCTTCATGATGTGTTTGATCTTGTCAGCCTCGGACATAGCTGGATCAACACGCTTGCAGAGGTCAACTACGTCTTCAATGTAGCTGGTGAAAGTCTCATCCGTGTGCTGAGCTCGGACGCGCAGGCTTTGCTCAGCGTGCAGTTTCCGCACTGCAGGACGGCCGAAAACCTCCGCAAGGGTGCTCTTTAGAACGCCCCAAGTAGGAATGTCGGCCTCGTGGTTGCGGAACCAGAGGTTCGCGACATCGCTGAGGTAGAAGATGACGTTGGTAAGCTTGACGCGGTCGTCCCAGTTGTTGTGGCGGCTCACCCGTTCGTATGATTCCAGCCAATCTTCCACGTCCTGGTCGCTATGGCCGCTGAAGACAGCGGGGTCGCGCTGCCGGACGGCACCGGAGCAGATGACTGGCTGCGACATGGCAGCGGGCTGTTGACTGGCCTTGGTAGTGGACATCGGGATGGTGCGGCTGCGAAGGTCCACGGTGATGGTGAAAAGGGGAAACACAGCAACCTCCACCAAATGTAGAGCGGTTTATTGGCACGATGGAAGCGCCGGCTACGAGGACCTTGGCACAGGCAATCTACAAGGCAGAGAGCCGAGAGACCAGACACAAGCGGCAGTGTTCCATCCAGCACGAGCATCCAACCGGCGGCGCGAGCGCTTCGTCGTCGTTGGCTTCGGGGCTGGTTCATCTTCTGCCCCGCCGTGGTGGCTCAGTGGTTAGGGCGCTCGACTACTGATCCGGAAGTCCCGGGTTCGAACCCGACCGCGGCGGCTGCGTTTTTATGGAGGAAAAACGCTAAGGCGCCCGTGTGCTGTGCGATGTCAGTGCACGTTAAAGATCCCCAGGTGGTCGAAATTATTCCGGAGCCCTCCACTACGGCACCTATTCTTCCTTTCTTCTTTCACTCCCCCCTTTATCCCTTCCCTTACGGTGCGGTTCAGGTGTCCAACGATATGTGAGACAGATACTGCGCCATTTCCTTTCCCCAAAAACCAATTATTATTATTATTATTATTCATCTTCTTCATTCCACCTTGTCAATCGCTAATAGAGGGTGTCTATTCTGGCGTGTACCATTTAAAACGCTGTCTCATTTTTGGAATATATTGAAGTCAGTGAGAATCCAGAAAAAAAAAACTGGCGGTGGTTTAGCTCTGGTTAAACCTGGAGTGACGCGGTAGCTGCAGCTGGCCGAGTGAAACTTGGTCACGTGACCAACCACGTGATCAGGCACGGCACCGCGCCGCCGGCAGCTGCTCCGCACCACGTGATCAACCACGTGACAGCGTGGCGGCGCAGCCACAGGGTGGCGGCGCAACCACGCTGAAGACTCGAAATGCTACCGGAATGTAGCGATCGCTACACAACTGAAGGTAGACCGAAAAGAAGACCAACCGCTAAGCGACATAAACTAATTATAAGCACAAAACGAACGCTGCAATTTGTCATGAGAGACATCTAGAATTCACTAAAAAGTTCTTTGACGCGGAGCTGGGCGTACTGTTCCTATACAGAAACATTGGAAACGAGACTGTGTAGACTTTGAACATCTAACCATCATTAGAATTTAAGTTGCACAATTTCCTAAGTGCAATTAATTATTCGTGAAAGAAAAAATAAGCAACGGAAAATTAATACCTTTGGTTGATGGCACAAGAACCACAAAAAGAAGACCATTGGACCATGTCCGTATGAACAGAAACGTAGCTCCAGTACACGACTGCTTGAAGTCTTAGCCATGCGACTAAGAGGTCAAGCCGTCTTGATCAGTATAGTGTTCTGCTCAAGGTGCTACGAGAGATGCGAAGTCAGTGCAGTTTAAGACAATATACACAACAGTGTGTGCTGGTCAAAGGCTAATGGGAGTGAGTCAGCAAACGTCGATGTGTTCAGAAGCACACGGTCGCTGAAGGTAGTCTTCGCAGAAATATTAGAACAGTTATTCAAATGTGAGTCTTTACGGCCTGAAAGTGGAATCAAACGAGCGATCGCTAGTGTGTGCTCTCTGGTTTAGAAAACAGCACTCAAACGCCATCGTTGGGCGCAGTCCGGAATGTTTTTCATAAGGGTCAGCTGTGTCGTAAAAGTTACAATAAGACTTCCAACAGAACAGCTTGTTCATATTTCATTGAGACTGATACCTGAATCGGCTTAATTATGCAAATTAATTTCTAATTTTGAAATGTATTCGGCTCCTCATGCCCAGATCGATGTATTTTCCAGGTTTGCTGATGCGGCTTCCAAGTGTCAACTTCCACCGCCTCTTCTTTGCCGTGCTGTGAAGAAGAACTCGTTATTTTTTGCGCAACGAGGCTGTAGCGTATGACGGCACGCATCATACAAGACACGAGCTGTACCACAACAGTGAAGTTTTCAAGCAGAGGTAGAGTTCAAAGTTCGCTTTTGACATTACTAAAAAAATAAACTCCAAGACGAGCTGTTGCGCCGATGAGCTGTGTAACAAGACAAAAAGTTCGCACCGTATTAAGGAAGTACCTAGTCATTACTGTGTGCTGGCGGTTGCCAGCGGCGTTCGGGATTTACGAGATGGTGCTTGTAATAGTAGATGGCTGGTTCTATCGCAGTATATCAGAAGCAGGCTAATCCAAGCGCCCGTTTTGATAATGTAATGGCAAATATTCATAGCTCTGTTTATACTTCAAATTGTGAACTTGCATATTTGTGCAGGTAGGCCCTAGTTAAAGTACGTACACCTAAATGAAAAAAATCTATTATGCTTCGCATCCGAGACTACTGTTGCAGATATCACTGAACGTGTCCACTTGAAGGCTGCGCCATTGACTGGCTGCGTCAGGTATGCTAAAACGAACATGTTATAAAAAATAGACTTGTTGTGGCGTATGGAACCGCATCCTCTTTTTGTCATACGGTTATTTTCATAAATAAGGAGACAATAATACGCTCGGAAACGAAAGGAGCGCTGGAAGCTCACCTCTTCAGTATACTAAAGAGAATACTCAGATATTATGCAAAAGAATGTTTCAAAATCACAGACGCGGAAGCAAAGCTTAATAATAAAAACTGTCTGAGAAGATATATACGCCTTGCAGAGAGCAACGATTTCCTTCTGAGCTTGTAATATGTCAGCCATAACTTCAAAAGCCGTTTCACTGATTCCAGCCACCTTGGTTATGGACTCTATTCGGTTGGGCTTGGTTTGGTTTCTGATACCAGCTTTCTGGAAACCAAGCGTCACAAAAAAATCGAACATGTACCCGGAAAGAGGCCACTGTATTGTTGAGAGGATGAGCTTGTATGCAACACGAGCGGGAAAATGGGTGAAAGCAGGGAACGGCCACCCTCAGGCTAATCACAGCCCGAGTCATCGCGCTGCAACCTCATTTTTTTCTACATCTCGCGCATCGCCGTACCACGCAACGTAATCGGCGTAACACGTGTCCCTGGGCAGACGTAGCTCGTCCTTGAGCGAGACAAGAAGACCTAGATTTGCAGCGTTACAATCTAACCACGTGAGCGAGCTTCGTCTTCCGCTAGCAGCAATTCATCGACGTTACCTTTGCTATGGGGTAAGTGGTGCCACTCAGTCGAAGGATGATAACAAAGGGTGCGGCGTATCGGTACAAGAGCTTCTGATACCAGTCTCGGAATCGTAATGGTTTCGAAAGACAAACGAGGTCTCCCGGTTGTTAGGTACCGTAACATGAGCTGCGTCGTATTGGACCTTGGAACGGTCTTGAGATGCGATGGCGCGCAGACGAGCAAGACGACGGGCTTCCTCAGCGAGGCAGAGATGTTACGAGACGGTAGGGTCATCGTGTACAGAGAATGGAAGAACGATGTCCTGGAAGGTTTAGGGTAAGCGATAACACGCTGGATGTCATTCAGAAGCTGGACGAGAACTGCACCGATGCCGGCGCCGCTGGCGTTGGTATGAACCTCGGTAGGAGCCTTGGAAGCCAGATCGAAATGGCGTAAAACCGGACCAGATGTTAGCAGAAATTTCAGTCGTCGAAAGGATAATCCTTTCGACGACTGAAACGTAGCGTCCTATTGGAGCATAGAACTGAGCAGATGAGCAATTTGGGCGAATTGTTGGATGAAAGGTCGGAAATATGAACTTAGGCACAAAACAACTTCTTAAATGCTTTACATTTTGATGTTTTTTGAAAGTTGCGAATTGCAGCGACATTTTGTGGGTCGGGCCGGAAACCGTCTTCATCCATGAGGAATTCCAGCACCAGGGTCTGTCGCTCACCGAAATGACACTTCTTAGAGATTAAAATCAGGCCGGCCAGTTAAATTCAGTGCAACACAAGGCTGAGCCAGTCGTTATGCTCGCGGAATATCTTACCGTAAATAATTACATCATCCAAGTAGCACATGCACACCTCTCACTTTAGGCCACGCCGGATGGTGTCCATAAATCGTTCAAACGTCCCTGGGGCATTGCACAGCCCGAAGGGCATCATAATAAATCCTTAGGGTCAATCAGGGGTCACAAGATCTCTCTTTTCTCGGTCCGGCGGATGCATCGAGATCTACCAACAGCCAGACCGGAGGTCGACAGATGAGAAATAGGAGGCGGGTTCATGGCGGTCCACGGCACCATCGAAACCCGATTGAGGGTAAACTTCCTTCTTTGTAACGGTGCTTAACCGACAATAATCGACACAAAATCTCCACGAGTTTTCCTTCCTCACCAAGATGTCGTGGGTAGACAAAGGACTGGAGGACTTCCTTATAACCCATTTCTTCAACATATGTCTGGGACATGCCTGTTCGTTGATTACCCGTCGCTCAGCCGAGGAATACATGGAGCTGGCCGCATAGAAAAATTGGCTTTTTGGGCGAAATCAAACACAGATGCGTATTGTGCAAGAATGACGCTTAATGTGGCAGTTAGCGCAGTACGTGGCCTAATTACCGGAAGATTTGCGAGAAGAAAGCAGGAGACCTGTGTGAGGCGCCGAATAAGTGCTCTCATGGTGTCAACAGCAATGTATGTAGTAATTGGATGTTCCCTGGAGACGACAACAGTTGCTGCTGTAGATGCACATTTAGCCAGTCCAAGACAGATACGGATACCTCGCACTTGAACACTTCATAGAGTCCAGACGTTTGTCTTTCTAATATTACTGAATATTGGTAAGCTGTACCGCACACAGCACAGGAATAGTGAAGAGTACAGTAGTAGCATCGAGCGCACCGATACACCCTAGTACAAAACGCAAGAGACTCGGCGTTTATATGAGCTGGCATCTCTCGCTGTGAATGAATTGACAGTTGCGCTTTTCATGCCCCTGTGATTTCAGCTATAATTTTTTTCACGCAAAAAAGTTTTGCGCTTCATCGCCTATGCCTAAAATGACGAGTTTTCTGTATTTATGCAGCAAAATAACCTAAAAGAGCCTCAGCCGAAGAACTAAGCTTTTTGTGGGGCACATTTCGAAGCAAAGTACGCGCAACAGCGCAGACTGATTGGGGAGTTGATAAAGCACAATAAGACTAGTAGAGAGCACCTGGACAAGGGCGAGGGCAGAAGAGATGAGACACAGAAGTAGCAGAATTTTAATTAATTCATCAGAATGGAAGCACATGACACAGAAAAGATTAAAATGCTCGAAACCCGCTGTACCAAGGATGGGTTAATGGCTCAGGTACCGGTGTATTTGGTAACGTTCATAACAGGACGGGGTCAGCAGTGTGAGGTTCGGAACGACATGGGCAACTGGCCCATTAATAGCTAATTTCTCTAAGATATCGGCCGTCGAATTTGGAGTAATGCCACCGCGCCCTGGGATCAACTGAAAACGCACCTCTTGGACATCAAGTGACACAAAGTACATTAGGGATCGGTACAAGAGACTAGTTGCCGAACTTTCTAGTGCTGCCAAGACTGAGAGACAGTTCGAGAGAATAATACCTCGAGAAATAATGCGGAGAACGTTTTAAAGGGCCAAAGAAATAGCGAGAAATTCAGCAGCGAAAATTGGTGTATAATCAGGGACCCGGATAGAAAAACTGGAATATAGTGGGAATAAACTCCTACTGCTTCCTTTTCGCCTTGTTGAGAGGCATCTGTGAAAATTGCAGCATGACTCGAATAATGAAACACATATTCCTCCAGGAGACCGTTTAGCACATTGGCAGATAAGTGCTTTGCATATTGCGGCCGCGTAGGTCGAAGCAAACAGCTGGTGGGCCTGCACATTGCTGACGCATTGCACGGACCTAAGAGAGACTGCAGTTCTAGACAAGATTTGCTCAGTAAACGCAAATTGAGGCAGTTTGTAAAGCGGCCTATGTTTATTTAGAAACAAAGGTGGGTTAGTAAAAAAAATTGGAGGAGCCGCTCCAGGTATTGGCTCAAGTCCCTGTAAGATAGTGAGCACTGTGAGAAGCTGGAAGCGAGAGTTCAAGTCCCGTACGCTAGCCTCCAAAAAGAGGACACAATTGGACGCTGATTTTGGTAAACCCAGGCAAAGCCGTAGAGCGCGCCTCTCCAAAAGAACCAGACGTTGAATTTTGTATCTAGGACAACCGGAGAACAGAACGCAACCGAACTCCAAAATTGGTCTTAGGTAAGTCTTATAGAGAAATAAGAGTCTTTGCGCATCCCGAATTTCTTATTGCTGATTCGCGTCAGGCGACCAAGAGCTCGCTCACCTTTGAGGACGTCGCCAGTCTAGATGAGACTCGTATATTACACCTAGGTACTTTAAGGACTCAACTTGCAGGATTTGGGCGCCACAATACTGTAGACAGATATAAAGAGGGGACGCTGGAGGAAAAACGAGAACGGAAGATTTGTTCACGTTGAGAACTAAATGTAGCTTGCCCAGCCATATTCCAGGGCATTGAGGTAGGCCTACAATAGCTGGCGCTCCTTGTTCATCGGTGCTTCGTCAGTGACCTGCCTAGGCAGCATCAGGCGCGGCCGTAATGGTTCGCCACAGCGCTATTATACAACAGCACAGTGAGCAAAACAGCTGTGATTGTTCTGCCGCCAGTAGAACGACACGTAAAGACTTGCGTGACTTGAAAATGAAACTTGTTTTTTCAAAGCACGGTTGTCGATAAGCAGGATTTATAGGAGAAAGAAGTCCCCGGCGATTGAAGTGCGTTGATGCCGAAAACATACTCCCCTTGAAGCAATTATTCTCGACTTACTATAGTAAACAGCCAATAAAATGAACAGCAGTGATTGATTTGTGCCGTACACTGAAGCGTATTTCTTGTTATCTAGTCACCTGCTAAGCCATGTTTCTTTTCGCTAAAGGAATAGACCCGTTGGGACTTGTGCTCATCACAATCGTATCATATTCTGAACGAAATGTAAATGTGCTCTTGGAAGCAGTAATTTTTATAGAAAGTTTCGTTGGAGAGTTTCTGAAAGGAATCACAGAATGAAATCATGTATTGGAAATGAATGACTACCGGGCGCACATAACGTTTCGTCCGTTAGCGCTAAACTAAGTCCTCTTTTTAAATCAATCCTTTCTTGCTGACAGAGGGGGGGGGGGGGGGTACGGAAGTCTTTCGCGACACGTGGCAAACGGGATAATGTTCAACCACAATCGTTTGTATAGTGATGCTTTAAGAAATAAACTTAATTATTGAACTAACACGAGGGCTTGGAGCTAAGGAGACAAGAGGCGCTGAGGCACAATGTCCAGACTCATTCCGTATTCTGGCCATGTCAAGGAGGTGTGCCGGATGTTTTTCTCAGCGAGGCTCAGCCACCGCAACTTCGAAAAGGGAAGCCGCGTTTATAAGCTTACGATAACGGGCACTTGAGATGGCCTGGAGAACTAGGCAGTAAAATATTGTTTAGAGAGAAACCACTTTCAAATTCCTTCGACGCGTATTGGTTCGTGGAACCTGCAACAATCTGGAAATATTTAATGCGTGAAACGCGCGTGGCCTCCTTTTAGAACTAAGCCCGCCCGATGACCGAGACGCACGCGGGATTAGTAACGCATGCATGATTAATGAGTGCAAAGCGTGCCTAAATTCTTTCGTGCTAATTAGAGTAAGGGTTATCAAATGCCCTGATCCTCTGCCTCAAATGGAAGAGTCTAGCTCATTTATATAAACTGGTTTACGTTATACGTATTCTCACTGGAGTAGTGAGAACTTGTGCTCCTTCTGGAGGACTGCTAGCGCAACTCAGAAAAAAAAAATCTGCTGATTTGGCTAAGTCTGTTACAGACTGAGGCTTGGTGCTATCATTTCTCTGAGGACAAAAATGTAGGTTTTAAGGCAGAATTAACAGATATCATATTGCTCCAAGTTTTTCCCATTGCAATTTGTTTCACAAACAGGCAGCTTTCAGTACTGCCGCTAGACTTGCGAGTTTAGAGAAACTGCCTGGGTATTCCTGAAAGTTTCTCTGATGGGGTTCAATGGTGCCGTTGCTGTTGGGAGGGCTTCAATAATATAATAGAAAAGAAATATTGTAACATGACTTAGAAAGATCCGTCAACCAATAACCTGATGTCAAGAGTGATTATTCACTAGGCCAATAGTGCGTGTCAAATTATTCGCTCCTTATGCCCCCATCACAAGCAAACTTGTGCCTCTCATATTGTCTGAAGTGACGTTCGCAAGAGCAGGACTTGAGGCTACGCTAACTGATCTTCACTAGAGGCGGCTCTTCATGCACGGTTAAGCAGTTCATGTTGGTGATCCTGTTTCTCGCCCATAATTTTGAGTCACTTAATCTATTTTTTTTTTGTCATTTCAAGTACCCGTGGTACAGCAGTGAAACGGGGAGTCCACCTCTTTGGACTCATCTACTATCCGTCATTTCCAGTGATCAGGCTTCATGCACTTATTTACGTCTTTTTCTCGCTATGAACAAAGCGAGCTCATAACGTTTATGGCTGTTTTTCAGTCATACACTAATTTTTCTCACGAGTTGCGATCATTAACACGAACAATGTGCCATTTCCCGCCATCATCACCAGGGCGAGTACAAATGTAATTCCTGCAAGTTCCTCCCGTATTTTTCTGGGCACTTGGACACCAAATTTTAAAAATCAAGAACAGTCAAATTACGAGGACAACTCAAGATTCTTAAAACAAGCGCTCGGTAAAAGTATCAGGTGACGCGAAAAGGCTCTTTTTTAAATTTTCACTTCAAGAAAATTGCAGGTGTGCGGTATTTGGCACGATAGCGGTATAAATCAAACAAGAAACTTCAACCTTGCAATAACTTAAAATATTCAAAAAGAATGGAGGCCCATGCACACGGTGAAAAAACCACTGAATGGATGGACTCTTTATTTAGCTACCTCTAAGTGCAAAGGTTCCCGAGCCAGACGCAGTATTGTTTCTAGACGGAAAGTGCCCAAGGGGAACAGAAACGACTTTGGCACACACATGTTCTCCACTATTCTGCTCGTGTTGCTAAGAAACCTGAACGGCATGCGAACGCTACAGGAAGGCTTCTGAGGGAAAGGAATAGCAAAAGAACTGGCGAAAAAAGAGTAACGAAAGGCTTAAAAGACTCCCGGCAGTCTTAGAGAAGACAAATTAAACTTTCTTTAGCGCAACCAGGAGAGGAACACAAAGAACGAAGACAAAAACGAGAGCTAACTTGCAATTGATTTATTGAGGGATCCACGACGGCATATATAACTATAGGCCTGCGCGGGCGCAGCATAACAAGACACTTGGAAACGACCAGAGAAAAAAAAGTCATGGCACTAACGTGATAGAAAATTCACCTCAGCGTTCTACAAGGCAACTGAAGTGTAACGCACACAATCTGATCCTGATTTCCTTATAAAAAATGCCTCCAAGGTTTCACGAGCGTGTTTTTTTATTACTTCTGCCTAGGACTGACACGCAACGGAAACGCGGTTAACAAGCTCGGCAAGCAATGCAGTGATGAACAAGATCCGTGCATTTTCTATAAGTCAGGTATCTTTCATGCTCGCTGAGTCGGTCGTTAACGCAACGCCCTGTCTGGCCGGTGCACACTTTGCCACAAGGCAGGAGAATCTTTTATACATCGTTCATGACGCACTTGGTGGTGGTGGTAAAACTTTATATCCCACAGTAGGGGTCCTGAAGGACACTCGGCTAGGCGCCAGGTGTAGATGGCAGCTACCACGTCGGCACAGAGAGCCCGAAGCTCTCCGCCGCCGTGCGGGCCTCCTGGACAGCCTGAAGCTGGTCTTGCAGTGAAGAACTTTTAGCACTTTGTCCCAATGGTCCTTGTTATTGGCGTAGGCGTCACTCGATGCACAACCACACAGCATATGGTTCAAGTCTACACATTCACTGCACTGTTCACACACATGTTGTCCGTCGTAGTCTGGGTCGATGTGCTTCATGCGCCAGGGGTTGGGGTATGAGTTCGTTTGGAGCAAGCGTAACGTGACCGACTGGCAGTGGGTTAATTTCTTATCCGGGAGAAGAAACTCTCGTCTTCCTAAATAAAAGCGCTTAGTGAGCTTGTTGTACGCGAATAATTGATCCCTGTACTCGATATGTGGGGTAGCGGAGGAAACTGGAGGGACGCGGTCGATGAGTCCTCGCGCCGCCTCGTGTTCGATCTCGTTGAGATTCCGCAGACCGCCCCCTAAGCTACCCATGTGTGCGGGGAACCATACGATGGAGTAATCGGTAATGTTACTTCCGCCTAATCATCGTAGCGTCGTCTTGTCTATTCCACCCTTGGCGAAAGCTCGTGTGGCTGCTCTAGAGTCGCTGTAGACAGTTGCGAAGCTCGAGTCTTTGGGAGCTAGTGCTATCGCTGCTTGTTCAGTTACCTCTGGCTTCTTGGTGTGAAGTGTGAGTGAGTTGCGCGTACGCCCGTGTCCGTCGATTACTGCTACCGAGTAGGCATGCTTTCCCGGTATGTAGGCTGCATCCACGAAAGCTGTCTCGTCGGGAAACCTTGCCGCGTCCACAGCGAGGGCTTTGGCGCGGGCAAGTCTTCGTCCTTGATTGTGGACCGGGTGTACATTTCTTGGGAAGGGGAGCATTTTAATTGCTTCTCGCATGACTTTAGGTAACTGCAGGACGTTGTCCTTTTCTTTTATGGTGTTCAGGCCGAGCTCGACGAGAATCAATCGGCCCGCTTTGGTGTTTGATAGGCGTGCGATCTGTGCCGTGGGATGAGCCTCGATGATTTCGTCAAGGGTATCGTGGACTCCTGGCTGTAAGAGTAGATGACGCACTTAAAAAAAGTTTTAGTGGTTCTTTTGACAGCCCCCTTTTTTGTCTTCGCATGTGATGCGCCCGCAAAGTTGAGCGAGTTTCCTGGGGGCTGAAAAAACCACCGGCACATCAAACCGATATGCCACCTTTTTTAAGTTGAGAGTGACCTTGTGCAGGTAGGGAGCCACTTCCGGTCTCTGCCGACTGTTCAGGGGCTTCACAGCAGTCGTTCACGTTCCGGCCTTCATTTTCCTCAGCAACGTTTCCACCACTGACGCCACGACCGACCTAGGGTAGCCAGCTGAAAACAGCCTACCTAATTAATGATCGAAAGGCTGTTTTCAGCTGGCTGCCCTGGGTCAGTCGTGGCGTCAGTGGCGGAAACGCTGCTGAAAACGCTGCTGAAAATGAAGCCCGGAATGCGCACGACAGCTGCGGAGCCCCTGAACATTCAACAGAGACCGGAAGTGGTTTCCTACCTGCAAAAGGTAACCCACAACTTAAAAAATGTGGCAAATAGGTTTGACGCGCCGGTGGTTTTTTTCTGCCCACAGGAAACTCACTCAACTTTGCGGTCGCATCATATGCGAAGACAAAAAAGGTGGCTGTCAAAAGAACCACGGAAAACGTTTTGTTAAGTGCATCATGAACGCTGTATATAAGATTCCCCTGTTTTGCTGCAAAGTGTACATTGGCCAGACGGGGCGTTGCGTTAACGACCGAATCAGGGAGCATGAAAGAGACCTGGCTAATAGGGAGCGCACGAATCTTGTTGATCACTGCATTGCCTGCAGAGCTTGTGAGCGGCGTTTTCGTTGCGTGTCAGTCCCTAGCAGGAGTAAACATAAAACCGCTCGTGAAACCTTGCAGGCATTTTTCATAAGAAAATGAAGATTATATTGTGTGAGTTGCACTTCAGTTGCCTTGTAAAACGCTGAGGAGAATTTTTTATCACGTCTAGTGCCATGACTTTTTTTCTCTGGCTGTTTCCAATTGACTTGTTAGGCGGCGCCCGCGCAGGTCTTTGGTTGCATATGCCGTCGTGGATCCCTAAATAAATCAGTTGCAACTCAGCGCTCGTGTTTGTATTTGTGCTTTGTGTTCGTGTCCTTGTTGGGCTAAAAATATGTATAATTTTTCGCAAATCCAACTAGCCCAACATCTCTTTTAAAGTATATTTCTTAGAGAAGGAATGCCACGACCCTCTTAATGACCGCCGACTCGGCACGGAGCCGCGGGATCGACAGCGAGATCCTCACTGTCGAAACGGCGGCCACCATAGAGCTACGAGTGAGACACATCCTGGCCGCATTGTATTCCTCATTACAGCGGCGAGAGTGCAGCTACAGATGCAGCCACGCGTACAGGGGCTCCACAGGAAAGGGGGGTGAGGGGTATGTAAAGGAGAAGAAGACGTTCGCCACCTATCCAGAACATGGGAGCGCGTAGCTGTATGCCCTGCTATGTTCGATTTCCACTCGTTGGTTTTCGTTGAATTCGAATGCAACGACAACGGGAAATTGGAAGGAAGTTCGTAGCAGTCACGATTGTCAAACGACTTATAAAGTGATGAGGCCGTGATTATCGTCATTGACAACGAATGAGTGATATCGACTATAAATAAATGGAATTCAAATATAGTTGCGTTTCCACAGCTAGTGCTCACAGTCCGCGTTACCATACAAGTAAACTCCACAGAATTGTTTGTATATTTTTGAGACACTTCTAGTAAATTTAAAAGAAGCGAGTGGTCGACGATAAAGTTTATCATTATTACAAATTTTGTTGAATTGCCGGCATCTCAGCCTATAAATGAGCAGATATCCCTCATTTCACTGACTCCAGAATGCAATGAGCTGAAGCGAAAAAGTGGTGGCTTCATTCAAAGAAGGAACAAAGATTTGATTATCCACTTTTTGGCGTAAAATGTGACTTTCTTTATTGAATGTCATTGCATGACCTACTCCCTCATCTCTTTGTGACAAGAGGGATGTGAGCCGATTTGCGTCGTAAACGAAGAACTGCCTGTGTAGTTATTTTCGGCTCTGCAGCAAAGGGTTTTTATAGCTAGCAATGTCAAGCAATATTTGCTATGGGTAGTGCACACAAAGCTGTGTAAAAATGGACACCTCAGTTGCCCACATTGCATGCCTTGAATATCCAGCTGACGTCGTCGATTAATTGAAGTGTCTACGCAGTCATCAGCTGTCCATATTCCATATTCCTTGAAAGTTAAAAATTCAAGTATAAAAAGCCAGCGTTTTCCCGTCTGGACGTTTGCTCATTAATAACGCTTTCCCCTTACAGCCACCATTTGAGCACGCTTAATAAAGACAATGCAATAATTATGAGCCCGAATTTCAGCACTTTGCAGATCTATATATTCACATCACTCTGATGTTGATTACAATAAATTATGCGTGTCTTTTTTTGGAGCGACACTGCCATGAAAAAACTTTCACCAAATTGAATGAATTCTCAAAGTAGGGGAACGACCAGCATGAGGACATGAAATTAATTAACTGCAAAGCAGAACATACCCGCCGCGGTGGCTCAGTGGTTAGGGCGCTCGACTACTGATCCGGAATTCTCGGGTTCGAACCCGACCGCGGCGGCTGCGTTTTTATGGAGGAAAAAGGCTAAGGCGCCCGTGTGCTGTGCGATGTCAGTGCACGTTAAAGATCCCCAGGTGGTCGAAATTATTCCGGAGCCCTCCACTACGGCACCTCCTTCTTCCTTTCTTCTTTCACTCCCTCCTTTATCCCTTCCCTTACGGCGCGGTTCAGGTGTCCAACGATATATGAGACAGATACTGCGCCATTTCCTTTCCCCCAAAACCAATTATTATTATTATTATTATTAAGCAGAACATAGTTCGTTGATTTAAACAACAACAATGATTGCAAATGTTCGCAAGAAAACGACTTCTCAATTTAAAGTATCTTTAACTGCGGGTGAAGGCAGGTGTCGAACGCGAATACTGCATTGTATGTTTTGCCAGTGGAGGTGGTCACACTAGTTTGGAACCTGTCAAAATTTTAAAAAAAGCTTCCTTAACGAACTGTCACTTGCGCTTGAAATAATAAATATTTTCTTGCCATATCATCAAAATTTAATATCTGTGACTTCTTTTCTCCATTTTGAATGCAACGACATGCGGAAATAGTGTGCGCAAAAAGGCGATACGGGGTAGCAATAACTCCAGTATTGTTAGCGGAAAAGGAGATAATATATGCCAGTCGCGTTTTGCGAACTAGGGGAAAAAAAAACCGGGAGTATATTTCGGAAAGAAACGCACCTTTCATCTGGCACTTTGATTCACTAACAAGAGCTGACGCAGCAAGCCACCTTCAACTACTTCAAGCCCTAAACGTGACTGTACAGTCGTGGACTACACCTGGGGGCGTGATCCACTATTTCGATCCCTTACTTCAACCTGAAATACCATTCGGCCTCCTCCGCTGTGATAATAATAATTGTTTTTTGGGGAAAGGAAATGGCGCAATATCTGTCTCAAACATCGTTGGACACCTGAACCGCGCCGTAAGGAAAGGGATATAGGAGGGAGTGAAAGAAGAAAGGAAGAGAAAGGTGCCGTAGTGGAGGACTCCGGAATAATTTCGACCACCTGGGGATCTTTAACGTGCGCTGACATCGCACAGCACACGGGTGCATTAGCGTTTTTCCTCCATAAAAACGCAGCCGCCGTGGTCGGGTTCGAACACGGGAACTCCGGATCAGTAGTCGAGCGCCCTAACCACTGAGCCACCCCGGCGGGTATCCTCCGCTGTGATACTACGCTGTTGCACGGCCGCCTGTGGCTGAGAGTGGCGTTCACAAACGCCCATCTCATCGCAATGGCAGACTCTCCAGAGAGTGAGCAGTGCGGATGCGATGAAACAACGGGCACCTACTCTGTGACTGCCCTGGATGTGAGCGAGAGCGTGCCTTCCTGGCTGCTACACTTCGCTACTTGGACTCTCGTTCTCTTGCAGAAACCAAGATTCTGGGGCATTCGACAAAACCTTCATCACAAAGGAAAGTGGTGAAGGTGCTCCTGAAGTTCTTAATGGACTTGTGGTTGAGTTCCCGACTATAAACTTTAAGCATTAAGTGTGCTCCTCTATTCCCTTCTTATTGTAGTCAATGGGCACGAGAAAAACTCATTTCATTGCTGCTCATTCTTTCCTTCCCCCCCCCCCCCTTTATTTCCCCCCCCACGCGTAGGGCAGCCTACTGGGTATCGCCTAGTTAACCTCCCTGCCTTTCCGTCCTACTGTTTCGGTCTCTATCTCTTGATGCAAAATTTTTTTTCACACCCACAAAATCATACCAAGAGCTAGCTGCTCGCACTTCTTGCTCCAGTAGCGGCCTAATCTCACACGTTTTTGGAAACTCTCCAATGCAGTGGTGGTGCTTATGGCCAAATTGAGCGTTTCTATTTACGTGCTAATTGAGTGTTAGCGTAAAAACAGAGATCAGCACATCGCACAGCACACGGACGCTAAGGCGCCCGTGTGCTGTGCGATGTCAGTGTACGTTAAAGATCCCCAGGGGGTCGAAATTATTCCGGAGCCCTCCACTACGGCACCTATTCTTTCTTTCTTTCACTCCCTCCTTTATCCCTTCACTTACGGCGCGGTTCAGTTGTCCAAAGATATATGAGACAGATACTGCGCCATTTCCTTTCCCCAAAATCCAATTATTAATTATTATTATTCATGAAAGAAGGCACACATCAAAGTCATACACAAATTACTCCTAAAGTGAAGAGCCCACATGATACGTACAGTCTTCGCCAAAAAACTTCAAGCCGATGTTAATGGGCCAGGAGCCCACTTGCATTCCGCTATCGCGGCGCTGCCAGCGCCGCCGCTCGACAGATAAAAATTCATATTTTCAATGTGGTACTGTTTTTCGGAAACACCATATATAAATGTTAGCTTGACTTGTCTCCGGGTGCCCGTGTGCGGGATGAAGTTGTATTATATTGTGTTAACCATTTACTGGTCATCAATTAAAAAAAAAGCAGAAGCCGGAATTTCGATTACATAAGCTTATTTCGGAAGGGCCCAAGATTGTCGTTTTAATAAAACATATTTCCGAATACGTACAACACAGTCCTCCAAAAAGAAGTGAGTTTATATTTGTGCTCGTCGTTGCGATTCTTTTAATAAATCCAATGTAAGGATGTGCTGTAGCGCGTTGGATGAATCCAAACGGCTGGTAAAATGTCACTCCAGCTCCAGGCAGCATCGCCCTGGCCACCGCATTCAGTCGCGCAAAGCACCTTCGCATAGCGGCCTTAAGACACGCATGTAGCAGAAAAAACGAACTCCGCACTACGTTTTCACGGGCTCTGATATCAAGGGGGTTCTGAGGGCGAGGCCCATTCTTCTCATCTACTCTGTCCTCGGCGCAAGCGAGCGGCGGCGCGCGACGGCTGTAGCAATGCCGTGAGGGTGAAGTGCAGCCGCTCCTGGCCCGTTCCCAGCGGCCTGACGTACTCTGACCAAGACTGTACGTATTGATAGAAACGTATGAGTACAGGGTTTATGGGGGTTTACCGCCCCATAGCGACTCAGGCTACGAGGAACGCGGTAGTGAAGGGCTCCGAAAATTTCGATCTCCTGGGGTATTTTAACATGCACTGACATCGCTCAGTACACGGCCCTCTAGAATTTCACCTCCATCGAAATTTGACCGCCGCGGCCGGGATCGAACCCACGTCTTTCGGGTCAGCAGCCGAGCGTCATAACCAATGAGCCACCGCGGCGGCTGAAAACGCATGAGTGTTTCACCAAATAATACAGATGCGTCTAATACTTCATAGCACAAGTGGTTCTACCATCACAGAAATCTGTGCGTTTTTCCGTGAACCATGAAGCGGCAGTAGAGCCTTCGTGCAGTCTGAGCATTGCTTCAGTTTTAGTATGTCCTTTTCGTTTGATTTTTCGGCATTGTTTAGCTGAAAATACGTTTTATAGAAGCTACTCAACAACAAAAAAAAAGAACACGTCCTGAAATGTTCACCGCAAATACAAAGGCTAGCGCCGTCACCGACGATCAGTAAACTTATATGAGCAGAGGATGTTCTGAGTAGCACCCGAACGTTGGCAGATGACTGGACCAAATTTCCCCTGCGAGGGAACCTCGTTGATGGGAAAAGACAACAACAAACATACCTAATTTCCTGCACTCGCCATGCTCCTGGCTCTGCCATTCGCCCTTTCTCAGCTTAGCACATTGTTTGCGCGAGCTAATAACCGGAGGCACCTGCTACAAGAGGTCGTGTCTTGTTTTCACGTGAGGCTTTTCCGGGCGCTTCTCGCCTGGAGTTTGTGCGGCTGTACTTTGATGTACAGTCGTGCATAACAAAAGTTTGCGGGAAGCTGATTTGCGGAATGAAATTTATTTGTGTTGCCTCGCTAGCCAGTCAGATGGTGTTATCCTTTATCCTACCGGACGGTGCACGCATGTCTCCTGACGTTTGCATGCATTTCAATGGCCTGATCTCCTTGACCTGCCGTAATAAATTTGTTGTAACGAATGTGCGCAACGAAAATGTTGTACATGACTGTTCTTTAGCCAACTACGGCCTGTTGGCGATGTGGGGATCGCGGTTGCGGCTCGACGGTATCACGGTCGAGACAAAGCCCGCTCCCACCATGACCAGGACAGGACTGTAGACGAGTGGAAATAGTGTGATGATAAGAGAAGTAGACTGGGTTTATTTACATATTTACAAGCGTAAAGATCAAAAGTGAGCTTTTTAAACTGCACTCGCCGTAGTTTTATAGTGTTCTTATTTCCTAAATTCTCGAGGTTGAGGACGCCCTCGCTGGGGTGGGAGTGCCTGAAACTTTCACTCACACGCACAAACTCCCACCACCGCACACAGGGACACGCAGCCGTCCCAAGTTGAGCCCGAGAGAGAGAAGGATGACGTCGGGGTCACTCCGACTGCTGTAGGTGATGTCATCTGGCCAGCCAAAGGTTACCACGTGCTGCCGACACCTGTTCTTCATTAGATGTCAACCGACACCCTAGGATTGCAAGGTCGGGAAGAGAGGCCGAAAGGGGTCCTTTTCCTTAAAGATGCTTGCGATGGTTGGTGACAATGACCGCCAGCAAACCGCGGTGCTCGGCACGCCGAACAGCTACCGGAAACGAGGCCCTTTCATTCCCCGACATAAGAGAGATATAGCATACCGTTACCGGGTTTACGTTACCGTTTACCGTGTTACCGGACGCCGGACTTTCCGGTTAGCTCGGCGCACGCCAGAAGACGTTTTAGCATACCGTCTCTTCCGTAACCAGTTACCGTAAGGCTAAAACGAGTGATGATGATGGCAGATGACCAGCTTTTATTGCAAACAAAAATACGGATGCATTGCAATCATTTCTATGAAGCGAGATGCTACATGCACTTTAATAATCTTTTTCAAGACGTACCGAATACACTTCAGCTAACAGCCGACTCAGCGGCTTTTCAAATGTGCCCGTGAAGCTAAATACCTTTGCCTACCCTGGCCAGTTGACAATTTCACTACGTAGACCTCAGTAAGCTTGCATACACAGCGCACGTTGCGTTGCGAGCGCTGTAAAAAAAGCACAACTACGACACCTGTTTGCAGCGCCGCATCGTTGCATCTTTATGTTTGTGGATATGAACACAGTGAAACCATCTAGTGACAGTAGGTTAAAGCGAGCCAACTCCGGGCTGGAGAAACCTTTTATTTTCTGTAATTACTGACGAATATAGCAATGGAATTACCATTACCAATTTTGAAAATATAGAAAAATGTTTAATGGGCACAAAACTGAAGAGCTGCAGTGCACTCGTTGCTATTTGGCTACGTACGTGACATATAGTTAGGCTTAACTGCTCAAAAATCAGCAAATATTCTCAAAAACATGGCGTAGTTCTTACTCAGGCCTCGACGTATGAGTGAGAGTTTACAAATTAAAAGCGAATGCCTTCATTTATAGCGAGAAATGGCGCCAAAGAACGCGGTGGCGGTGCTGTATTTGGTCCGAAGCAGCCGTGCAGGGCGCCGCCATGTTTGTTTACGAGCGAACGCTAACTCTCCGCAACGCCAAACGTTTCCCTAAAGTGCCAGTGGACCGGTAAGTGGTGGCGCATGCACAGATGTCCCTAGATGTACGGGGCCGGTAAACGGTAACGTAAACACGGTAACGATATGCTATAACTCTCTATAGTAGACACTTTTAGCTGTACGTACGCAACGGCTTAGAGTATGCAAGGAGTTTGCAGGGACGGTAGTGCGCATGCGCAGAACGGAAGCGCAAGCCCTGCGTCTTGCGTGGGTACGCTAGCCAGTGGAATTTGCATTGCGGCGCTTGCGTGGCTTGCGTACGTTAACGTTGACAAGATCGCGGCGCCCTGCCCGCCCGCTTCGGAATAAATACACATCGCCGCTGGATTCGCCGACGCAATAGCTCGCTCAAATGGTAGCGGTTCGCTTTTATTTCGCCTACTGTTGCCCACACGTAGCGGTATAAGTGATAACTAGCCTCTGTTTTTCAGGTAATTTGACGATTTTCAAGCTCCTAGGCCTAACTAAATGCAGTGTGTTTTCCTCAAAGCAACGACACCTGGCGAAGCAGTTTTTTAGTCAGTTATTACATTCTCTTCGGTTTTCATAATTTTTCTTCTTGGAACAAAAAAAAAAGACTCCCAATGCACTCACCCTAGTTATCAGTAATCACGGAAGAAATTTTCTTCAACCGAGCGTTGATGTGCTTTCACGTGTTGTCACTAGATGGCGCTACTGTTGACGCGTGCCCATGAGGGACGCTGCGGCTCGGCCAGCTAAAACTATACTTCGGAGCGGACAGTGTAACGCACGCAGCGCCGTAGAGCTTTGCGTAAGCAAACACTTGCGTACGCACAGCTAAAACTGTCTAGTACCAGCGATTCGGGAAGATAACGTGCGTTTGCTTGCCGCAGCGGCGTCGGAGACTTCGGAAAGGTGTCCGGTTGAGCTCAAACTTCAGGCCTTCGCTCTTTCAGGTCCCGCACTCCGACCGGGCAAAGCTCGCTGATTTGATCCAGCTGACACCTGGGTCCTCTCCGTGTGGTCGTTGACCGCAGGCGATAAACATCGGGTTGCTCGGAGCCACCGAGCAGAAACAGAAGTGTTGGCTGCCAACAGGTGAGACTTGCTATGGCCGTTCTTAAAAGGACCCGAACGGCTTCGTGGGGTGAAAATGCCTTCTGAAGAAGGCTCTATGTTTTATGCCTTTAAGTACTGTGAAAGACTATACGCGGCCTGAGTCCCACGACAGTCTAACACAAGGTGTTCCATCTAAGACTGCACATTTTTTTAAAAATAGCTTGTTTGAGTTCGAAAATCGCTTTTTTCAGCATAACATCCTCAGTGTTGTGCATCAGGATCAGCTAGGATGTCCCAAATAGCAGGCTGGTTAACTAAAATTTGATAGTTAATTCTTTCTAGCTATTACTGTTAAGCTCCTTAATTATTGAGAGGCGTGCAGTCTACCGTAAGTAGTATTCATATATGTTTTTAGAATTTCCAAAACGCGGTTACCCTCGGCGATGTGTCCCATCAATTTCTGTCTACATCGCGCCAAAATACATGCAGGCAAAGCAACGTCTCCAATGCGCGTAACTCGTCGAAATAACCAAAATTTTGTGGGCCACAGAGCCGTTGGTAATGGCGTTTTCAAAATTGTAAAAACCTCTATTAATATTATTTACAGTAGGCTACATATGCCTCTCAATAATAGAGGAGCCTAACAGTAATAGTTAAAAAGTTAACTATTCATTATTAGTTAACACACCTGCTAGTTAGCACGTCTTAGCTGCAAGCTTATGTCCTTTACCGTTGACAATACTATGCACGAGGAGCGCTGTTCTAAGGAAAAAAGTCAATTTTAAAAATTGTGTAAAGTCTTAGGTGAAACATCCAATATTCATACTTGAGTACTGAGTTGAAATGTGACTCTTGAATAAAGATTTCTTATACCAAAGGGTTTGGATGGTGGACCGGTCTTCATAAGGGTATGATGACGTCTGACCAGCGAGAACCACTTATGCAGAGCACTGTATAGAAATAGGCAGGGGGAACTCTATCTCACCTTTGAAGAAAAACAAACACATCCCGAAATAGACAGAGTGATAGATCCGAGTGCTCCCGTTGATTACAGGGGTAAGAGGAGGGTTGCAAAGCTAGGAGATGGGAAGAAAGAAGACAAGCGGTGGAGGTAAGAGCGATGTAGCGGAGGTGGAGAGGGCTGAACGGTCTGCGATAGAACGTCCGCAGGATATTTGGGGAGGCTCCCTGCCAAGTTCAAACTCAGGGGAAGAAAATAACGTAAAAGCACAAACAACGCAAAAAAAAACGAAAAGAAAGAAAGGAAGAAAGGAAAACACCGCAGCTTCTTATATGCACATCATCGCAGGGCGCGCTCCCCAGAGGTGCAGTTGTTGAAGACCGTTGAGATGTAAGTTACGGCAATGTTTCAGCACCACCTCGTTTCGCGCTTCTGATCGGCAGGACGGCGGCCGGCCAGACGCGTGAGGAAACCCGATTCCGCAGTCGGGAGCCGCAGAGTGCATCCGCTTTATCTCCTGACAGTGATTCGTCAGTAGGCCGTTTCCGCCGCGTCCCTTCAATTGCTGCGAAAAAAAAGTGGGGGGGGAGACTTTCGAGAAGAGGAATTACAGAAAGGAAATGAAGGAGGCAGGCGCTTGCATAGTGAGCAGGAAAAAAACTTCCAATCTATTTGGGTAATTAGGCCAAATGTGGATTGTGCGCTGGTATGTTATATTCCCGTGCGGCGCTCCTCTGCTAGGTTGAGGTGGCTATTGGTACTTGTGCTCGTTCATAAAAAAGTGAAAGGAGGATATGGCAACACCTGGCACAACACCGGGCCTTGTTCCACAGTGCCACTGCTTACCAGCCCACCGGCAACACTTCAGCAAGTAAGCCACCCGGTGGGCAGGTGAACAGGTGAACAGTGGCACAAAACAGGCTTCCGACCATATCCAGCAATTCGGGACAAAATCACTTTTGCGCTTATGACCGCAATTTTTTTCATATAATGTAAACTTTCTCTATAACAATCAATATATCAGCAGATCACCCGACGGCAGTCCTGTATTTTTTTTCTATTCAAATTTTTGCTGTCGTCAAATGAGTTCCCTTTTTGCTTTTCTACGGCAGACTTAACTGCTCGAAACGATCGGTGGAAACGCGGTAGAAGAGATATTTTGCGACATATCAGAAAAATGGACCATTACTTTCAATGTTTCCATAACAGTGCCATATAATTTTTCAATTTTCAAAATTTTTTTCTGTGAAAGCTCGACATGAAACAGACCGACAGACACAAACACAGACAAACACAAAACGCCCAAATGCGGGGAACAGCCTCTATAATTGCTAGTGCACTAAAACAACATGCAGAAAAGGTCCATCGCCTCTTTTAATTAGGCTTTTGAAAAACGCAAAATCGCCGAAGTTTGCCCTATTTCCACGGGTTAGTGTCCCAAATTTATGGACGAAGTATCATCTTTCTGATCTATAGAGAAACGAAAAATAGAACGGGAAGTAGTGTGGTTTATAAAATTATAGTTTCAGCAGTAACGTTTGGCCATGTCCAGGAAAAGAATACTGGAGTAGAAGAAAGGCGGCATGTGGAAGCAAGCACGCAAATTAGCATGACCTCAGGTGATGAAAGCGCTGCTGTGAATTTCAACACTCCTCTGACCTCTGAAGTGAGGAGACAGTACCGGAGTTGTCATTTTTGCCAGTTCGCACCGTATTAAACTAAAATTTAATGTATGATTCACGTTGCTCACGCTGACGGACGTTTTTGAAGCCGCTTTCTAGCAGCGTAACTTTCGGGTTGCCAAATTCATTATTTTATTGAAGAACGTGTTTCGACAGGGGGATGAGTGAAAAAAATTTAGTATGCACGCGGTGGTTACTGAATATAATTCGGAAGGAATTCTAGGTCTAACCAATGTATTGTATTTGACAATCGCCATACACGAGCATATACACTACGTTAATTCTGTCGCAATTTGAGTTTCCCCGATTGAAGTGTTTGAAATTACTGTGCGTGCTTTGAGCCAGCGTTGTTGTCTGGAGGCGGTTGGAAACTTGGCATCGCTTCTTCCTGCAAGTTAGGCAACCTACACGCTTTTGTTTACTGACAGTAGACATTGATCGCCGACATTGATCATGACACTACTTGGGTTCTGCGTGTGATGTCGCGCGAGCCAAGTATTGCAATAATCTACTTCATAAACCATGCAAACTAGATTTGGCTTAGCCCTGAGTGCCCAAAAAGAGAAAAAAAAACAGCTGGAAATGCACCTTTGACTTTTGTCGACATAGCGGTGAGTGCCATGCGCAGTGCGAGCTCTCAAAATAAACACCGGCGAGTGCGGTTGAGCGGTTTGGAAGGTGTGTGCGAGCCGGTCCCGTTATGCGTATGTACTCGTGTCTGATTAGGGGCTTTTTCATGGCGTGCGCTCTTTGTTCCTCAGTCCCTCAGTTTTGCGTCATTGTCATCGGTGGCGGCCGCTCCGCCATTCACAGGACAGAATCTTCCATTCTCTCTCTCTTGATCGCCGTACGCCGGGTTAACTGAGTTTGGCTAAGCCGCCCCCAAGCTCGGGCAAAGCGAGCGCTGTGTGCGCGGGTGCGCGTGCACGTTTCCCAATAACTCTACAGGACGCAGTACGACCCCTGGTACCACCGATGTCACGAAACGCCACCAGATGAGCTGCGGAGTCAACTCGGCTAAACACCCGCGAGTTTCCTGGAAATTTCGGGGCCATTGCATCACCTGTGCGAAGTAAGCATCTGCGGGAGCGGCGAATCCCCGCTGGGTGAGGGGATCCCCAGGAGAGAGGAGCCAACAAGGAGACGCGCTCGACGCATGCAATGCAGAAGACAGAGAACGGATTCATGGGTGCCCGTATTAAGAAAGATCACTTGAAGATTCATTCGAATTCCCTGCCACATAAATCTACGGTTTGGGCTGCCAGCATCTTGTGCCTTCAGAAGCGGCGTTCTCCTTGCAACGGGTTAGTGCAGCGTTTTCAGTAATCTATGCAGTCTCCTAGCATTCGAGCTTAAATTTGTCGCAAGAATTTCGCCTCGAGTGCATTTGTGATTCTTCGCGCTAGGCCCCAAGCCGCTCAAAAATTGCCAGCATGCTCCTGAGTTCAGAGGACACGATCGATATCTTTCGTCTGAGGCAGTGTGAAAAGTATTTATCCTTAACTTTCAGGTGGTGTGGACGATAAGATTAAAAGGTATTATGTGATCCATGATATTAAGCATCCAACAACTAACTTAGCGACCACACGGCCGTCATCGCTACTATAAAAAAATTGGAACTGTCAAAATAGAAGTCTGAAAAATTGCTTGCTCGCACTGCAGCGAACACCCGAACACACGCGAAACTGTCTTGCAAGTTTTTATTTACTCTATGTAAACTTTTCACGCAACTGTATGGTGCCTCGACCTTTGGTTAGCAAACAAAAAAATTGAGGTCGTGCAAACCGTGATATGTGTTGGTGTTGTTTTGACCGAGTCTCCTAATTGGGCTGAACATATTGAGAAAATATGCACGAAAATAAACACGATTAATGGCTTTCTATGTCGCCAGAGGCACACACTTCCCACTAAAGTGAAAATTTTAATTTAGAATGCATTTATATTGCCACACATAACTTATTCTCTCATGGTCTAGGGGAAAACCACCAAGCAAAATCAAATGAAAATTCTAATTGCTCAAAAACGAGCAACTAAATTAATAGCTAATGTACCGTGGTGTACTCATACGGGTACCTACTTTGCAAGGTTTAATATCATGACAATCTCAGAGTTATTCCCATTCGAGTTATTCTCTATGTACAAGAACGCTGTTTCCACTAATAATGAGTTCATTTTATCAAGTCTCAACCTGACTCGTTCGATTTCATCCTACAATACACGGAACAAAATGTCATGGTGCGTACCTTTCTGCTGCAGCACATACGGTAAAAAGTCACTCACATATACTTTATCCCATTACCTTGATATTCTGCAAAATAACAACATAATACTCGAAGAAACTTCACTGCGTAAATTAGTCACACTTATTCCAATGTTTGAATGTACATAGCTCGTGATCAGAACATATATAAAGTTTCGTGTACCTTCATTTTACTTGCATTGTATATGGGGCAATTGTAAATGTTCCCTGTACATAGAAATGTGGACTGTGTAGTGTGTAGTGTTGAAATGTGTAGTGTTGAAATGTGGAGTAGTTTTTTTGTGAAATAAATTCCAATGGTATAAGAGGCGTAACTTCATGCAAATGTCAAATGTAGATACTTTGTGGCTGTATTTCTCTTGTGTTTGTGAGTGCGCTCTTCCACTGTTGTTGTGATCAGCTGCGGGGTTATACATCCCCGGCAGAGGGCGCAAGGTGGCTCTCAAGCAGCAACAACGCAGCTTTTTGCCTTGCGTCCTCTCTCCTTTGTGGCTGATGTAACCATGAGAGAGTTAATAAAATATAAATATATAAATATAAATATAATTTGCTTTACGTCGCCATTCGCTATACGAACATGATTTACTTGGATACGACTACTGGAGCATTTTGTGCACCTCTTCTTGCCATGATTGCTTTTATAAGCTCATTCGTTTAAGTTCGCAAGCCATCTTCGCGCCCCCGGCATGCTTAATGATTGAGGTGCCTTTTTATCTTCTTAGCATGAAACAAAGTTTACTGCGTGGTTAAAAAAGTGGATTACCAATAGGCATTGCATTACTCCTCAGCTACCTGTAATTTCTTACGTACAGAAATTTGTCGAAGTTCGTCAGCTAAACCATTTTTGCACTGTTGGGAATCGAGTGGGTCAGTACCCATAACAAATGCGACTACGGCCTCAAAGTAAACAACGTCATAATCTATCTCACTGATGTTGCAAACTTGTGGATCCGGAACCACGAGGCCGACATCACATCGTGTCTAGCCTTCAAGAGCAGTTTCGCCGATGTCTTCGGCTGGCCTGCGATGCGCAAGCTGCGCGCTGAGCAACGCCTGCGTGCTCGGGCGCAGGTGCCTGGTGAGAATTTCACCAGTTATATCGAAGATGTTGTGCACCTCAGCAAGCACGAAGATGCTTCAACGCTCAGCGCGCGCTAACAACGACCGCATTCTGAAGGGCAATAACGACTACGCGTTTCATATGCTTCTTGCCAAAAATCCACCAACCGTTGTCCACGCTATCAAGATGCAGCTAGCGTACTTCGTGGTAAAGCGTGAGGAGTGCCACCGAAGGGGAGCAGTGGAATGCGCTGACAGAGGGGAAAGACTCAAAACGGCGCTGCGCGCGAGTTTCAGGTTCCCAGGCCTGAGCGAGTGAGGAATAGCTTGTTTTTCAAAGTAGGTCGGTCCTAAACCCGAGACGACGACAGGAAGACTCGGGTGGACCGGCGCTGGGCGTCCTTTCTTTATCCTTCTTGCTAGCTAGCCAGAGCGCCTAACAGCGGCGCATGTGTTTCAAAATTTGTTTGTTTCTTCTCGTTGCAGTATCTCTTTGTTAGCCACGGCGGCTTGCATTGAGGCGTTTGTTTGATACTGTGTACTTTTTTTTATTGACACGAAGATTAAAGGAGAACTTGATGCTGCCTAGCGGCTCCGGCTACTCCTTTTCACTAATTCACAGCAACCACTTGGGCCGACGATGTACAGTTCAACATAACACAAAAACAAACACTACAGAACATGTAAAACAGGGTACATGCGTCAGGAAAAGGAACATTAAAGAGGGAACAAAAACGCCTTGAATATTAAGAGAAGAGTACAGAATACAGTATACATAGGAGATATGAATAAACACGGAAAGAAGAACAAGTAATAAACTTATTTGCAGTACGCACAGCAAAAGTAAATAACAATGCTATTAAAGCGCTCAGTCACAAAAACAGAAAAAAAAAAACAAAATTAAGTTTGTTTGCAGCAAACAGCAAACTCAAATAAAAAAATAATAAAGATATTAAAACACTCATGCACAGAGATGTAAGAGCTCTAGCACTGACTCCAATTCTACTAAGCTAATGTGTCCCAGGGATAACGCCGTCCTCAAGGGATGCTATGTGTACTTTTCTTTTGGGTCGTGATATTTTACGTCTGAAAGGTGGCGGGAAAGTCATCTACTGGCTGCTAAAGCGTAAATTTTGGCGGGAGAATATTTTTTTCGCTGAGAAGGTAGTTTTGGCGGGAATAAAACGAGATGGTTGCGCGCGAAGGAGAGTGCAGGAGGTTCGTGTGTGGCAGCTGGACAGATCGGTCGTGTGTGGCCGATGGTGGTCCCTGGGCCGCGGAGTTGGAGATGGGAGTGCTTTGAGCGGCGGCCGAAAAGGTTGGCCGTGTGGTGGCCGGCGGTTGTCCGGAGTCGTGGGAGTTCGAGGACTTGTTTAGTTAAAGCGGAAAGGCTGAAATCTTTCCGCATATGTAAACCAGTTGAGTACATATTGAAATAAATAACTTCTTGAGGAACGTCTTCCAAGAGTCGCACCGTCAGAAAGCCTGCACACCTGTCTGAAACTCACCAGTCGCAAAGTACGTCCCCAGGGTCACTCACGAGACCCGCCCTGTACTGCTCCACGTCAACATCTGGATCGAACAACATCGACTCGACGAGAGAGAGGGGAAGAAATTCGCGCCCGGCGCAGCCCACAGGATCCGAGACAATGGACCGCTGCTTTGCGACAAGGAATGAGGAGGACAAAGGCAACGCAAGTTGAGAAGACGTCGAGCTAGTCAGGTCACAAAGAAAGTTTGCCCTTGGGTGTCGAAGAGAAGCGTATAAACGGAAATCAGTAAAGAAGAATGACGGCACAAGAACAAGAGACAGCAGACGGAGCTTCTCCGATAAACACCAATCATCATAGCTTCGACACCGATGTAGGTGTGGAGATGAATCATGGACAAGAGCAGAGCAAGGAAGTACGGACTTAATTCGAACGGGACTTCAGAGTGTGGCGGATTTATATACAAGGACTGGTGGCGTGTCAGAACGAAGATCATTGTGAGAGAACTTTGGAACTTGGCCTGATTTAAGAACTTTAAGGGGAAGGCGGCGAAAGAAAAACGGTGAGCGGACAGCGATGCTCTCAGCTTTTATTGCTCTTTCCTTTCAAGGGGAAACAGTAAACTACATTCGCCAGAGGTGGATAATAACACGGCTGAGGGAATGGTCAAGGCAAGCATGAAAAAGAGCCAACCTGGACCCAAAATGAAATGGAAAATGGAAATTGAAAATATGAGCCTAGAGAGGGCAAAAATATAATTTGAGACCGAGAATTTACGCACAAAAGGAACAGCTGATCTTTCAGAAGGAAAAGAAGCAGTAAAATATTCCACCATGCAGAGCCATGTACTGCCTCGAATGCCGAAAAATGAGAAGCTTATTCCGGGTTGGTTTGATTCTGTGGAGATGCTGTTTCACTCCTTCAGAACACCGGGAAGTGTGCAGCCCATAACCCTGATTCCTTACCTCACTGACCGCAAGCGGTCGATGGCGATGCGAAGTGGGACAAAGGAAATACTTGTGTATGAACAGCTAAAGAAAGTTATTTTGAGGGTGTTGCGACTAAGCCCGGCGGAATACAAAAGAATGTTTGACACGGGTAAGAAAGCACCGCAGGAGTCGTGGCGCCAGTTAGGCTACCGACTGCGGAGCTACTACTCGTATTATATCAGCAGTAGAAAAGTGACCGAAACGGAGGAGCGGACGGAGCTGGTAATGGTTGATAAGCTGTAAAAAAGCCCTGTCTAATGACGCGCTGCGACAGATAGCTCTTAACGAAAATAAAAACTGGCTGAAAATCGACGGACTTACAGAAGTAGACGATGCCGTGGAGAGAAGCCGAGAGAAATCGCCGGGGGCTAGCGTTCCGTGCATCATTACGGCCACTGGTGAACGACGTAGAATAGAGGAGGTGGCCGGGGCGTCGCAACTTCACCGGAAAGAACAGATGTAGGTGAAGTATGCGCCATTTAAAGCACATACGACTACACGCTAATGTTACCATTGTGGCCGACCAGGTCATATGGCTAGTGAGTGTCACGAAACTGAATAAAAAATTTGAAACGGAGATTTAGGTGTCCGTAACGTTGCCATGGACGGGAATTCTGCCGGCAGGGAATGGGAGCAGGATAGAAGAAAGAACACTGCGTCACTCCACTGTTACGGATGTGGCCGTTTAGAACATATGGTCCGAGAATTCCAAGAGACAAAGAATAGGAAGAGTGATAGAACTGAACGCTCTCAACGCTGAAATTCTGTGCCAGAATCAGGAGCCAAAGCGAGCACTCAGTGGTGCTCGGAGAAGCATAATGTGGGAGAAATTTTTCTGTCTTCGGGGGAATCAGACATCTTGGCGTTGTTGGATTTGAGCGCGGACATCACCGTGATTAGGAGGTCACTGCTACCGCGGGAGAGCGTAGATACACGAGGCAAAGTAGCATTGAGGGGAACCTTCGGACACCAGATTGAGGCTGAGCTCGCGTATGTGCCACTGAGTGTCGATCAGGGAGATCGCACATTGCCATCTTGTGCGCAGTGACAGAGTAGTAGGCAAGGAAAATTGACTGCTTGTTAACGGTGAATGACTATAAGGAAGTGAACAAGGAGAAGGAATACCTGAGCACGGAGCATGACAGCAGCGATGTCCAAGGCTCGCCTCGGTAGTCTGTTGTTGCTTTTATTTTTATTTGCATGCATGCTTCTTGTATACCTTATGTTAATTTTAAATATGCGATCATGTAGCATATGGTGGGGTGTGTAGAAATGTACCTTGCTTTTATGCACTTGCACGCTTGTAATCCTTTCCGGAGTGTATCTCGGAGTGTATCTCGAGAGGAATATTTAGCCCATACTCCTACTAGGGAGAGGTGCGGCGGCTTGAGGCAACCTAAAGAGGCAACCTGCTTTTTTTTCGAACTGGCGCAAAACAAAAATGGGCGAACGAATGGAGCAGAAGAGCGGAGGGGTCACGACACAGCTTACGTACGTCACGGTAAAGCGTGAAGAGGGCCACCGAAGGGGAGCAGGGGAACGTGCTGCCAAAGGGGAAGACTCAAAACTGCGCCCCCCGCGAGTTTCAGGTTCCTAATCCTAAGCGAGTGAGGAATAGCTTGTTTGTCGAACTCGCTCGGTCCGAAACCTGAAATGACGACAAGGACGACTCGGGTGGACCGGCGTTGGGCGTCTTTTTCTTATCCTCCTTGCTAGCTAGCGAGAGCGGCCTAAAGCGACGCGCGTGTTTTAAATTGTGTTTTGTCTCTACTTGTGGCAGTATCTTGTAGTTAGCCACGGCGGCTTACAGCGAGGTGTTTGTCTTATATTGTGTACCTTTCTTTTGCATTGTGACATCTTACATCTAAAAAGTGGCGGGAAAGTCATCTATTGGTTGCTAAAGAGCATGTTTTGGCGGGAGAATATTATTTTGGCTACGGATGTAGTTTTGGCGGGACAGTAACGAGATGTGTGCGCGCGAAGGAGACTGCAGGAGGTTAGTGTGTGGCAGCCGAGCAGATCGGTTATATGCAGCCGGTTGTGGTTCCGGTGCCGCGGAGTTGGAGACGGGAGTGCTTTGAGCGGAGGCCGGACAGGTTGTACGTGTGGTGGCTGGCGGTGGTCCGGAGTCGTGGGGGTTTGAGGTTTTGTTTAGTTAAAGCGGAAAGGCCGAAATCTTTCGGCATATGCGAACCAGTTGAGTACATAGTGAAATAAATAACTTCTTGAGAAAAGCCTTCCAAGTGTCGCACTGTCAGACGCCCTGCACACCGTCGGAAACTCACCAGTCGTGAAGTACGTCCCAAGGGTCACTCATGAGATCCGCCCTCTACTACTCAACGTCAACATCTGGATCAAACAATATCATCTCGACGAGAGAGGGGGAAAAACTCGTGACTGACGCCATCCCCAAGTGCCAGAGCTACGGCTAATAACGCAAGCGCCGTACTCTTACTCGTTCTGTGTTCACGCACCCGGAGCTTGTTAGGGCTTTGACGGTTGACTCCGAACAGTCGGGACTGCTGCCACAGATGGAGCAGTTTGTATTTGAAGTTGCGCGTCAACTCTCTCTTTTCCACCTGACACCAGACGCAGCCTCTCCTCTGCTGCCGACGTTGCAGCAGGTCATCAACGACCAAGTTGCAAAAGCCCCCCCCCCCCCCTTTACCGCCCTGTGTTTTCTTAAGATGCTCTTTTGAAGCACGTCGGTGTACCAGCACGGGATTGCCAATCTGCTCCTTTTGCTCCGACTTTGACTATGGGTCGCAGTGGCTGTGCAGTCTGCGCCTGTGGCGTTGCCTCCCAGCCAGCCTGTCCTGCTCCTGGTACCGCCTTCTCGATCACCTCAGCCTCATCCTACACCACCGCACCATTATAGCCCTCGGCGTACACCGGACAATCAACCTTTATGTTACTCCTGCCGTTTCCCCAGACAAGCGGCCCGCCTCTGCCGTCGTCGTATGGTCGCCACTTCCGAGGCTGCGTCTTCAGCCTGCTCACCTCCGCTGCTTCACTCTGCTTCCTCTGCGAATGCGTACGCAAACGAGCAGCATCCGTAAACGACCCATCGTTCTCCCTTTCCAGGCCACCGTTCGCTGTCACCAATGCGCCATCGCCCAACATACGCTGAAGCGAGAAACTAAGTTTCGAAGTTCTCGATGCAAGAACTGCGCTCTCTGCCAAAAACTCAAGGCGTCATCTTTCCCCTGCGAACAACATAGCGGTATCTGTCGATGGCCTGTCTGTATACGCGCTGGTCGACACGGGCGATGTCGTCTCAGTGATGCACTAGAGTCTCCGCTGTCGTTTACGCAAAGTGACGACATATCAACGTTTCATGGTTTGTCACTCCGCACCGCTACTGAAGGAAGCATCACACCTTTCGCCGCATGCACTGCGCTGGTCGTCATTGCAGCTCTTTTCTACAGCATAGAGCTCTTGGTCTTGTCGTTTCCTTCCACCGCGTGATTCTCGGGTAGGATTTCTTCTTGAAAAACAACGCCGTGATCGATTGCGTCCGCGCTGAGGAGGATTTTTCTGCACTATGTGACGAACTAGCCGACGACACCCGTTCCGTACTTCCTCAGAAGCTCGCCGTCACTGAAGACATCGATGTTGCACGAGAGGCTTCCGTGTTTATGTTTCATGCCCTACTGCGTCTGCCGTCACCGAAGTATTTACGCCATCTCCTTCCTTTGTCCACAGCAAACGCCTGCCGCTGCCATCTACTGTTTCGCTCTTTCGGAGGCCTCACAAAGGTGCTCATCTACAGTCCATCTCCGCGCCAGCTTACCCTGCTACATGGTGAGTCTCTTGGTTCAATTTAACCCGCCTCCTTCTCTCTGACCAGGATGCTCTTGAGACCTCCTGCACTTCTATAAATGTCCCGCATTCAGACTCGGCGCCTGATTCGTTGCCAGACGCTTCTCGACCGCCATCGAGGACGCTCTTCTCTCCGCCCACCGGACGCAGCTCTCGGCCCTTCTAGAGACCTTTCGATCCGGTGGTTCCAAAAGCTGAAACCTAGAAGTTTGATTCAGGGCACGTCTGCACGGACAGTAGACTGCTGTTGTTGCTTTGGAGGCTAGGGTGCTGGCGTCTACGTAGACAACAATTGACCCTTCAGCCAGGCAAGCATCTTTTTCTTCAAATTTCTGGCGAAGCAACGTTGGCGAATTAGCAGATGTTGGCCGGCGATTATCTCTTGGCTTATTGTCGCTGAGCTGCACAAACTTCCATGGGGGAAGAACTGGCGTTGGCGGCTGAAGAATGGAGTGTGACGTTGTGTAAGTCAGTGCATGCGTGGAGTGCGATAGACGGGCCTAACGGCTGCGCGCATCACGGCGCTGCTGCACCAGCTCATCAATGGTAATGAGCGGCGCATTCTCTTGTAAAGCTACGACTGGTGTGATGCGTGGAAGGCACGTAATGGTCGTCATAGCCTCTCTTTTTACGGCTTCAAGGCGATCTCATTGGGCTCATGTAAGATGTCCGAACTGGGTTTGATAAGCAATACATGGCTGCGGAACGGCCCTCAGCAATTCCCTTGCAACGAACGAGGTGGCGCCACCCGTTTTATGAGCAATTCTTCTAATCAAACCCAAAGTCTGAATAGCTTTCCTTTTTGCCTGAGAAACCCATGAAGTCGCTGATCCTGATTGGTGAATCGTTAAGCGAAGGATTTTCCCACTTGGACTTTCCTGTAGTGGGGTGCCTGATATACAAAGACAGATTCGACTTGCAGCAAGTTTACGGCATCCCTAGCAGTTGGCGACCGACGCGCATGCTGTTTTATGCACGGAAAGTTGAAGTCCGATGGATTAGAGGTAACAACCAAGGCAGATTGAAGGGCAGCCTCCTGAGTACGCAGATCTTGGTCAGTACTCCACACCGTGATGTCATCTGCGTACTGATGAGAAATTTTATGTCACGGATGTCATGTAAGCGCCAAGCAAGCGGGATGAAATTAATATTAAATAACTTCGGCGACAATAATGATCCCTGGGGCACACCGCAGAGAAGAACAAATGATCCGACCGCTTCGCCGCTGATGCGTATACTGCAAATTTTCTGTCTTCCAAAAATGATTCGAGAAAACTACGCACTCTCAGAAGGAGATGAAGCATGTCAATAGAGTTCAGAATGGCTGCTTGACTGATGTTGTCATGTGCCTTTTCAACGTCCATTGCTAAAACGGTACGCACATGGCGGCTGCGGATAGATGACAAAACTGCAGATGCCAAGACAGCCCACTCGTCCCCATTACCAATAAATGGACGAAAGCCAATTCGTACGGGGTGATAAAAACCGTGCTGCTCTTGCCACCACGACAATCGTGTGGCTAGCATGTTCTCCGCCAGCTTGCGAGGCGTAGGAGCTAAGGAGATATGTCGTAAGTTTGCAAGGTCCGTCGTAGGCTTTCCTGGTTTCGGGATTGTGATCACGACAGCAGATTTCCAGCTCTCGGGCACGTCGCCATCCAGCCATACTTTGGTTATGGTGTCTAGTAGTTGAGGAAGTGCTACTCAGGTTCTTTTACACCTCGTATTGAATATTGTGCGGGCCGGGCGCTGTTTTCTGTTTCGTATCATCTATTGCAGCCAGCAAATCAGGCATACAGAACGGACACGCAATTCCATCTGCGCCGACAGCAGCCGGCATTTGATATACATGCGCTGGAATACCTGCCATATCTAAACTAGCGGCTGGAGAAGGCACATCATCGTATTTTGGAAAAACTTTCGCGCTGCTTCTTGGCGAAATAATCGGGCGACAAGTTAGCCGCGAAGCATGAGGTTGTTGCTGCTTCAGTTGAACGGCGACCGTGTTCCATCGTACGGAACGTTCGCCAGAGAGAGGCCTTCGAGGATTTTGCTTGCAGAAATTTGTTCGCACCACGCATACCACTGCCGTGGAATGAGGTCGCATTCATATTTGCGTGCCTTAGCTGTAAGATAGTGCCATCGCGTACGTGCTTGCGACGAAGTAGGGTCTCGCGTAGAAGCCAGTTCGGCTTGACGGCGTGCCGCCCACAAGTTAAGGAGGCCGAGGTCTGGTGCCAGTCGACCAGCATCAGTTCAGGTGGTAGTTGTAGCACTGTTGATCGCTGCTTGTATGCGGTCAACAAGGATTGGCGAAGAATCTGAAGAGGGATTGTCCAGACAGGAGCGAAAACTGTCCCAGTTGATCACAGAACATTTGTAGCGTAAAGGCCGTAAATGCGAGGTATGAAGACCGATGATGATAGGGTGATGATCACTTCCGCAGCAGTCTGGCTCCATGTGCCAGGAGGGAGTACTTGGACCCGACCACCACGTCAAGTCAGGACCATAGGAAGCACTGCGAGTTTGACGCACTGGCCGTGTTGCTGTCCCAGGATGGTTGAGCAGCACAAACTGGGCATCCGTGAAGGCGTCCCGCACACGCCTTCCACGAGGGCTCGAAGTGCGGTAGCCCCAATCCTGATGAGGGGCATTGAATTAGCCTCCCACTAAAATCGTACACCTGGGGCACTTCCGACGGACACTTAGTAACCAGCCAAAATTAATACGGGAGGAAGCGCCACCGGGTGGTCTAACTTGAAATGAAGCGACCACAACGTTTCCCTTAAATTTCGCAGCCACTGCCACTACCTCTTGACACGACGTGCACCAGCTAACAGGCGGCTCAGCGGCTTTTCAAATGCGCCCATGAAATTCCACACCTTGTCTGCATTGGCCAGTAGACAATTTTACAGCGCAGAACTCAGTAGGTAGCGTATGCAGCTCATTGCGTTGCGAACGGTTTAAAATGCGCAACTATGACAGTACCTCCTCCTCGCCGCGCCGCCTCGTTGCTTGTTTAGGGAAGTTAAAGTGACAGAGCTGCATCTGCTACTTTGATATTATTGTCTTTTATGTCGATTTCGGCACTCACCTCAAAAGCCTACAGCAAGTTTTGACTCGCCTGACTGAAGCCGACCTACAGCTGAATCTCAAAAATAACCACTATGGAGCCCGCAAGTTGACCATTTTGGGCACATTGTGTCTAAGGAAGGCCCTGACCTGGCCAAGCTCATTGCTGCGGTCTCATGGGTCCATGTTCTTATTTTCGGCGCTTCGTACGCAGTTTCTAGTCGATCATTGTGCCGTTGACGAAGATACTTGGAGGAAACACTGACGTTTCTAGGTGGTAGACTGAATGTGATGAAGCGTTCGTACACTGCGCCATCTTTTGACTCCATCCCCAATTACTCGTCACTTCTACCCAACAGCACCGACTGAGGTCCACACGGATTTGGGCGGCGTTGGCCTCGGAGCTGTTTTGGCTTAGCGAAAAGATTGATTTGAAGAATGCATCGTTGCATATGCGACTCGCGTGCTCACTAAGGCCGAAAGCAACCAGTAGGTTACGAAGGAGCGCGTAGCCATTAGAGAGTTATAGCATGACGTTACCGTGCTCGCGCTGCCGTTTGCCATGTTATCGGACGCCGGACTTTCCGGGCAGCACTGCATGCGCCACAAAACGTTTAGGCGTAACGTCTCTCTCGTAACTAGTTACCGTAAGGATGAAACAAGTGATGATGATGGCAGATGCCACAGCTTTTATTGACAAACAAAAATACGGATGCATTGCAAGCAATTATATGCAGTGAGATTCCACATGAACTTTAATAAACTTTTTTAAGCGAGATATATTTCCTCAGGCATCAATGATGGGCGAAGGTGTGATGAAAGAAATAGTAGTGATTAAATTAACAGAAAAAGACTAGCTGATTTGATGAACTCCAGCAGAGAACGATGGTACGGTCCTTGCGTCCAGTCAATATATGAAGCAGGGTTGCTTGGTGAAAGACCCGCTACCTTCAGGTGCCGGATCCTTGTAGGCTTGAGAGCTGGGCAGTCCTACAGTAAGTGATAAATGTCGGCTTCAATGTCCTCGTGTTTACATATCGGACACCCTGGCCGAGGAAGAAAATCTTGGTACCGAGGCCACTTCCGAGTGACGGCCGGTGTGAGGGCAACCCCAACCCGGATACTCCTAAGCGCAACCTCCTCTGGACAGGTAAGACCGCGGGGGAGGGTTACCGCACACGGAGGGATGAGAGAGCTTGTGCGGCGCCGGAGGAGTTCCTTTCTTGGTGAAAGGAGGGTGAAGTTGTCCAAATGAAGGATCCGAGGCATTGATGAGTCTGGAGTCGCGAGGCGGGTCGCTAAATCTGCCTGGCTTTGAGAGGTCAGTAGATCCCGTGGGACCCACTCAATACGTACTGGTTACGGGATGCATGCCGCAACGCAATAAACTTTTCTTTGCGCAATAAACTTTTTCTTTGCATGTAAAGACGTACACACTGCCTTTCAGCTAACAGCCGGCTCAGCGGCTTTTCAAATGCGCCCGTGAACTCGGCACCTTGCCTACCTTGGCCAGTAGACAATTTTACAGCGCAGAACTTAGTAAGGTAGCGTACGCAGCTCATTGCCTTGCGAACGGTTTTAAAAGGCGCAACTATGACAATACCTTATCTTCGCCGTGCCGCATCTTTGCTTGTTTAGATGTTATGAGAACACTGTTCCGCCATCTATTGATAGTAAGCTAAAGCACGGCCTCTTGGCAGGAAAAACATTTTTTTTAATTACTTATAAATATGGTAAAGGAATTACGAGTCTTTTTCAAGGAAGAAAACTATCAAATTAATGAAAATGTTAAAGCGGGCAGAAACCTGATGAGTTTCAATGTTGTTGCTATTTTGGCTATGTGCACACTATAGTTAGGTTTAACTGCTAGAGAATCGCCAAATTATCTTAAAAAACATAGGCTAGTTGTTGCTGAAACCTCAACGTATGAGCGTGAGTATGCGAAATAAAAGGAATTACTTTCATTTATAGCGAGAAATGGCACCGAAGGATGTGGTGACGATGCTGTATTTGGTCCAAAGGGGCCGTGCTGTGCGTCACCATGTTAGTTCACGAGCAACACTAAAAGTGGCACCCTAAAGTGCTAGTGGCCCGGTTATGGCTGCACATGCGCAGATGTCGCTAGCCTTTCCCGGTAAACGGTAACGCAAACACGGTGACGATATGTTATAACTCTTCGCTTAAGGACACTAACCAAATTCCGGCGCTACCTGCTTTGTCGCCACCTTGACGTCGAAAAGAACCATCACGCTTTCTCGTGGCTGTATTCTCTGAAAGACCCGTCCGGCCGATTCGCTCTATGGCCTCTCGGTCTTCAGGAGTTTCACATCCGCGTCATCTACCGACCTGGCCGCAGTAACATGGATGCCGATGCTCTGTCTCGTTCTGCCCTTTCCAGCGACGCTGCTTCCTCCACGGCGGCAGATACCGTCCTTTCATCCCTTACCATTGCTGATATGCCTGCGGTGCAGCGAAGACACCCTTGACTTGCATCTCTTATCGACGTCGTGTCCACATCTTCAAACGCTGCGCGTTTCCGAACTTACACCGTCAAGCACCGCATCTTTCCGTCCGGGACTGCATCCTCCACCGCCGTAATTACATGCACGATGGTCGGCGGTGGCTTTTTGCGATTCCCCGCCATTTAAGACCTGAAATTTGCACCTCTTTCCACGCCGACCCTCAGTGTTCCCACACTGGCGCGTTGGAAACATTTGAAAAAATTTCTCAACGTTAATATTGGCGCGGGATGTACGCCTAGATTCGTAAATACATACGCTGCTGTATCGCCTGTCAGCCAGGCAAGTCATCCGCTCACCGTGTGACCGGCCCCTAGCAGACACTCAAATTCCCGGCACGTCCTTTCGATCGTGTTGGCGTTGACCTCTTCGGGTCGCTTCCCTGCACGCCATCCGCTGCACATGCTTCACAAAAACAACCACATGCCGCCGGTGGGATCCGAACCCACCGGCTGGATGTGGCTGTTTTCTCTTCTGCTTTCTATCAATTGTCTTTAAATAATTACCCTATTAATTTCGCGGTGGTTAACACAGCAAATTAAATAAATCCCTAAGCTTCTTGGCTTCGGTGACACCCTTAGGGCTTTTTTTTATTGAGTGGACGGAATGCTCCACTATACGACTGAAAAGTATAGCATGCAGCCTTGTTACATTTGATAGAGATGATGCTATTGTGAAGCTACGTACATAAAGCATTACAGATCACAAGAGACTCAAGTTTAAAGAAGGGAATATAGTTATTGGAGTGTTATAGGTACCTTTGGGGAAGTGGAAAAATGCCCATCGCTCTCACCGGCGGCCTAACTTAATATGCGATGCGAGAGGTAACTCAGTCGCGGTAGTCTCTCCGTGAAGAACATCTACCTGAAATAACTATCAGAAAGGCATTGAACACAATGAATGAAGTTATTTCTCTTTTATAAGCGCGAGTCGCAAGCTATTTTTTTTCCTTTGCGTGTTCTCTTACGCGAACTAGGTTTGAATACGAGCCCAATTCTAATGCACAGGCGGGTCCACTACAGCTTTTCAAAGCCGCCCTTTTATCAATAATTCCATAAGATCAAAGGTACCCACAGTAGGCTGCCATAACTTAGTCGTCTGAGCTAGTTCGACGGAACTCGTATTCAACCACGGATCAAAGCAAAACTTTCCGTATGTTCTTGAAGGTCTTCGACAGTCAGTGGCGAAATAATGTTTGGGTGAAATGCGAAATGATCTGCCTTTACTCCTAACGTATAAAGAGAGGGAAGCTGTCTGTACTTTATTATATAGTTTATGAATTGACAGGGCACGGGATAGATGCTTGCGTTACACTTCTTGTCGCGCCTTATTCTACAACCTATTCAAATATTTATATTCAGAAACCTCCTGGTTGGTATTTGCCTGGGCATGACTTGTGCAACAGGTTTGGATATATAGTTTCGTAACTCCCTAGAAATGCCGACTTTCGGCTCCAGTACTGCATGGTTTCGACGCTTGCTCCAACAACTAATTCGAGATTCCTGACGGCTGTCGCACTCTCTGTAATGCTGCTTTGAAATCGATATGGCGCAAAACCCAAGAGGCACAGTCAGCGTTGCAGAATAGTCTTTGTGCATAATGCGCACACAAACGGTAAAGCTTACTTACGAACAGAGTACACAACTATTGTGAATTTCGAGCTGGCAGGATACCTTTATAGACGATATATAAAGGAGTACAGGACAATGCAACTGCGGTGCACTCAGAAGAAGACACGGATACGCCGGGGCGCTGCCAGCGCACCAACCAGCAATTCTTTCCTTTCTTCCGCGCAGCTAGAGAGCACTTGTCAGAGGGTGAAAACAGGCGAAAGGAAAACCAGCTACCTTACAAGGAGGCGGCGAACAATGAAAATAAAACTGGTTTGTACAGAGAATCCTGATCCGACGCTTCGCAGTCTCTACATTCCTCGTGCGTACCAACACAAGGAACTAGAAGTTGAGTTGAACGAGCCGGCAGTAATCAACTACAACTACGCTTAAAGGTTTTTCTTCATACGATGATTTTGTACTTTGAGACGAAAACGAGACGCGGGGACTCCTGTTCTGGAGGAGTTACTGACTCCTCATTTTGCGTTTAGATCTATTAATAATCGAATTAGGTAGGTATTCATTAGGCTGCTGGAAATCATCCTCACCCTGCTCTAGGCATAAAGCGTAAGTGTACCTGTTCATGTTCGGGTCCGGCATAGTAACACATTTCAACCGGCAAACGTGCATAAATTAGTACCAGTATGCGGATCACATCTTCATTGCAATGAGCGATCGAAGGAAGCTCAGATTGTCTTTCCTCGCAGAGGTTGAATCTTTGAAAATGGTTTCTTTACAGCCTCGGCACCACAACAGACACTGTAGATGCTCTTCGTCATGAAATTATCAAGTCTAAAAGAGAGAACTGTGAGAGATATTCCCCACCATGCTCTTATCTTTTCGTCATCCGTCACAAAATGTCTCACGTGCAGGCGCAAACAAGGACAGCAAGGGTAGTAAGGGCCCTTGCAGACATGGGCAGACGTGCTGGTGCACTTAGTAGCATTTAGCTTAAACAGGTAAATCGGGGGCCCATGCTTTTCAACGAGGCTGCATTCGTTTTGCAATCCGAAGGAAGGCATGGTTGTTTTAAGCAACATTGCTGTGAGCACGCAACGCGGTGCGAACCTTCGATGCGCCCACGAGGAGTCTCGACGTTGTCCTAGCGGCAGAGTCGATCATGGTTTACCTCGCGTACCAAATGAACAAAACTTCAATGCTCACTAGTTAAATGAAACGGAAAGTTTGGTTTTAAACTTTTTCAACAAGGAAGAATGGGTTGCTGGATCCCCATGGTAGAGTGTTTGTTTTGTAATGCACTTTCTGCTCAGGGTCTGAAATTTGTAAATCTGTTTTTCAACCTCGCATACATGCGACCTGTTTGAAGCTTTTAAAATGCTCTATTTCTTGATGAATCCAAATATATACAACAAAAATATAATTCACGCTGCTTGGTGTATCGGCTCACAGGCTCTGTAACGGTAACCGACGTGAGAATTCCCAACTCATCATGGACAAGACGGAAACAGTATACAATGTGCGCACATGACAAATATTCGCAAAATGCAATTAGTAGATCAACAGAACGTATTATGACTATTTGAAACAAAAACATCAATTAAATATTGGCTGGACCTCTGTGAAGAACACACTGAAGGCTAATAACAACAGTGTTTTTGCACGAGTCAATAGCCCGTATATTCTGGAATATATGTATATAAGTGTTTGGCAGTGTTTCACTCGCTTGCAGGTTGCATGAATTGAGTCATTGTACTGCTGCCCGCTTACTGCACCAGGGCACATAGAGTCCCGGCGTACTGAGACTTTTGTCTGAGCTAGCTGGTGGCAAGATATATATAGCTTAAGAAATCCAATCGCGCGTAAAAACTTGTCTGCTGTGTTCTTATTTTATTACGCCATTCCTTTCATCAGCCACGCCTATTCTCTTGGAACTGGCATAAAAGCCATAGAGACAGAGAGAGAGATTAGTTTAATGAAAACAAGGGCAAAAAGGTCGGTCGGAAAGATCACAATCTTGCCTGCTGCTTTGCACTGGGAAGGAGAAGAGGAGAAGAAATAGGGTCGGGGTGGGTCACGATGTATTGGAAGAGAGATGAAAATATGTGAGCGCACCTTTGATGGCATCACAACCGGGAGTCAAGGCCCGTGTAGTTCAAAAAATATGATACGCCCGCATTGCCTTGACTGCTTTCCAACTCTGCGGTCACGCGCCTAGCAGTGAGTCCTGTCTAAACACTTCAAGGAAGCGACATAAAACCATGATTTGTAAAGAAGTATTAAGAAATCAATTTGGGGAGTTGAAAAATAAATACCTCGCGCTTTTGCACACATATAATTGAATTAAATATGCAGGAAATATAGGTCTCTGTTGCACAATTGTTATTTGGTACTCAAACCACACATAAAAAGAAATATGTAATCAAGCTGATCCGTGTGTCAGGATAAATTACGTGCACACATATCACAAGTTCATGATACACGTAATTGTCGAGCATTTACTTTTGTGCGCGAAAGGACCCAATTTTGAAGCAAAATATCGGCCTTTCCTGAATTCTTCAGGGACCAAATTCATTTAGCTTGATGCAGCATTCCCTAATCGAAACTTCACATCGTGCTCTTTTATTAGGAATTGTTTTCTTTGTGCCAAAATACAGACAAGCTTAGTAAAACTGCAGCCTGTCCGTGCTGTGGGCATTGTCTAGCACAACCTTCAAGCGGTTAAATAATAAACTTAGCGCTAATAGAGATCTCATAACGGTGAATTAAGTGGTCTATTGGGAAACAAATCTTTACTTTTAAATATTTTTTTCATTCGTGCAATTGTTCTCACATAGTTCTCAATTTACTTCGGTGACAGGCCCCCTGCTCCTCTGACGGCTCCGGCCCCTCACTTGCACTAGGGAAAGAAGCAGCAAAAATTGAACAAATTATCGACATAAAATGCATGCAGAAAAAGACAGCTCTGTTGAAATGACACTGAACACAAGCCTATGCAATTTTTACTCTAAACATATATTGTTTCGTTACCTCCTTCTGGGTGTAACGGTGTTTGTAAAGCAATAAAATTCGCATTTATTGCAGCAAAAAAAAAAGTGTTCAAAAATATGTTGTCCCCTGGACTGAAACTTGTGACTTTTATACCGTGACGGACTCCGTGATGACGGTTTTGAAGAGAATGGCGTTGTAGCCTCCGCTCAGGGATTCGCGCCCAAGAAGCTGAGTTGGCGCTTGCTGTTTACTCCCGAAATCGGTGAGCGGTGCGACACTGTATTGTTGCGAAATCACAAATCCGGGAGTTCAGAGCCTAGCCGAATCTCTTTATTGTGCAAAGTGCCATTTCTGTAGGAGGTACAGACCCCGTCAAGCCGAATTCATTTGGTATTTTGTCTACTCCCGTCATCTGTACTTGTATAGACGTAAATAACCTTGAATTGAATTTAATCTCTTATCGAATGTTTGTCCGTGAAGAGCCGGCTCTCCGTCCCGCTGCATAGCCCTCTCATCGTCGTCTTCTAAGTAGCAGAAATCCTTACTTTAGCACCGATTCGAATGTAGCGAAATTTCTGTCAATTTTCTTTCATGGATCTTGCAGAGCTTAAAAAAATGCGAAGGAATGCGCTAAAAGCGGCACAAGAAGACAACACATACACGACATAAGCGCCGCATTGTCTTCTTGTGCGGCTTTTAGCGCATTCCTTCGCATAATGATCAACCAACTGGGCCCTGTAATAGCTTTGTTAACAAAAACCTCTCTTTTAAACCAAAGTAGCGTCTTTGTCGAGAAAATGTGGCAACCTGTCGACCCAGGTCAACTTCAATTTTTCCTCAGTGCCCCTTTTGGCAAGGTGATCTGTTTCGTCCCGGGAACCTGCAACAGCTGTGGTGACAGCTTGATTGCACTACAGTGAACCATGCCACAATAAACAGCACAACTGTGGCATGTTTTGGGCAGATATCGCGGAAATAAGCGCAGCGTACCGGTATTTTTTTATGGCGGAGATAACATGTGTCGGTAATTGAAAAAAGCAAACATTTGCTGAAACAAAGGAAGTAAAGGTGAGGGTTGGAATTTCGTTTTGTGTGATGCATTTATTATTGAAAAATTGTTAGCGTCATCAATTTTTAGCTGACAGAATATTGATTAGGAAATGAAAGGAAAGACAACGACATGACGCCTGTGCAATCTGAACCCAGGAGCTGCTTATGTGGCGAACACTCTCAAGTTTTGCTTACAAGCAACATAAGCATCCTCGAAATTAGAAGATCGGACAACCGCCGCTTTAGCAAAGTTGGATGGGCACCGGAAGGTGACATGTGGAAGTCGTGGGTTTGATTGCGACCGGCCGCATGTGACTTCATTTCTTTTTACTTCTTGTTACATTATTGTCCAGGCAAACAATGGCCATATCACTAATTTGCTATTGATCGCCACCTCATCTTAAAAAAAAAGTAAATGAAACACTTCCTTTTGCTCACCTCGGTTTCAATGACTGTTGGCGTTATTCATATGTGCATTCTCTCTAGTTCCTCGTTTTGTTATGGACAAAAGCCAGCCAGGAAGGTAACACACAAATTGCGCAAAACAAGTACACAAAACAGATTTAATAGACAGACTCACAAGTACAGCAAACTACAGTCGAGGCCACTTTTAATGCCGCAGTTATGGCGAACGCTCGCTTATTACGCAAGGGGGCGCTGTTACCGTCCAAACATGTGATAGGATTATGGTGTGGTGTCGCAGATAAAACTAACAACCATGGCAATACCACTGTTATAAAGAAAGAGGAGGCGCCGTAACCACGCCCTAGAACTCGAAAAACGCGCACTTCTCGTCTGCACCGTGCTCCGCTAAAGAAAGTGTCAACCCCCCCCCCCCCCCAAAAAAAAAAGCGGTATTAAAAACCGGTATTGAAATTGCAGTTAGGCGCCAGCGAAGCATGTCCAGACCAGCTGCAAAGGCAAACGGTGAATACATGTGCGCTGACTGGGCAATGACTTTAAACTGCAAGCTGGAAGCTTGCCAAGAGGGAGACAGGGGCAGCGTTCAAAGCGCAGCTATGCACCTCACGGCCAGCGATCAAGCAATGACAGGAAGGCGACAAGTTTTAATACGTGTCACGAGGTATGCTTGCTGGCCAATCCGGTCAAGTGGCGTGCGTCGCCTAGCCAATCGGATTTCCACCTTCTCAGCTGCTGCTGCACGTGGGCAGCGCGCAGACGGCAGCCAGCCTGCATCAGACTCGTGTGAAGCTGTCGGACACTTTGCACCAATCAATGAAAACTGAAATGATGATTTTCGTCTGAAGCGTCTTTTCCCACGTGGCTTGGAGGCTTATGAAGCTCTACCCTGCAGAAAAGTTGCTTCAACTACCGAGTATGCGGCGAGGGTTCGCTTTATTTGGAGTTTAATGCGTTGCTAGAGCGGTTTACACTAAGGGTAGTGCATATTGAGCTATCGCGATGGACAAAAAGGCGAACAGCGCCGCGCATACGCAATGGGCTTTTCGAATTTTCTTTTATCGCGTTTTTACCTGGATTATAAAAAAAAAGACGTTAGGGTCGTCCTAAACTGCATCACGTATGACTCTAGCGCCTTTTTTGCTACCATCCAAGTAAAAGCGCGATGAAAAGCATTGCGAACAGCGGAGGCCTAGGCTCCACTCTGTTCGCGCTTCTTTCTATCGCGATAGTAGTCTGCGCGCACATGCGCCGCGCTGGCTTCTTCGCTGCATTCTATAGTAACTTCACTGAGGAACTTTGTCGAGGATTGTAGACAGGGATACCAACCTAACAAGCTGCCGTGAACGCCTGAATCGCTATCGGTATCATCCCGGTCCTAAGGCCCAGGAGCCTCGCCCAGGAGCACACGACCGCCCCGGAGAGCTTAGAAAGAAGATCGATAGGGCTTGCTGTCAAAAAAGAGACGTACGCAACGGACTGCGTAAAGAAGTAGACGCCACTTTTATCGGACTGCAAGTTTGAGCCGTAATAGGGCAAGTCCACTTACTACGGACTTCGGATACAACGAATGCTATCCGCGTGACCATCGTGTTCGCTGTAATGGCCGCGCCCGTAGTTTTTTGTGTAGATTTTTTTCGCTTCGTGCTGTTCTGCCCTATACCACAATTCCTCGCGCCTTATTTCTCGTGCATACAAAAAAAGAAACGTGACGCAAACTTGCCTTCGTTTTTCTTAGAGGAAGTGTGCTTTCGGAAGCAAAAAACCTGACCTGTTCCATTATCAGCCCATTTGAAGTTTCTGAAAGGATAAAACTACTCTAATATTAGCGGTGATTTTCCCTATATACACTCAGAACAGGATGAAACCAAGAACTGGAAAATATAAAAAAGATGAGCGTCGAGTAGAGGGCATGATTTAATTTTTATACGCCTTTCAGCGACCCCTCATCTTGGCCTTTCAGCTGTAACTGAATCCTTTTTGATGTTATGGAACGAACATCAAAGGACTGCCTTTGTCAGAAAACAAATATGTGAGAGACTGCGCACGTGAGGAGCAACGCTAATATGAATATTACTGGAAACATACCTCTTTGAATAAATTTGAACTGTTATATGCTCTCTAAGACAGGTTCTTGTTGTTAGTTGCTAAGGAACTCTATATGTACCGTGTAAGCAAAGAGCACTGCACTTAAGAGGATATCTAAAACAGGGAACACATGCAGACCCTCTAGTAGATGTCAGTCTGCAGGCATTCCAAACTGCGGAATAGCAACAAAAGAAAAAAAAATGTTAACGTCTGTCGTAGACGTCATATCCACCCTAAGCTTGGCAATATCTTAATGTGCAGGCATAGCGAGAAGTGTATTTACACAAGTGTTTTTCTCACCCGACGAATGTTCAAGACCCATTCCGCTGGCACGTGCCAGTAATTTCACAGTAACAAAAGCAGGCGGTACGTAGGCACAAAGGACTGCCTCGTACCAGGCTGTTCGACAAAGAGGTCAGGCTGAGTGAGTTTTTTTTTTTTTTATCACGCGCTTGCCGGCCATAAAACTGATATTTTATACTCCTGCTCTTTGAAATTCTGCTCATGTACCTGCGTTTGTGATATGTTAGTATGAAATTATGTTATCATGGTGGTGTATAGGCCATGCAGTTACATCTGAAACAAAACCAAACGCTCTTTCAGCAAGAACATACCACTGTTTATTATCATTATGTTTTTCCTGGTACAATGACCGGTTTTGCTGCTTTGAAATATTAACTTTGTTGCTTTAACTGTCAGAATCTTAACTGCGATTAGAGATTTGCTGCTGTCTGTTAGTAATAGCAATGTCAAGCTCTAGAATTTCTGAAATCCGATAGGCCGTGACGCTGTGAGGCAAAAATTGCGGCCATCTCGCGTGACGGTTACCAAAACTTGTTGCCCACAACCGCAAGCATAATGATGTTTTCGAAATTCTATAAACAGATATGGTCATTGCAAAAGGCCAGCTGGAAATCTAATAACAACCAGGAACCTAACTGCAAGAAGGAAAATAATAAATTTTCAAATTCGTCTAAGCTGCGCCCTAATTAACAAGACTGCCATGCTTCCTGACTATGCTGGTAAACCCCTCAGTATAACTGAAGAAGTCTGTTCTACAGGAATATTGATTGGCAAAGCTGAAACGACCAGTGCATTTAAGGCTGACAAACGCACAACAAAGCCCAACGGTGGGCATTTAATGCCCTTCTAGAGTAGTATTAGCCGTTGGCTTCACACTTGAGATCTTACTCATTCAACTAGATCCTGCCCCCCAAACTTTTGTTTTCCGTTAATTATTCTAACTTTACACATGGACATAAATAAACATGGCTTAGGGATCAATTCAGTTGCTTCTAATGAAGGCTGCATCAGAAAGTGTGACCTTTATTTTAAGCGTTTAGAGAGAGAAACACTGCGAAAAATACACACGATACCAGTAAATGAACTGCGGTGGTTGTAAGACATCTTCAGTAATGATTGTTGCAAGATGCTTCGTCGTTTTTGTATTTGTGTTAGTTCAAAAGTGAACATACGAACATTAATGGACGCTTTGCTAAGCCTATCGTTGCTATAGCTTAGTAATCAGAGGAGTGCGCACATCAAGAACCAAGCAAAAATGTCCATACCGAAATAAATCCAGCCTGCAACTGAACTCCCGAGATGGTCTCATGGCTGCATTGCAACAGGCACACTATATTCTTAGCAAGATTGTACCACCTTGCATTTCGTCGAAGGTATCGGCCGTGGTGTTGAAAGCAAGTTTTAATACAGGTCAGCTACGTTAGACAGAAAGCTGGCGGGTAACCGGAGAGGGCTTTTAGTTTTCTAGGGGGTCTTAACAGCAAGACAGATTCATGCACAGGTAACACAGGAACACTTTTAGCTGGCGTGGGAATAATGGTGTGTAAAGGTTTCTCTGAAATTTCGACACTGTGTTGCGCCCGTTGCTACACGGCAGTTCAAAAACTTACGACACAGCACGTGCCGACAGTGGTAAGGAAGGACGTAATACTGACGGCATAAGATTTAAGTTTGCGCAGCTTCCCGGTTAAGGGAAAAGAAACAAAGAAGATGGAAGCTGCCTTCGTTCGCCCACTCGTTTACTGTCGCAAGGGGTGTCTCTCATCTAAGAATGCATGAGAAAAATGGCGCAAGGTAACTTTTCGCCTGTTCCCGTTCTCATAAAAATTTCAAAATTTCTATGTGAAAGCGTTGTGCATGGAAATTTCCTCCATGATAGGAAACAATATGAGATGGTTTCAGACTGAGAAAGAAGCGCATTGATGGATAAAATAGCTCTTTTTTCCAGATATATCATCAATAAATACAAAAGTTGGCAGTCAGAAACCTTTAAATAACATTTCCTGGAGGTTACAAGAAACATTTTTGGATTTCTTTGTGATTTTTTAGTTGTCTCTACGGTAACATGACTTTTGTTTCTCAGAACAATACTTGTCCTTCCCACATTAAAATGATCAATTGCTAAGTGCAGTGGAATTAGTCATTATATGCAGCATATGCATTATGTGCTCGCTGTTCTTTTTCTCGTCTTCATCAGTGCGAAATATGTTTGATTTTTGTTTCCTTTACTTTGAAATCCCAACTTGACTAGCAGCATTCACTCATCATTAGGACGGCGTTCATTGGGTTGTTAGGCTGTCAGAAAGTAACGTTTCATCTGTTGACGTCACCACCTCTTCAACTTTTCTCTTTGGCCTAATGCCTGAGGAGCAGCACGGAACTTTTCTGAATAAAATTCGACTTGTTTACAACGCCAGTAAGGGTTAGCCGAAGCTTTCAGCGCCTACATTTGGCCTTTTTTAGGCTTAGGGTAACCTATGAAACAAGCTTGCATTCTATACCAAGATAAATAAATCATCTAGCGTACAAAGCCAAGTCGGTGATACCTTATATGCGTATGCATTAAATGGTGGAAATTAAATATCTGCACAAGGTTTCTGCTTTTTTACAACATAACTTTAACCACTAATTGGCCCCAACGATGGCTCAGTGGTCTTGTCGCTTGACAGCTGATCCCAAGATCTCGGTTCGATCCCGGCCAAGGACACTGCATTTGAATAGAAGCAAATTAAGAAAGCGCCTCTGTGCTTTGAAATGAAGCGTTTTTTTAAACCCAGCTGATCTAAATTCATCTGGAGACCTCCCCCTTACGGCCTCCCTCAAAAGCCATGTGCCGCTTCAGAAAGTTGCACTCCACCATTTTAAATTAAATTCTACAATAATTATTTATTGCTTCAGCTTTGTCATAGTATCGTACTTCTGTGAGGATCTCGCCTCATGTTACAACGATGCAAACAATTCCCACTGCGCCAAAATACTTTCGAAGAAAAACACTGTCCAAGCTTGCGCTTCTTGCATCTCTGTTACTGGTGCAGGCTGTAAAGAACAGCTCCCCTGAACGTATCTTATCAAAATCAATAAATATGCACTCGTGGAGGGGGGATGGGGGTGTAGTCTGTGCACAAAGTTCAACATTGAATCTATGATGCTCCAAACTGAGTGAATAACTTGGAAAGTGACTAACTGCAGCCTTTTAAAGCCCGCTGAGCGTGAGGAATTTTTTTATATGAAATGTACCAATTACTCCAGCAACATCCCAGAAAGAAGGAGGAGCTAGCAGAATGAACGAAAAATGATGAATCAGAAGATAACTGAAACACAAAAATAATTAAAAATTGCTGGGCGGGACAAACTTCTTTCTTACAATATTGGGGCGGCACTGCTTCTTATGCAAGCCGCCAGGCTTTATGATGTCACAAAAACTGTGTAGTCATTTTCAGGTCACTTGCTGCCGTTAATAGGGCAAAAGCTCGGCATAGCGCTAGCGCAGATAACAGTAAGCAAAACATAGAAAGTTCGATACGCCGAGGTTAGCAGAAAAATGGCACCAACGAAAAAGTAAAATTCAAGGAAAACGCCAACTCCGCGAGTTTCCGCGATTTTCTGAGGGCAGCGGAGGGGAAGAACCGATCGCCACCCAGAAAACTGCGAAAGAAACCCACCCACGCAGAAAGGGAGCGCAAGAGGCGAGAAGGTCTAAAAGCATGGCGGTAATTTAAAATCATGAAGTAGCTTTAAGAACAGGTCACCAGGGTAGTAAGAGAATCGGAAATTTGGATGCTTAGCTCCTCAATAGCAGGCAGGCAGATCCTCCTAGGGAGAGCGAGAGGAAACCCCCGTATACTGCAGAGCTAATCCCCTTAGACAGATGGAAGCATCTCAAAATTGCCAATATACCTAAGAACATGCACCCGGAGCATGATAAAGAAAGGAGAAGACGTAGAGCTCGAACAATAGTGAACAATCTTGCCCGGGACCCGCCGGGTAACATAGACTTCTGAGACGCAGCTTGTGGGTCTGATGGCGCCTCTGTCATTGCCGCCGTTGATGGGAATGGGGAAAAAGTGAGCGTAGCATCGATTAACACTAGGAATGCGTTAGTGGAAGAGGAGGCTGCTATTGCCCTAGCGCGCGTCACTACCAAAGCCAAGACCATCTTGTCTGACAGTACGGCAGCTGTTCACAACTTTTGTAAGGGGGTAGTCTTCAGTCAAGCCGCCAAATTACTAAGAAGATACCCCTCAAGTAGAGAGGTCTCCCTCATATGGGTTCCTGCTCATGAGGGCATTCCGCGGAATGAGACTGCTCACAGCTTCTCTCGAGAATTATACATCCGAGCTGCTCTGGAAGTGCCCCTGAGGGGGAATAAAGACCCTCTCATAACGTACAAATAAATGACCGAAACATCTAGACTGGATAAGAGAACACTACCCCTTCGGGATAGGTCACTCACTCCAAAGAAGTGCAGGTTTTGGAGGAGGCTTCAGGTGAACAGATTCATGCCGTACTCTATACTACACGATGAAGACACTGGGGAGCTTGAGGTCTGCAGTAGCTGCCACAGAATGACTTCGCAAAATCACTTAATTTGGGAGTGCCAGGATTCTCCTGGGGTTAAATCACAAAGCATCCCAGACCTTGCCACCTGGGAAGAGCTGATCCGGAGCCACGACCCGGATCAGCAAAGACTCATCATCCGTCAGGCGGAGACAGCCTGCTACAAGACTCTCTCCGCGGTCTCCGGTGCTGAGAGCCGGCCGGGAGGCACCCCCTCCTAATTGCTGCGCCCAGACCATGAGGCCCCATGATGACGGAAATAATGTTCATTCATTCATTCATCCATTAATTCAGGTAGAATTTACGTATAAGCTAGAGCAGCTAACAGTTTGAGTGTCGCAATAACGAATGCTCGTCTTAAAGGCTGTCCGCCTCTTGGCTCGCACTGGTTTCGCAAAATGAACGAAATACCAAGCGTCGCAGATACTCGTCATACCGATTGCGTGAAATTTCAATGGCGCCAAAACAATTTTAACTGACTTCACTCAAATTGTTTCCTTAGTGCGCCACTTCGAATCATTCAATTTCAAAGATGGTTCAAAATGGCCTTTCTGCGTGATCCGAGCCCCTTTTGGACCACTTAAGCTTTCAAGCACGCTGAGGAAGAGCCGTTCTTCAGTTTCGGATACTGTTTTTTGCGTCACCCATATGAGCGGATATATTTAAACTTATACCGACACCTATCAGAGCGGAACAATCACAACAAGCATGGCGGCCAAGGTGGCGTCCTCCCTTTGCGCGGGCGCTGGTCAGCAACGACAGTGTTGCCTGCGATTCCGCAGCACCATCCCTTGACTTTGCAAATGCAAGCCATAACTTTGTGCGAAAAGATTTACGTCCATTGTTCTGATTTTTGCCCGGACGCAGATGACTGCTCCAATCAGCCCAGACTACGATTTATGGTTTATGGGGGTTTAACATCCAAAGCGACTCATTCTATGAGGGGCGCCGTAGAGAAGGGCTGCGGAAATTTCGACCAACTGGGGTTCTTTAACGTGCACCGTCATCCCACAGTACACGGGCTTCTAGAATTTCGTTTCCATCGAAGTTCGATCGCAGCAGCCAGGACCGAGCCCACGTTTTCGGGCCAGCATAGCTACTGAGCAACTGCAGTGGCGGTCAGCCTAAACTATCGTCAGTTACCCGTCTGTAACTTTGGTTTTCGCCGTTACTGAGAAGATCTGCGGCTTTGCGAGCTTCTTTTAATGTACCAGGCATGTTCTTCATCACATGTTCTTAATCACATTTAATATTCGATGTAGTCTCCGACATTTTAAATTATCGTGATACTATGTGGCGTTAACCCCTCCAGTATTTTATTTGGTACGCTTGGCAACTCACAGCAGTGGTGCATTGCATCCGTATTGTTAAGTTATGTGTGTGAAGGCGCCTAGAGTTTTTCCAATAAAGGTCTCACTTCAGAGTCGCTGGATATCCAAAGCTGCCAACAAGGCCTTAGAAAAACTCCTAAAATACTTCTACAAAGCGCCTGTTTACTAGAATGCCGAACTCACTCAACAAGATTGCCGCTGGTCGGAAGGTTACAATATGAATGAAAACAGCATTTGAATTATTGCTGAAATTTGCTGCAATGAAAGCTGGATTTTTGTTGGCTTTGATATGTTGATGGTCAAAAATTGACTCATACCTAAACTTCTAACCAACTTATCCACCATCACTTTTTTACCGCTTGATCGCCTTGTTAGCTACCGAGAGAAAGACTGAGCTAAAGTGCGCAACAACCTCTCTGGTTCAAACATCAAGATTCAAAGTATGATCTTCTTCCTCAAAAGTATCAGATGCATGCATAGTGCATGCCCATGAGCGCATAACATATATCTGATGTATCGTGTAACCATTCGTGTCGCAAATTGTGGTCCAAGCAGCAGAGTTTCACAGCGTGACAACTAAAGCTAGCCAAAAACAGTAAAATGTTCACTTAAATGAAATGAGCCCCTGTGCGCGGTATATTTCTGCTATAGTTTTCACAAGAATTAGTGAATGGGCTGGTCGGTTTTCAGCCTTTATATTAATCTCATTCAGCACAAAACAGACTCCAGGCCTGCGTGTTCCTTTCTTTTGTCGAGTGTGTGTTTTGCGGTAAATAAGAATAATATAATGAACCCCCCCCTCCCCCCCCCCCCCCCCTCCGCCCTTAGTTCGCATGCCTGCTCATTTCCGCCAAACACAACGACCACTGGCCTTCGGGTCTGGTTCGCGCTGTCACCACAGTGGGCGCCACGTTCTTAGACTCGGTCGTGTGTATATGGGCAGCGGCCGTTTACGGGGTGGAGATTTGTGCGCCATTTCGTTGCACGAGCTCACTTAACCACGTGAGAATAGTTATGCGGAAATCAACATTTACAGGTTTTTGAAGATTCCGCGCATCGAACTTTTATTTATACCCAAGTTTTTCAGCTTTCTTCTCTATAGTAGAAGCCGACACAGTCCTGGCAAAGAGAAAGGGTGTCTCCGTATGAAACAATTGGTGTCATCACTCTAATGCAGCAAAACTGCGTGAAGCCATCTAATCATTACGAGTGGATGACATTATCAAAATGCGCAATCAAAGATTTGCTCAGGTTGAAAGGACGGCTCGCTAGTGACGTGCAAACTTCTCAGGGGAACATTAAACCCAAGCAGAATTACTGCTGGTTCGGCGCTGCATGCGTTGGCGAACATGTGCCAACTTAGGATGCAACTAGGCTGTGACACGCCCAAAACCCGTCCGCGCACGTTTGAAGGACGCTTCAGGGCACAGGCTCCAGCTGCGACTGCAAACGGCAGGCGAACGCAACAGTGAAAAAGTACAAAGCATGTTAACGATCTCACACAGAACGTATTAGAACTCGTTCGCAAGCACGCCATAATTCGACAGAGAACACGACTGCGAACACGGGAAACATGAGCGAACGCATGCGAACATGGCAGCGTGCGTGCACGAGCGGACAATGACCTCGGTAGCGAACGATCGCAGAACACGTCATCGAAGCAGAGCAGGCCAAAGAGGCGGTTAGCTACATTACGCGATACCATATTGTAGACAGTTCGTTCACTCCAAAAGCCGTCGCCGTGACCTACGATTGACACGAGGGCATTAAAAACGTGCAGAAATATTCACAGAAGTTCGAAATGAAGAACGAAATTCGCCGGCGTTGAGGTTTGAACCCAGGCTTTCTGCGCACCAGGCAGCCACGCAACGCATATGCTACAAAGGACTTTTCTCTTGAGCATAGTATTTATATAGTGAAGCAACTTTCTATATACGTGAACTATGTACAAATAACGATGAAAAAAATCGCGAATCAAAACAATGCATAATACGCACACCTAAATCAAGCACATAAAAAGACGCAACAAAGGGCACATCACTACTACATCAAAATACGACACTTCTATGCAACGAAGGAAAACGAAAAGGGCAATGACGAGTACAAAACTAGGATTGGTTGTCACTGAGGCTCAAACTAGATGTGGGAATATAACTTCTTTAGATGAACAATCATTGTGTTTGAAGAAACAACAAGTTCATAATGTCGGACCATCATGCGCGCTTTCCAGAGGCTGTGTAGTTTAATCAGAAAGATAATGTTTAAGGGTTCATCAACAAACGTCAGTGCAGTGAGATATTTATCAGAATCCGGTGTCAAGTTGTGCTTTTTCCATTTTCCGTTGTAAGATATCCGGAAACCAGTATTACATCTTTGCAATCGACGAAGCAATGCTCAGTCATTTCTGGAACGTCACAAAGGCGGCGGTTTGCAGTGTACACAAGAATGCCCTTTTTTTCTAACCATGGTTTAATGGGCAACACCTCGCTATGTAGCGTATAGAGAAATGCTTTGGTACACGGTGGGAGAGGCATTTTACGTAATCTTTTGAGTGCGTAATGTCTCGGTAAACAAAAATACGCATAGCGGTACATAAGTGGAAAGAAGAGCACACAAAAAAACCCTTTCCTAACCGTTTCATCGACGGTGAAAACAGGAATTCAGGGGAGAAACGAAGAAGCAGGAAATGAACAGCGAAACAAACCTCATGCATGATGCCCAACCAACACGCGCGGTTGAAAACATTACAAGACACAATGTGGTTCGAAATACCTGAACCAAAATTGACTTGCAAGAATTCGCGCACTATTGGGTATGCAGTGTCACGAAAAAAACGTGAAACGTGAAAATCTCTGCCGGAAATACAGATTCGAAAGATGAATCCCAAACAATAATGTTGTGAAAACTCTGTAGAAACGCTAGATATAGATTCTTGGGGAGTAAACAACTTCGAGTGGATAATAAATTTTAGCGGCGAGGAACAGATTACATGCGGTCTCCCTGCCGAGACTCGAGAGACCAAGGGGGACAATAGTCTGAAGAGTTGGCTCACGGTCTTGCCAGTAATGTGCACTATGCCTATACGCGCTCAAAGGGATGCCAAGGCACTTGAGTGTCTTACGTGTTCTTTGCATACCAGCATATTCAGGAGATGTCGATCCCCACATTCCAAACCAGAGACCGCAATTGTTAGGAAGAATCTGAGCTCCGGACACCCAACCAGAGCCCTCCGTTAAACGAATGCCCTCACCGATGTTTGGCTTATCAGCGCAGAAAAACGCGAGGTCATCTGCATAAGCTAATATCTTTAGTCCGTGACGCATAATATGGAAAACAGTGGCAGTTCTACTGTTTATAACACTTTTCAAAGTGGTTCCAAGAATAGTGCGAACAGGAGTGGGGACAATGGGCAACTTTCTTTCACAGATGACTGAATGCAGACTGCTTGTGAGAGGAAGGAAGGAAGGAAGGCCTCAGACGTTGCTGGCACATACCCACTACGGGGGAGTGGCCAAGACACAGGCGGTTAATTACTGGATACAGGAAATTTTTGACGGGAAAAGCAGTGGAAATAGTATGTAGTCTGATAGATTGGAAGAGGGAAGGAAAGGGTTCCAGTTAACTTGGAGATCGAAGACGGGACAATTGCTTAATGTGCATAATAGTACACAATGCCTGTAATATTGCAATGTCTTACTGACAGAGATCAGGAAAAAGAAATTAGAATGGGAGTCGCTGCGTTTCTTGAAGAAAATTTTGCACAGCAGAGCGCACACTCCTGTCGCTTCGTCCAAGCAAAGAAGCGCCAATGGAAAGAACAACCGCGGAAGACACAGGCAAGCCCAGTTGATGAAATGGAATTTGCAAAAGACGCTTCCTCAAATAAGAAAAGCGGCGGCAGAACAGCAGGAAGTGATCTAGTGTCTCAGGTTCGGCACAAAAAGGGCACAGTGGGGAAGCTGCCAGGCCAGACTGTGAAGGTAGAAATTTAGAAGGGGAACCCGGCAACGCAAGCGCGTGAAAGAGACCTCTAGTCTGCGTGAGCGCCAGTCTTTGCTACTCCAAGGATGCAGAAGATGCTGATATTCGGGAGACGATGTAAGAGCCGAGGCAGCAAATTCCTGAAATATTGTGTAGCTGCGAAACCTCACCGCAGCTGTATATGCACACGATGGTAGGACAGCAACAATTGGGCCGCTGAGAGAGGCTCTTGCTAAGGAATCTGCAACCTCATTTAAGTGAAAGCCCATGAGACCTGGTACCCAAAGCAACCTCACCGAATTTAGATGCAGCGGAATCAGGAACTTAAAGAGGCGTAATGGCCGAGAGTCAGTGGGCGAGGATAAGGAAGAGCAAATGGACAGAGAGTCTGTCATAACCACGACCTGGGAAACGGTAGATTCTAATTTTCGTAAGGCTAAGATTACTGCTAATAATTCAGCCAGAAAAATTGGAGTGAAGTCAGGAAGACGGAGAGAAAAAGACCAATCCAGTGAAGGTGAAAAAATTCCCACATCTGCCTTTTCGCGATCCTGCGAGGCATCGGTAGCAATAAGAACATGAGAGGGAAAGGACCTTAGGTGGTCCTGCAATAGACCCTGAAGAAGCGGGAAGGGCTGCAGCTTTGCATTCGATGGGAAAATGTCATCGAATTCAATCTGGACAGATGAGGAGTTGTTATATATTTGGCGGACATCAGTGAAATGGATATTTATGCGATCAAGGAGGGACTGCACGTAACATATCTGCGGGGTATGAAATCGAGACCAGGCAGCACTAAAAAAGGCTGAAGGTTGACTAAGAAATATTATACTGGAAGAGTGAAGAGGGGAGTCGCACAATTTTAAAAATGTTTGAACTGTTAAAAGGCGAAACCTAGCTGATAACGAAGGCATTCGCGCCTCAAGGTGCAGAACAGCATTGGCGACATATTTTGGAAGCCCCAGACAAAGGCGCAACGCCTCACGCTCCAAAAGCACAAGAGGGCGAAGTTTATAGGCAGGAGCTCCTGAGAATAAAACACACCCGAACTCCAAAATTGGGCGGACGTACATTTTATAAATCATCAGAAGCGTATGCCTTCTCATGCCTGACCTAGCACTACAAAGCCTGCGCAGGATGCCAATGGCCCGAACTCCTTTTGCAGAAACTTGCTCAATGTGTGGCCGCCAGGAGAGAGTAGAGTCGTATATTACACCGAGATACTTCACCGTCTGAACTTGAGGTATTATGTTATTTCTATAGACCAGGCAGATGTTTACAGGAACAGAAACTGGAAATACTAACAATGCGCATTTCTTCACATTAAGGGACAGATGAATTCTTCCTAGCCAGTTGTCAAGAACATTGAGGTAATTTTGCAGGGTTCGATAAAGAGTGTGAATGTCACCTGCTGATGCAAAAAATGCAATATCGTCGGCGTACACATAAGTTTTCACATTTTGAATGCATGGAATTGAGCTTAGAAAAATGTTAAAAAGAACAGGGGAGAGAACTGATCCTTGCGGAACACCTCTTGTCTGTGGAAATCTCCTTGAGGAAATACCATTTTGGCAGCAGTAAAATTCTCTATTTTCTAAAAAGACAGAAATCCAGGCTACAAAATAGCTTGGGAAGTTGAGTTCCTGTAATCTTAGTAATAGAGTCGAGTGCTCCACGCTGTCGAATGCTTTACTGATATCCAAGGTGACAAGCGCAGCAAACTGTTTTCTATTGCGAGCTAATTTAATACGACTCTCAAGATCAGTATGAGCACACCAAATTGAACAACCCGGCCTGAAACCAATTTGACATGGATTCAATACAGCATTTTCTGAAATGAATGACATGACACGGCCGAGAAGGACCCTTTCCACCAATTTCACTAGGTTCGATGTTAACGAAATAGGGCGTATATTGTCTAAAGTTAAGCCCTCCCCTTGCTTTTTAAGCAATGGAACTATTTCAGCAAGACGCCACTCATGCGGTATCCAAGGACCTTTAATAGAATGGTTAATTAGAGCCAACAGGTCTGCAGGAGATTCATTGAACAAAATTTTGATCATAGATGAAGTGACCTTATCGGGGCCAGGAGCCGCTGGGGATAAGCGCAGAACAATTTGCGACAGCTCAGGCATAGAGACCTCAGTGAAATCACTTGAGGTGCATGTGAATATAGTAGGAGAAGGTAAAGCAGATGTAAAGCGAAGCTCTAGGCCACACGCAATATCTTCTAAGGCCTTTGCGATGTCAGCAGGGGACTGAACGAGGGATTCAATGTTGGCAGTCGGAGGAATCACCTTGTTGCGCCTCATGAAACTAAACAAGGCTCGTTTACTTCCCGATTGGGAAAGGAAATCATAATGATTTGTATTATACTCCTCCTTTGCACGGGCGACAGTGCGCTTAAATGTTGCTGCAACATACTTATAATCCAGCCAATTTTTTGGGCATTGATTGATGAGAAGTTTCTTCCAAGCTGCTTTCCGTCGTCTATATGCACGCGTGCACTCAGAATTCCACCAACTGTTCGCGATTGCACCCTTTGTTCTCTTAACCAAAAATTCAGACTTTTGCCTTGCATGGTCCAGTACTGAACATAGATGTGCAGCCTTGCTTTCTGCACTTATCTGAGCGCGAGTGTCTGAAGTGATTTGGAGGGCTGATTTTAGAGTGTCTTTAAAGCAATTGTAATTTATTAACGTGCGCTGATGTCGCTCAGGAAGAGTTAATTTACACGCAAACTTGAAACTAATCGGTAGATGATCACTGTTTGTTGCACAGTCAACAGGCGCCCAAGACATAACGGAGACTCCTGGGGAGGAAAAAGTTAAATCCAGGGCAGAGCGGCATTGACTGCGAACAAACGTAGGCAATCCGGAATTGTTGCAGATCAAGTTGTTGCCAGAAGCCCAATCAAATAGCCTAGAACCAAAGCTGTCTGTTTTAAACCCCCAAGTCACATGGTGCGAATTGAAGTCGCCAAGTAATAGAACCTGAGATCGGCTACTAGACATGAGTGAGTCAAGGGGCCGAGTGTCACGCACACCAGACGGGAAATATGCATTAGCTACCGTAAAGGGCTGTTGACCTGGGACACTGAGGTCAACCGCAAGGATTTCACATTCATTGTCCGCATATTGATAAGAAATGCATGCCCTGTGGCAAAACTTTTTAGATATGAGCAATAACAACCCTCCCCCTCGTGATGACCGGTCAAGCCGGAACGGATGGTAATCCTTGAGATGATAATTGAAATTTGGAGTTAGCCATGTTTCCTGTAAAGCAACTAAATCTGGTAGAAGCTGATTGCATAGGCAGTTTAAATCTATTGAAGCTGAGAATATTGATCGACAATTCCACTGGAGGACACTTAAGAACCCTATCTTGGCGGAAGTGCCGCAGCCGCGACTGCCTTTTCTAGAATACTGGTCTTAGCGTTTTGACTTGCGTTACTTTTCTTTGTCTTTGACTGGGGGCAAGATGGATCTGCAATATTCAGAGGAGACCCACTTCGTTTCTGGGCGCGGAGATCACACTCCATATCAATACAATCCATAGAGGATGCGTCCATAACGCTATTCGAAGGAGAGGGCTGAGAGGTCTTTTGTTGCTCACATTGTTTTTGGCCCTGTGGAGCGGAATCGATTACTACAGAAGCAGGGGTAGCTTCCGAAGCCAAAGAAGACAAGAGCGGAGTGGTGGACGCCTGCAGAAGATTGGTCATCTGAGCAGCTATGACCTGCGAAATGCACGTGGACACGGTTTCCATAATGCGATCCATTGCATTTGCCACAGCTTTCTCAACTGCCGCTGTAATAGCCTGGGACAAACTAGAATCCATTATGGGTGGGCATTTGGCGGCCACACTAGAGTAGGCTGAGGCTCTCTCCTTGACTGCGGCAAAAGCCTCTCTCCGCGTGCATCTGCGCTTGTCTATAAGCTCGAGCACCTGAACTTCTTGTGCTCGTGCAGGACAGTCAGGCGAATCAGCAGGATGAGCACCGCTACACAAACAACACTTCTCTTGCTGTTCAGGACATTCCTCTCTGCAATGACGTTCCCCACAGGCACAGCAGCGTAAGGCCGATTTGCAGGCTTTGCCGCTGTGGCCAAATCGCCAGCAGTTTTGACATTGAAGGGGCCGAGAGTTAAAGGCATCTACTCGAAAAACCAATGGCCACACCTTAATCTCTGAAGGGCAAAATAATCCTGCAAATGTGGCAATGACGGACTCCGTAGGAATTTTCACTCCGTCAACCAGCCTGCTGCATCGATGGACAGCAATCACTCCCGCAGGCGAGAGGTTCTCAAGCGTTTCCGCAGGGCTCAATCGAGAGTCGACCCCTCGGACCAAGCCCTTGGAACATGCGAGATGAGGCGGAATGAATGCGCTCACCGGGTGGCTGGCGAAGGTCGTGCACTTTAGAAGATCTTCAATACAGTCTTTATCCGACGACCGGCACAAAACACCACCCCTGCCGAACTGCCGGACATCGGTAATGTGCATAAAGTGCTTCGATGTGGACTGAAGGGCCGCCTGCACTGCCTCCGGGTTGTTCAGTCGGATAGCGCCTCCATCGGAAGGCACTAATGCGACTGGAATGCTTGAAACACCGCTGCGGAGAAAGAGATCAAGTGGGAGCTGGTCTTTAGGAAGAGATGCCGACAAAGGGGAAAACCCCTGGCCAGGAGAAGAAGTCGACATTAAGCTCTCGTCCCGCACCCAATCACCCCAGAACAGGAGCAAACAGGCACAGACAAAAAGAAGGAGAGACAGCTTGTGAGAGACAGCCATTTATAATAGAGCGCGTGGAACAGTTTTTGCAAGGAACGCGTTTCCCAGAGGAAAGAATTGAACCAACATTGACGTTATTTCCACCAGTTTAAAAAGGATAGATATATCTTGTTGAATAATATGCGCTGCTTCATCACACCTTGCACTGTGGAGAGCAAGGGATTTATCTTCTACATACAAATACATTTTGAGGTCAATAGAACAATGAAATAATGAAAAAAAAAATAAAATACAGAAATAATGAAAATAAGGTCAATAATGAGGTCAATAAAAGTAGACAATGGAAGCTGAAGCTGTATATTTTTGCTAAAGTATGTCACAAATTGGTTGTTGGTTCAAGCGTGTCTGTTAGAGGGCGCTAAGTGAACGCGTTATGGTGTGTATGAGAGTATAAGGTGTTGGGGATGTGTACCGATATTTTGGTAATTAGAAAATACAAAAGAAGGAAAAAGCGCTATCACGTCTACTCTTTAGGGGAAGCTTAAGCGTCCTTCTAATTTTTCCTGTACACGAGAGAATACGGTTGTCTGTCATGCCAGCTCTCCTTGCGGGCAGCTCAGCCGTAAAGCAAGGAGTATGGGAGATAGACCAGATGGCTTGGCCGGGGGCCGATTCCGCAGGCCCCCCAAAAAATTGCCAGCAACTTCGCTGGTGTACATTAAATTCGCTACGGTGCCGAAGAGAGTCCCGCTTGCAAATAAGTCAGTGTTCTCAGGAAGTGTACATTCCCCGAATCCGCCTCTAATCAGTATAATGGTGGCAGTAAAACTTAGACCAACGAGACCAACCTCTCAGTGAGCATGTTTGCACTTTACATATACATACCGGTTCCCAATTAGCCGTAGAATGTTAAAATAATATATACCTCATTAAAAAGCACTTTGGGCTCGGTATTTTTCACTGCTCTGAGAGCTGGATCTTTAAGGATTTTCTTAGCCCACAGTGATGCCGAAAGGCTATTGTGAATTATTTACGAAGCGCCACGGATATTTTCAAATCTCTGTTAAAAGTCTCTATATCAAAAGAGGCAAGATTGTTTACTCCTTTCCGAATGTCTATTAAGGGCGCACAGGACTAATTATCGAAAGTGTAGCAATGAACGCAGCCTGCCAAGTTGCGGGCTTTCGAAACGACATCTCATTTTCAGCAGTCCCTTCCGGAAGACAATTTAGTGTGACCTTTCGAGCGGGAAAATTGTGCTTCCGTCGTTCTTTTAGGTTTTAATTGCAGGCGAAGCTAGCTTCCTAGATTTCTTGGGATACCAATGTGAAAGCATGTCTATAATATTCAGTCCAGAAATTTTTGCAAGATGAGATAAAATAAAAGATATGTTTCCGTACCGTGCCCTTCGCTTTTTCAAGCTCATTGGTTCACGGAAGCTGGAAGTACAGGGGTAGAAATAATCAACCCTCCGGTATACAAGTTTACTTATTTGCTTTTCCCATTTTTGTATTCGAGACTTCTCGAGAAACTGGAGTTACGATTGCATTGTTGACTAACGTCCAAGCGTGGGTTTGTTGATTGATGTTTCCGAGTTGAAGCGCCTAAAACGCAAGGGATAGCGGATGAGATGTACACACACACACTGAGATTCATTGTTCCATTCGCATTTAACCAAGGTAGTGCTCCCGACCAAGGAGAAGCTCTTCTCATCTCAGGTAGGGGCCCCCACGCAACTTAATTCAATGCTTTGCTGCTTGCTGATAAAAGCACTATGAAAAGCACTATGAAGATCTACCTTGTTATTGTGCAACATAACTTAAACTCCAGGCTCTATTATTCTGTCATGAGAGAAGAAATCTACAAAATCTGGTAACGTTATAATTACTTAAGGCATATACTAAGAGAACGAGGCTTTGGGATAGGCTGCTACTATGCACTAAAAAAATCAAAGGCACCGTTTGCCTCTAAGGGCCACAGGAATGTGTGGTCTAGGTGAATTATGCGTCTTTAGCAAGCAAAAGTAAAATGTATCGCAATTAGCAGTTCTACTACCATTATGTGCAATCACTAAAATATTAAGCACTTAAACAATGGAAAAACAACAGCGTCAGGAAAAGACATAATTCCTTATTCATGTCACCCGCCACACCTGTGTGCAAAAACCTTTCCTCCCCTCACCAGAGCGTAGTTATAGAACAAGCTGCCTAATAAGTTAGCGCTAATTGAACATTCCAAAGGGTTCCGCTTAGTTCGAGAGTAAAATAGCTGTCCAGCAAGTGAATTCGGTTCCTTTCGCATATACCATTTTTTGGACAAGCCACCGACTCATGCTGCCTACGGCGTTAACCGCTGTAGCCAGCAGTAAGAGCTTTTCAATAAAGGCTGAGGGAGGAAGCGGCAGCTTTGGTTGCGAATAAGACAAGGTGTTTTTACTGTAGAGGCAGCGTCACAGCGCTGGCTCACTAGAGAAGAATTAGCGAATAATGCGCAAGCAGCAATGGGAACACTCTTGCATTCGGAGACAAAATATGGCAGGACGCTTAATCTTCGCCTTTAAGAGTGGAACGCGACAGTGTGCTGCAGCGCTGCAGGGTTATTACTCTTGTGCGCATCAATACACGTCAAAGAACAAAACGTATTCACTAGGTTTACTTTTACTCAGTTCGATTCAGCGATCCCACGCTTTCTGTGAAAGCTTGGCTTCATGCTAAGGAGATGCTTGCGCCATGGACGGTGAATTGCCGCCTGTGCAGTGCACCAGAGACAATTCAACATTGTTTTATTCTGCGCATTTATGTTATGTTCGTCTGGGACATAGTAAAAGGAACTATTAAGAAGGACATTGACGTCACACGCTAGAGTATTCGTTTTTTGCTATAGCCGCATGATGGACCGCCACGCCGAATCACCACGGTCGTCGAAATCTTTGTTTCGTGAGCAATACGCTTTGGTGCGGGGGGAGTATATGCTGGCCTGGAAGAGCCGCCTAGCTGGCTTCCCTCTCCGCATGCATGTGTGTGCCTCCCAGACTTTTGATGTTTTGGAAGGTGAGGTCGTGCAGGGGTATTTTGCCCTGATGTTGTGTGGCGTAAGCATGCTTAGATTTTTCTTTTCAGCACTATTTCTATGCAATTAAAAAAAGCCTTCTTAGCGTGTTCTGTGCGTGCTCACCACGCAGTTTAAAATACATGGGTTCGATCCTTCGAATCTTCGTAAAATATTTTTTTTTATTTGGAGACAGTCGCGCTACAACGCCGACAATGCCAATAACGTCGACACCGGAGTTTCTTGGACGTGAGCTCCTCAACGCTGTCCCTTTAATACGGGATAACGTCTACCCGGTACTTAAATTCCTGGTAGTTGTGTGACATGCTATTTTTGACGCACGCCTGCAAGATCATAGATACTGGCGGATTAAATTTCATTCTGCGCGATTTTACGCCACCGATAGACTTGCGACGCCTCCATAGATGAACGAAGGGCGGAAAAACGACAGTTCTTGAAGGCAGTATGCGGCGTGAGTGGGGTGCCTTTCCAGCGCGGCTTTGAGAAAAGAGCTTCCAGGAAGGAAACGTTTTTCGGTGAGCTCGCGTGGGCGCTGAGCACGGACTGCTTTTTTAAGGCTGCGTCTTCCAGTGAAAGCTGTGCAGAAGATTTTGTTCCTGGTAAAGAGTATATTCTACAAAGCGTCCATTATTCTACTAGCCACGCAGAATGTTGTAAGATGGATTACAAAAAGCTGCCTTTTAAGAACGCGCTGTGAGTGGTGATATAGTTCAGGTTTAATGTTCGCCAGGCAGAACGCCCGCTCACCTCACGTGGGGATGTGCGAGGGTGTTTTCATTTCTATAGCTATTTATTTACTTCTTTATTTGTGTAATACTTGTTGCTCCGTCAAAGGCCGTAAAAAAAGTGGTACCTACACAATAATCTTGAAATAAGCACTTAAAATACGAAACAAATGAATAAAAAACACAGGCTGTTGCGACGGAAGGATCAGAGTGAGAGACGTTTCAGCATTTGCTATCACTGAGTCTTCCACATTCGGGCCCAAATTTTCAAAGCTTTTTTTGTTACTGCAGTTATTACCCTATAACGTCACTGCTGGCATCCTGGCTGTGTATTCCTTTGGTATGTACAGAAGCCTGTGTTTAGTTGTGACAACTTTGTTAGTGCGGCGAGTTAGTGCACCTGGCTTAATGCTTTATGTGAACGGCCTCTTGTAAGCTCCTCGTCACTGAGAAGAAGAGAACTTGTTGCGCGCTTGTATGACTGCATCTGAACGTTACACAACGGCTCGAAATTCTTAGGCTTGGCAACATGCTCTAATATGGTATAATGAGGAAAGAATGTACGCTTTCCGCGCTGTTTTTTTTTCATCACACTGTCACTCTAAAGAGTTCCTAGCTTACTTGATAATACCTTCACTGTGCTGTATTATACGGCTTTGCTACGAAAACAAAATCAGTACGTGATGTGCCCTTTTTGATGGTCGCTTCTAATGGAGAACTGAGGAAAACTTCATCTACCTTTTCTCCAGAGTAAAAATAAATTCGGCGGGTATTTCTTGCTATTTTGATCTTTGTCGGCCTCGAAAGAGAAATTGATTTTCGAAAAAAATCGTATTTCAAAATTTTCTCCCCACTAGACACAATCTCGGCACGTCCGCACAGGAAAGGTTTCCGTAAGTACCCGTAGGTACCGTATGGAAGTGACTGGCGGGGTAGCTTAGCCTCAGAGATTATCTTCAGAGATTAGTCTCAGGGATTAAAGGTATTCTACTAAGCCACGCAGCTTTTCTGCGCAAGCGACCGCTGGTGACGGTACATGTATATCATTGTCGGCCTATTTTAGTTTATCAAAGGTCGGTTTTCAGTGGCACTCGTCCCTTCATGCATTGAACGTGGATAGATAGCCACGTTATATTAACACTGTGTGTCCGTCCATACAGGCCATCTTCAATCGGTACTTAATGTTCTTTTAATTTCAGTGGTAATAATCAATTATATTCTTTAGAAACACGCTCTATTAAGATCTGAACATTTTAAACACGGCTACGCATATATATCAAGAGGGCCACAGTCCAGATGCTACCATTCATTGCTGCCGCGCAAGGTATTGTGTATACATTTTCGGAATACACTTATCGTACAGCCGACGCGGTGGCTCAGTGGTGACGGCGCTCGGCTGCTTACGCCAAAGATGGCGGTTCGACCCCTGCCGCGGCGGTCGAAATTCGATGGAGGCGAAATTCTAGAGGCCCGTGTACTGTGCGATGTCCGTGCACTTTAAAGAACCCCAGGTGTTCGGAATTTCCGGAGCCCTCCACTACGGCGTCCGTCATAACCTCAGTCGCTTTGTGACGTTAAACCGTATAAACCAAACCACTCATTTTACAAAAATAATCTTTCCTGCTTGCTGTTCAACATGTCGCGCACACTATAGACGTGTATTTCGAAGCTAGCGCTACACCCGTCCTAGAAATGTCCTATAAAACCCAAATTATACCCGCCAGAAGCAAAGATGAAAAAATCGAACCTTTATTTATGGTCCTGATAAAAATGGAAAAAACGGTGCATTCCTAGACTCTTAGACACGAGGAAGAACGACAACTCATGGCGGCTCCTGAAACAACAGTGACGAATAAAGGAATTACCTAGAACGTGTTTTTGCAGGTGCGTCACAAGGAATATAATACGCTTAATATTTGCCCTCTCTCGGAAAAAAGAATACCAGGCAAAAATTACATGCCTCACATTTTAAATTGTTACTCGTATTTTATTTCGATCGGTATGTTATGAAGAGCTAAATGTTGTAGTAATGATTCCCTGATTGTACTTCTGCTTCTATGTTGCAAAGAATAACGTGTTTTTTTATTACCTGTATTCACTTCTACCCTTTGTTGCCGACCACACTGTACAGAGTAACTGCCGACTTTTAGCATAATAATAAGCTTTTTATAAACCCTTCGTATATTTTGGCGACAAAACAGTAAACCTCATTTTATTTCACGGGAAATTACTGGCCACTGTTCAGAAACCATTCGTTTTGCGCCAACGCATAACTGGCATCAGGCCACCCATCATTCTTCCTTTCTACCTAAAGAGCAACAATGTACAGTACTCACGGATTGAAATAGGACATTCGGAGCGCTAGCCTTGCAGTGCCACGCAGGCATGTGGTAAACCACAGGCCGGCTGATTGGCTACTGGAAGGAACAATTTTGCTTTGTAGATGTTCCCCCTCTCACGCCATACCACAATGCACCACCTTGGTTCCATGAGCGTCTACGGGCGGCGCTCCATGAAGCGACGGCCACGCGCTCCGAATGTCCTATTTCAATCCGTGAGTACTGTAGCTTTACGCTTGCGAATAACCCTTTATTTTTCTTTAACTGGGAACATCGCCTGCTTCGGACATCGCTGTCATTTCCTGAATGTGGTTCTCGGTGCGTATATAGCAGCAGTCGGCGTCTGAACCGTCGCCAAAAATTGGTGTTCTTTTCCGTTCCTCCAGCGGCAAATGTTTTAGCAAGGCTGGCGGTTTCCGGTTGACGCAGAACACACTTAGGTCTGTTTTTCTGAGCGCCGTGAGCTGAAGTGGTCGTTAACGAAACAAACATTAAATCATAAGCACCCGTTTGTTGACGATAAGGATACCATGGCCCTGACTGTTCCACAAAGTCGGAAAACAACGCCGAGTCTCTCGGCAAAAACAAATGTCTTTTTTATCTTTTTACTCTCTCTGCACCTCCACTGCCCATATTTCAGATGCCGTGCGGCCGACAAACGGCGCGTGAAGGCACGCCAGTGCAAGTCCAGTCCATTTTTGTACATTTCTTGTCCATTAATCACGGGACCCAAAACCTGGAGGCATTTTTCCATGAGCTCCGTACAGGGCTCCGGAAGCAGCGTAGTCAAGGAAACTCAGTTACCGAGGCATAAAACATTCGGATGCCTGACTCGACACGCCCTTACATTTGGTCTTTCTTGTTTTCATTCAGTGCATGTTTGTTTCCGGTGCCACTCAGAGGCCCAGTATACTTAGCTACGCGGTTCCCACCTTCTTTAATGAAAGGTAGTCAGACAAACAGAAAACGTAAATATCCAGACAAGAGTGGTGTTGCTCTTTATTACTCGGAAAACGTTACGTCTGCACACGCGAGATTCTATGAGGCTGCAGAGTATTGGATCATACTTCTGACTACTAGCGAGAAAAGCTGCGTAAGTACACGTTGTACATCCTAGTGCTCGATCATGGTCCTGCCCACGACGCAGCCTGTTCAATACCGCGTCATCTCTTTGGGTGCATTCTTTCGAGTGCTAATAAAGGGTAGTATTACATCACAACAGCCTCCTGATTGCAATGCCGGTCAGCCCAAAAGGACAAATAAAACTCTTGATTTGGCTTAGTTAACCAGCCTGCCTTTCTGTTCATCTTTCTCGCCCTCTCTTGTTTGGGCTGGTTGACTCGTGGTGATAGTAATATGAAGACGGCGCGACCAACGGGCCAAGAAAAGACACACAAGCGACGGGACCAGGCGCTATCCAAAGGAGTACACAATCCGCTGAAATGACCTCGCGTGCGCCGATGCCATACGCCTCGACGAGATTTCTGCTAAGCGTCGGGTTTTCTGCTTTGAGGCCCGCATTCTAAACAAGCGAACTGCATCGAGTAATGGGCAGGGTTAAGGAATCTCAGTAAGCTTATTTTCTCTTCCTTGAGTTTGAATAAGCCCCTTTCGCGCTTCTCAAGTATGCCGGGGTACGTTGACAATGAATGCGTTTAAAGAAGGGTAGTACGGGAGCTCATTTTCTCTTCCTTGAGTTACAATAGACCCCTTTCGCGCTTCTTAGCAAAGCCAGGGTTGATGAGGCTATCAGTCGAGATTATAGGCAGTTGGTAATTATCCATGCACAACGGGAGTATTGTCGATGCGGGTCGCAGGATAGAAGAGAATGTAAATGCAAACGGAAAATCTTTTTCATTATTGAAGGGTAGCAGGTGCCCTTACATGCAATAAGAGCGATCAGACTGATGCTAACGATATATCCGCTTTTAGCGCAAAAACGAGCTAACTTTTTTGCAAAATTTTATTTGAGTTAGCCCCCAAAATTCGGACATCCCATGCCTGTGCGTTAAAGCAAACAGGGAACAATTTGCAAAATATGGGCTTATTTCTGTACATCACTACTGCACAAACGCAAGGAGATCTCTTTATCTCAAACTGTCAATAGTTCAGTTGTACAAGTTAAGACAAAGTGTGATCAACCCTGCATGCAAGTACTGAGAAGAAGCATTCATTGTTTTTACGCTTATTACTTTTCACTATAATCATCCTCAACCTTATTGAAGAGGTGCGACTTGTTGGGCTAGTTCGTGCCTGTTTACAGAAAAATGTAGCAGAAAAGGACGTTTTCTCGAAAAGGAGTATATGGTACGGCGCTGGCAACACAACTGAATTTTACTCGGTGCAAAATGCCACAAAAGAAGCAGGCACATGCTCGAGTAAAATTTTTACCGATTAAAATTCAGTTGCGTTTTCAGCGTCGTCCAGTCTGCTACTTCTTCCGGTGAGCGTGTTCTTTTCTGCTGATTTTTTCTGTTATCATCATTAAACTTTCTCACCAGCTGCCAAGACAGGCAACATTCAGCCACTTCGGCGCTGCTTAAGTACCCTATGCTTTCCTATATTGGCCTTTCGGTCGGCGCTGGGTTTTAAGCACCATGTGGCACTGAGCACACCACGCTACTTCTTCTCTCGCAGTTTCGCGTCATTTTTTAACATTTATTTATGGCAATTTCTCGTTATTTTTTGTTTTAGAAAATCCGCAAAAATATCATTTTCCTTTTTAACTGGCGCTAGCACACTACCCACCACTCAAGCGTTATTTTCGAGCCTTGGACTAATTCGCATTTATCTTTCATGCTCATAGTCACCGAAAATACACCACCGCCAAGTTCATTTAACAGTTACGGTGTATTTGTTCCTTTTGCAAAATGCTAGTCACGGTTGGCAGTTGGCGCACGAAATGTGGAGCAGTGGTGGCTACAGAGTTTAATGGGAACGCACTGTCGGGTTATGAGTGGCCTATTAACCGCGAATGTGAACATAAACATTCTGATAGACCTGGATTGTCTGGAAAGACGAATAAAATTACGAGTTCAATTTAAAGCTTTGTATGGTGAAGCCAAATGACTTCATTAACTGGGCGCCATATCTCCATCCCGAATTTGTAGTACAATATAATTCGTTCAGAAGCTAAAGTAAAGAGGAATTTATATTAATTCTAAGAGAAACGCGCGGTATCAAATTATTCCCTTAATTTATGCCAGGTTAAAAGCACTGAGAAAATGAAATGCTGTAAGCTTGTGATAGGATTATGCTCTATTAATATCTTACTCAGAACTGGAACCGCTGTTCTAACAATAGGCTACAAATGAGGCGGGGTTCACTTAATTCAGGCGCAGTCTAACCTTTCCTCATCACATCATTAGATATTCTATTCACTTCATGTGCATGTCCGCACGTAGATTCGATTAGTGTGTCCCATTTTTCTCGCGACATTCAACACTGGGTCGTAGCAAACAACAGTCTCTTGGCCAGTGTTACCAGAGAAACGTTGCCCAAATAGGTTTCCTCTCCAACATGGATATAGCTTTGAAAGCAATGCTTTGTTCCATTGTTCTAAACCGGGTTCATCGCACTCTCGCGGAGGTAAACTCTCAAAGCAATCAAGCAGAGAGCTTGGAGGTGGGCGGCCGTGTCATCGACGTGGAAGCTTCGCATTGGACGACTAACTGTATGCTGTAGCTTATCGCTACATCCCGTGGTAGCGTTTGCTGGCGCAGAGAAGTGAAACCCAGACAATGGTCTAGGCACAAGAGATTATCGCAAGCGGGAAGGCAGTACGCTGAAATTGGTTCGTACGGGATTTTGACGCTATATACGCTTATATACCGTCTGAAACCGTTGGTGAATAAACCTAGATAATCAAACCAGTTGTGACCTTTTCACTATATATATATATATATATATATATATATATATATATATATATATATATATATATATATATATATATATATATATATATATATATATATATATATACATTATACACACACACATGTGAACCTTAAGTGCCAGATTTGCTGGCTTTTGCAAACCCGCTTCAGGAGCAAGCTTTAAGGTTAGAACTCGCTTCTGCGTCCTGCGGAGTGGGGGCAGACATGCATCTTTTTGTTGCAAGTGTCATTATTTGGGTGAGAAAATCTCCCTACACGAGTACAACTAAGGACGCGTTGCTAAGTTCATAGTTTTGAGACATATGGTATCCAGCTCTCTCGAGCGAACACAAAATTGAAAAGACGGTTACTACATTGATCGCGAGATTCTGCGAGAGCGGTTCGGTTATTTATATTTTATCATATTCCCACACAACTAACCACTGTAGTGGCGCCGTCACGCAGCAAAACTGTACCATCTTCCCCTCTGCAAGCCTTCGGCATGCTATAGGGGCTCGCTGTTTGGTATCCTTCCTGTATCGAACTTCCTGCTGCCTAGCGCGTCTCAGCACGTCTATGTAAATCTCTCAGCGTACGTCAAGCGTTTGTCGCCGACATATTTGGTGGAGGTACATGGTACCGTCCCATATCGGCTGACTTCGAAGATACCTTTGAAGCCCATTCTCAACGCGTGCATTCAACACCCGCCCCCAAGACGGGCCGCTGCCAGTTGGCCGAATTCCGGTTAAGGGCCTCGAAGACGGGCCGCCACCTTCGAGGACCTTAACCGGAATTCGGCCAACTGGCAGCATCAGTCAGGACTATGACGTCCACCACGGGTAGGCAGAGAACTCATCTGTCCAGGATTGCCCCGCCATTCGTCCTTCACGCACCTCGGTCACCGCCATCGTTCCACTTTGGCAGGTTCGATGACACTGGAGACTGCTTGGAAAGTTTCGACCATGTGGTTGGCTTCAACAAGCGGGATGGCAAGCGTAAATTACGGAACGTCTACTTCGCAGTGCAGGACTCGGCAAGACGTGGTTAGAGAATCACGAAGCCCCCTTCACCGCCTTGGAGGTTTTTCGTCGAGAGCAGTTAGCAACGTTCAGTAACAGCAAGAGCAGGGAGAAGGTTGAAATCGCCCTGCACTCGAGGCCTAAGCAGTCGGACGAGAGCGTTGCCACGTTCATCGAGGACATACACGACTCTTCAATCGTGCCGACAGTGCCATGTCCGAGGTGCACGACGTCGTGATAGAACTGCCGACGAGCCCATGGGCGTCGCTTGCTGTCCTAGCGGCAAAGAAAGACGGAGGTCTACAGTTCTCTGTCGATTGCAGACCTTTAAAGAAAGTCATCAAAAAAGACTAATACTAAGCCGCACATTGATGACCGGCTGTGCCGCTCCACATACTTCTTTCTCTTCGCTAGACTTAGGCAATGGCTACTGGCAAATCGAGGCGGACGAATGCGACCTGGAGAAGACTGCTTTTACTACCCCGAATAGATTGTTCGAATTCTGGGAGCTCCTTTCGCGCCGACGCACAGCTCCTGCAACCTTCTTACGAATGATGGGCACCGTGCTTGTTGATCAGAAATGGCAGTCCTGCTCGTGTACCTGCAGGATGTTTTCATTTTCTACGACACGTTCGAAGAGCACCTGCGGCGCCTCTGCGCTGTTTCCGAAGCAATTCGTTCAGCCAGTCTTTACCTCAAGCTCAAAAAGAGTCACTTCGTTTTCCAAGAGTTGAATTTTCTGGTTGCATGGTGAGCACTAAGGGATTCAGCCCTTATCTCGATGAGAAAGCCGCAGTCACTGCTTTTACTGTCTCTACCGATAAGCGAAGTATGCGCCGCTTTCTAAGTCTCTCAGCCTATTATCGGCGTTTTCTGCAGAATTTCTCCCTTATAGCTGAGCCCCTAACCCACCTCACGAAACGTGCAGAACCAACCTTCTGGGGACAAGAGCAACAACAGGCCTTCGAAGACCTCCGAGCTCGTCTTTAAAGGACGCCCATACTTGGACACTTCGACGCCACTGATCTACACACATATGCAAGCAACGTTGGCCTCGGTGCGGTCCTTGAGCACTGGCCTTGGTGATGGTCCTTGCCACGATCCGAAGGGAACTATTACACCGAGGAAAAAAGTTCCGGGCAATTATGTGAGCAATGACGAAATTTCGCCTGTATTCGTATGGCCGCCCTTTCCGGTAGTCAGTGACCAGCGCCCGCTGTGTGGAACGGCGAACCTCAAAGATCCGTCGGTACAGGAGCCTTCAGCTGCCTGAATGCGATAGCACCAAGGTGTAGAAATCAGGAAGGAAGCGCAATGACGCAGACTGTCTGTCTCGTGCTCCTATTCAGGACAATCGACCTGACCCCAAGGAATATTTTGTTTTAGAGCCCCGCTCTTAAGTGCCCGTTCCTAGGTTGAGCTGCATCGCCGTTGCCGTCACTTTCGCCGCCGCCGGTGTAACTAAGCGAACGAGAGTGCCGTCGTACGCACATAGATGCCGCCAGAGAGTTGCTCGACGCGCGAACCGTCGTCCGTCTCCGCTGCATTGGAGGAGGGTAAGGTGGCTAGGGCAAGGGAGGTCTCACTGAGGCGGGACGCGCTTACAGGCACCCACGTGCTGCTTCCTCGCAGTCGCGCCATGTTCCGCTCCATTGGCGGGCGGGTCCCGTGAAATGTGATGCACGTGACTGATTGTCCGCGTCGGCTACGCAACGTATCTGTAGCTGTCCGCTTATAAAATAAAATACAAAATAGTCTGAGCCAGTTTTTTCTGGATAATGACCGGCGCAACAGGTGGAAATGCTTCGTGTGCCACTGCTGCTGAGCCAGCTGCCCGAGCAGGGGCTCAGCGCCACCGATGCCAGATACCTGAGGAGCGCGCCGCCGCCGAGAGCACCAAAGAGTGCGCGGTGCAGAAGCACAAGGTCGTCGCCACCGCCAAGCGGACTGCCTTCAGCGCCGCCGAAGCAGACATAGCGGAGCTCTAATTTCGCAATACGGAGTATCGTAATGATTTTTAAAATTTTTCCTGTTGCTATCCAATCGTTCATTATTAGTGAACACCAAACAGATAACACTGAACCACGGCCCCTCATTGAGTCTATTGATGGAAGAGCTCACGAGTCTTCTCGTGCGGACTGTCGTCGTTCTGTTTACGACACGGCGCTCTGTATAAAGAAAACTACGGCGCTAGAGAAGTTGTCCATCTCGTCGTTGCAGGTATGGCTTTTGCGACGAAGTCCTGCACGCGTGCCATGATTACCCATTTATCGGTCATTGGTCACCTAGGATTTTCTCTAGCGTTGGCACTGATACGAAAAAACTACTGGTGAGCGCGGTGTGCTGCAGCTGTGAAGCGTTAAGTCCGACTTGCCTAGATTGCCAACGTCGCACGACGCCGTCGACTAAGTCAGCTGGACGGCTGCGGTATACTGATCAGCCACAAGTCCCGTTCCACGAAGTCGGGATGTGCTTACTCGTTTCATTTCGGGAGTCCTCACTGGGCAACCATTAGATTTTGGCCCCACCGATCATTTTAGCCAATACTGTGACACCAAGGTCCTTGCCCGCCATAGCGCTTTTAAAACTGCAGCCTTCTTTATTCAAAACGTTGTCGTTGGTTACGGTGCACGCAGAATCATTTCAACTGACACGGGAACACCGTCAACCTCAGCACTTACGGAGGAGGTTATGCGACTGAGCGGCACAAGTCACCGCTAAACTACTGTTTAGTACCATAAATGAACGGACTTACTGAATGGTTAAACAAGACGATCGCTGAGATGATTTCAGTGTATCTGGACGCGGACAATGAAAACTGGGAACCAGTAGTTCCATCGTAGCCTTTAATATACTCTGCGATCCAAGAAACGACAGGCGTTAGTTCGTTTTGTTTAGTGCTTGGTCACGAAACCATAACCATGCTGGACGCAGCATTGATTCCATATCGTGCAAACTACTCTGTTGCGGGTGCTGAAAGATTGGTTAGTCATGCCGAAGCCGCAAGCCAACTCGCTCGACAGCGAATCCGGCACCAGTAAGAAAACGACGCTTGCTGCTATAACCTCCGCTACAGAGATGCGAATCAGCAGCCCGGCGAACAAGTCTGGGTTGGAGCCCAAATGGCATGCGAGGGCGCTTTGAATAGCCTCTTCTTCGATACTTCCGCTAATAGGAGGTGCTCCGCCAACTCAGCGAGGAGAACAACGAAGTTCTTCCCCTGAGGCACAGTTCATCTAGACGGCCGACCTCCGAAGTTGTCCACCTCGCCAGGATAAAGCTGTACCACGCCCGCTAGGTGCTCATGCATGTGTACACCGGGTGTCAGACACATGAAACATCTCTTCTCTCTCTGCTCCTCATTGCTCGGACTCCAACTGAGGCACCAAGTCGGTGCCCTTAAGAAGGCCGGAGTAATGCAGCAGTACACACCGCTCTGGCACAGTCACGCAGGCGGACTGTATTATCTTGCACATTGCAAGGCTTGGCCATGCTAGGGGCTGGCGGTTTTGTCTTCCTCTCTCGAAGCTACCTGGCGTGACCCAGTACGTCTAAGTAAATCTCCCTGCGTACTCCAGCCGTTTGTCGCTTAAAATACGTAGAGGCAGAGGATCTGAGAGCGACTTCATATCAGTATAGTTCTAGATCATTTTTTTAGGTTTTTGAAATATGCTCTTTTCTCGACTAGCTCTCCTTTCCAGTCCACCCTTCTAGCCGCGTGCCACTACTGACCACCCTTTCATCGGGCCGCACGTTTCGCAACTGATGCCACGCAGATTGACCATGCTACATCCTTCCGCTCTCGCCATGCCCTACTCCTTCCATGGTGATCCTCTTTTCACGGTACTTATCCTCCACTCGCACCTTATGCTCTCGGCACACGTTCCTTCATCGCAGTAACCACCCTCCGGTCGCCTATTCCTGCGCTGTCGCCATACCCTCATCCTCCTTCATATTTCAAAAGAATTGAATAACGCCTAAAAAGGTTGTGGTTAAAAGATGTAAATGACGTAATCTCTTTGGTCGGCATTACTCCTTTTCTTTGACATATGAATCTAGTACCCGACCGGACGAGATTGTTTAAAACCTAAGATTTCACCCGCTTCCTTCTTCCTAGGTACCTGCGTTCTGGCTGGTTTATGTGGCATCGACCCATTAGTTCTGCCTTCTTGCACTCTCTCCGTACCCTACTCCGTCCATGGTCTCCACTTTCCGGATTGTTCTGGTGGTAACTGTCTCCGGATTCCGCATTCTTCTGCTCACGCCATAGTCTAATGGTTCCCCAGTAAACACCCTCTTAGTGGCTCTCATGGACACGCACCTACCGGTTACGCCGAGGCTGCTACTACTACACGAAACCCATGAGTAGGCGTTTCAAAGCTGTCGCTGTAAAAAAGCATCATACTGACGATATCAAAAGCGATAACTTCGCCGTAAACAATGAAATCTCCGCTAGCGGCAGCATTCGTCCAGAAAGAGCTCCGGATTCCCAATGCACACTGCCGTGCACATTAAACCTGCGAGAGTAAAAAACCTCTTTTCCTGTAAAAACTCAAAGAATGAGCCTGCTTAAACTACACTGTGGTTGAAGATTACAAACGCTTTTATTGCGGCACTGCCTAATTTTTGGCGTTCTATTACTGCACCGAAGGATTAATATTTTTTTGCGCTAGCTTACATAGCTTAGGCACAAATACAGAGCAAACACACAAGTGTTTTGAAACCTCCTTGATAAAAACTGTATTAATGCGGAAAACAACGTGAAAGTCTTCAGAAGCACAAAAAACAATCCCACTAACTTCGTATAAACGACAATACACTGGACATCAAGAAAACAGCACAACACACATAGACAAAGAGAGCTACACCTAGAAGCTGGCCTGTTTATCTTGTACCAAACACAAAGAAGCATAAAGAGCAGGCAGATTTATTTAGGAGGTATCTTTTTCGCAATGAAAATAAACTGATTTCGGACCCCACGCGCGAGTTCTACTCACTTATGCGAACAACAGAGGCCTTTCTGTTTTTTATACTTTCCTTTGCGGCTTTCAACGTGTTCAGTCGAATGGAGCGTGCCGCCTAATTAATTCCTCGTAGGGGCGTTCGAAAAGCCATATTATCGAAACGCCACTTTCTGATGTCATCCCCAGGCATCGCAAACTTTTTAATCTCAAGGGCTTAAGCTGCGTGCCTAGTTAAATAATTAGAGCCCAGAAAAATCTTTTCCACCTATACGCATAGAGAATTCATTTTGTGAAATACTGCATGCACATTCGAAGTCTCTCAAGAATTTAATCTTTTGAGCCACGCTTCAGGCAGGCGCTGATTTCACAGCGGAAACTGTTTATTATGGAATATACGCGTTTCTGTTCTCTCTTTTATGCTCCTCAGACCTCGACGCAATAGTACCTTCTATCAGCCCATGAGCGGCGTCTCCTGCGCTTAATATGCTCACTAAACCAACCATAGTGTTCAAACGAAATTCACAGCGTACCTCATCATTACATGAATTTGAGGAGTGCATACAGCGTCACTCACTCCTAGTCACTTTTGGCCTATATATTTCTCGCTAGCGTGCAGCTCCGCCTGATGCTATTGTGCACAGAATGTAATGCTTTTTTTTTAGGAACTCCGATTTTGCTACCTGTTTTTGATCCGCACCCACAAATTCGTTTTGCGTTTACGGCCACTTGAATTTCAAGGAAACAATGGCTTTGTGTGTACAGGAACGTATTAGGCAGTGGACGCAGCTTGTATTCAGTTTTCGGCAGTCATTTATTTTCTTATCCTGTTGTTGCCGCCTTATTCACTCACGTGAGCACTAAGCAGAAATGGAATGAAAAAATTTTACTTTGCATTTGTAGCCGGCATTAGTGCTTCTTATAGTGTTTTTTTAACGGTGTTGAATGTTCTCTATTTCGTATTAAGAAAGAAACAAGACGCTTATAGCTTACCGGTAAAGTACCATCAGTACGTTCCAATGACGGAGAACCCCGAAAAAAAATGGAGAGACTAAATGATGCTTCATTGACAAAGTATATAGTGTGTTTCTGTAGCTGATCCTCTGTCAACGGTAAAAGAATAGTTCGTTCCCAGGAAGAAAAAAAAAATTAAGATAGAGCCTAACATTTTGAATTCCTCTCAGCTTCGTCAAAGCATGCTATTTTGAATGACATAAAATCAATTTTCTCTAATTTGCTAGTCACAGCGCTCTGTTTAGCTTAATAAACAAGCACATAAAGCACAAACGCTGAACTAGGCCTAAGCCATAATTCCTGGTCGCCAATTTTTCCGCACAGTCATGCATTCTGTTGAACTGTAGCGGTGAATAATATGGGGGTAAGAATTATATAGGGTATTTCACCTAAGATGATCTACAACCGCTTTGGTGGCTCGGTGGTAATGGCGCTCGGCTGTTGACCCGAATGCCGCGGTTTCGATCCCCTCCGCGGCTGCCGCATTTCGATGGAGGCGGAATACTTAAGTCCTGTGTACTGTACAATGTTAGTGCACGTTAAAGCACCGCATGGGGCCGAAATTATTCGCAACCCTCGGCTACAGCTTTCCTCTAGTCAGAGCCACTTTAGGGCGTTAAGCACCATAAATCCAAAACCAAACTAAGGTGGTCTGCAATTTTTAAATATAGGCTTTTTCAGTTAAAGCACAGTGACTACTGCTCTCGGTTTTCACCAAAGAGTTACATGCCGCACAACTTCCAGGGTAATAATAGATTTCGTGGTCTATGTGTACTTTTTCTGGAGTCGTGTTCTACGACGCCTAACGCTTGGCGCAGGTGTTTATCGTGCCATAAAACATTGTAATATCATGTGTCCGGAACATACCATTTATAAAAAGTAAATGCCAACATCAGCCCCATCAGTCCGCTTTAATGTAAGACGCAGTTGTTGGGATTTCAATTTACGACAATTAAGAAGCACCGCAGCATTGTAAAGGTGAAAGCACCTCCGTTTTTATCATTCACGGTTTATAGTTGTTTTCGTTCCTTACCGTGTTTATTTAATGCTTACACCTGTGCGACGATAGCATGCAGGTTAAGAGGAAGGATACGGGCCTGCAGAATTATCGCTTAGTGAAGATAAGATATAGTTGTATTTGTCTCAAATCAGACTAAATGATCGCCTTCCTTCTTTTTAACTTTTTTTACGCTTTTTTTTGTGTCCGTGCAGCTGTTTAGCAATCGAAGAAAACGTTTTTCATTTAGCGTTATATTTGCGACGCGATAAACATGCATGAAGCGAATAAAAGTTTTGTTTGGTTTGTGGTGGTTTAACGTCCCGAAGCGAGTCAGGCTATGAGGGATGCCGTAGTGACCGGCTCCGGAAATTTCGACCAACTGCGATTCTTTTTAACTTGATCTGAGATCGCTTAGTACACGGGCTTCTAGAATTTCGTCTCCATCGAGATTCGACCAACCCTTCGGGAATCGAACCCGCGTCTTTCGGGCCAGCAGCCGAAAGCCATAACCACTGAGCCACCACGACGGCCGAAGCAAATAAAAGAAGTGCTTGATTCTGGAGCGCAAAGTGTTAAAAGCTAGCTAGTCTATATTAGCGCGGTAATGAGATGGCGCACGTTAGTAAGAATAGCTGTTAAATTTAGTTCAGTGCAGAGATCTCAGCACCATGGTGTTCAGATTAGAAGAGCAAAATGTACAGCGCTCACCCAGATTTCGACATTATGTTGTTAATGGGCTTCGTCTGTGAAGGTAGCATTGTCTTAGACACAAAGAAATTATGGAATAGCTAATGGCGACAAGAGAACGAAAGCTAAGAAGCGACATTTTGGGTCCTCGTCGACGCGTATATGCTATTACAAATATTTGTTCTGAATTTATGAATGTTTTCTTTTGTTCATGAGAAGTACATTGACTGCGTCGCTATTGAAGAAAGGGGGTTCTAAATATTACGCCTGGGAATAAGTCGAGTGAGGCAGCACACTCAAAAGAGCTGGAGGAAGAAATGTGCTTGTCATCAGGACACGTCGCCGTATTTGGCTATTATTTCCGCTCCACTTCTATGGCATTATTTATGGCTTTCAGTCCGCTACCCACGCTGGTCCCAAAAAGAGGAAAAAGAATGCCCTTGGCATACGCTGTAATCGAGATGGTTCATTTTTTAACGGAACTGACTAAGCTTGTAATTTCAAGGACCCGGCTTCAGCCCCCGATCTAATCTCACACTTACAACAATGCTCCGTCCGTAAAAAGTCCTTTCTGTTTCCACTGTCCTCTGCCTCCTTTTCGTCACTTAAGCGGCAAGCTAAAGTTCTGCTGATCAGTTAAAAGTTTTCTCCTGTTTGCTTTGGACAAATTTAGGTCGATTACCGGGCCAAGCACGCTATTTCAAGACTAAGCCCAACCAAAAGTAAACATCCTCCAACGACATGCTCTGGGAGACACGGGTGAAGCAAAACAAACCTGCGGTTTTTTTATAGGTTGCTTGTGATAGCAGGTAGTTGTTGTGCCCTTTATTTCTTTTTCTTTTGCGTCACGAAACCACAATAACCCCTTCAATGTAGGTGCTGCATAGATAGCGAAAATACGGGCATCAAACACGGCTATCGGGTTATGCTTGTTAATAATGGTCGCGTAGAATGTTGAGATGCGAAAAAAGTGAAAGCCGCAGAATGAAAATAACCGATAGAATCCTCGTCCAATGAAAGTTCTTCACGAGAGACCACCCGAGTCGACGTTTCGATTGCATGATCCCAGATCGGCTCTTCTTGCCGGTGCGTGGCGCCCTAGTTCACATCGATAACTTTTTCTTCCGCCAGAAGTGCAGCGCAAAATTTTTTTGTAACGAACTGATATGACGCTAGCTGTCTAGCTGTGCCCGTTAACGCTAAAAAATGTGCTCTATAAGGAAAATGTCACCAAAAAATTGCTGCTGCTACCAAAATAGCCGATGGACCATCACTCACGCACGTGCCCAAAGTTTTCACTGCTATCAAAGACGATTTACTTTTTTGCTAGAGGGGACGCCGGCAGCCCACTGCTTTCATTTGCGGCCACCCACATCGCGGAAAAGGCCAGGCAGCTGCGCCTGGCGGACAATCGTTGTTGAGTTGCACGCGCTCTCGCTCGGAAGGTTTGCACTTCATCCACACGGCGTCGCCGAGGCAATCTCGCTTTTCTCGCTTTCTGCGCTGTTCTGTTCGCTTTGTGCACTTTTATCGCCATTTGTGTTGTTGCTGTAGCTCCGATAACCATTGGCCTTGTACTGCCCCGTGATTTCAGAAGACACGAAGCTTAGACCTCATGCCCTAAATGCTTTCCTCCGAAAATAAAACCTAAAGAAGTTTTCTTCGACCCCGATTATATCGCCCCGAAAGCGATACAGAGCCGACGAAAAACACGCGGAAGCATGCTGTCTCACAGTACTCCCATCGGACAGCTCGCACGGTTGGTCTGGAGGACGGTTTTCCGGCCTAAAGATTGCACTGCATGTCGGAAATGTGTGTTTCTTGCATAACACTTTGCTGAATACCGAGGATCTGTTAGTAATCTACAGCGTTATTGTGTGCGGATGCATATATTTTCACGACAGTTTCAGCGGCGACAAACGTTTAACGTGCTGTTTATTTATTATGCCTTTTACAACACACAAACTACGTTGGGAGGCTCTAAATATTTCAAAATGCTGCCTGTTCAGAGAACGTGAGGAATATAGAATAAAGCGTTCATTTGCAGCTTGCGTCAGTATTAGGTTTAACAGATGCTGCAAAGAACACAAACTTACGGGGCTAACTACAATAATACTTAGTTTAATACAAGTGCCATTAAAAATATTGCAGCTACTCACCCTCAGTGTGCACCTAGTAATCACTGCTGGCAAGTTCGCAAAATTATCAACACAAGGATCACGCCATGCAAGTCTGGTACTGCCGCTGCTCTAGCACTGAACGGCCTGCCACCAAGAAAACCCTCACCGCCACCGTAGCCTTTGAATCATTTCACGGATTCAGGGCTGAATGTAATCGTACTAGGCGTCCCGGTATTTGGTTAAAGCCCCCGTTCAAATCTGCTTGCGCTAGTTGGCCTACACCGGAGGCCGCAGTCCAAGGTAGAACAGCCGTATTGAGTCAATGGGGTCTATTGCGCGAGCCGGCAGCTTTGTATCTGACGAAAGGTAATTTCTTCCAAAATTTACAGATTTTTATTTTAAAAACTACCATATACCTTGGTGCAACCTCTTGAGGTGCATTGTACAGCAATGGGGACATGTGTTTCTTGTTGATCAATAATTACACGGGACTTTACCTTAAATTACCATATATACTGTTCATTTTTCTTTTTTAGGAGCAAGGTTATACTGAAGAATTGACGGCCATCAGTATCAAAAGTGAGGCCTGTTTTTAAGTTTTTTTTTAGCCAGCAATGCGGTACTAAATATCGAACGTCAAAACTAGCCATATAAAAGCTCGTTGAATTGGCTATCCCGCATTGCATAAATATAAAATGGCGTCTCTCGCATTTCTTACGCATGAAATGCAGGCGCAGTTGGTATATCTGATGGTGTAGAATACGTTCACATGATTCCGGCGATGATACCGTTCGCAGCGAAGCCGGTTTAGGAATAGTATTGCGGCAAAGCCAACTAAAGTTTAACAATCAATCAATCAATCAATCAATCAATCAATCAATCAATCAATCAATCAATCAATCTTTATTTTTCGGTGCTCAGGAACAACCCAAAGGTCTTGGTGCTGGTACACCATTCACACGCACAAAATGTACATTTATTTCACTACAAAGGAAGACACTCAGGGGAGGTAATGCAGCAGTCAAGGCGATAGAAAAAAAAGACACATAAACTAGGCGCGACAGCAAGCATGAAACAAAAAAGAGAGAACAAGGAAACAGCGAGAACAGCGGTAAATGAAAGCAGCTAGAACAGGCAACAGACATATAAATAACTAATAAAACAATAAACAAAGAGAACGAACACAAGAACGACCGATAACAGCTAAGTACAGCATATATCAAAATACAAACAAGAATAAAGCCAATACTAATATGAACGAATAAGAGATCTCTGAAATACAAGCTAGAAATACAATCATACACAATAAGAAATGTAATTAGTGAACGCGTTACAGACAATCAGGCGTGAGTACACAGTATTAAAGAAATAATATTAATGAAAACAAGTACACGTGATGTACAATTAAGGAGAGAAAAAATAATATAATACCGGTGCAAACGCACAAGTGTAGTAAAGACAAAATGCATGAAAGGGGAAGTTATGTATGAGAAAAAGAGTGCTCAAAGTGGAACGTCACGGACATTCAATATAAAGGAAGGGAGAGAATTTTCGAATATATCAAGGTGAGGACAAAGAGAATTAAACAACTTTTGCATTCTGTCCAGAGGGGAGAGGAAGTGCAGGAGCGCAGAAACTTGAAATGGTCTGAATTCCCTTATGCTCTTTCGCGGTACACGCAAAAGGATACGCGCTAGGAGCTGAGGGCATAGAATGTGACCATGAAGAAGTTTATACAAGAAAATTATATCTGCCCTCACGCGACGGCAGCTAAGAGAAGGAAGCTGCAGTGAGTTACCCCGTCTGGGACGAGAGGTGGAAGTTCTGCAAGAAAACCGATGTTGAAATATGCGTAAAAACTTCAGCTGAACTCTGTCGATTTTTTCACAGTTCGATAATAATAATAATAATAATAATAATAATAATAATAATAATAATAATAATAATAATAATAATAATAATAATAATAATAATAATAATAATAATAATAATAATAATAATAATAATTGGTTTTCGGGGAAAGGAAATGGCGCAGTATCTGTCTCATATATCGTTGGACACCTGAACCGCGGCGTAATGGAAGGGTAAAGGAGGGAGTGAAAGAAGAAAGGAAGAGAGAGGTGCCGTAGTGGAGGGCTCCAGAATAATTTCGACCACCTGGGGATCTTTAACGTGCACTGACACTGCACAGCACATGGGCGCCTTAGCGTTTTGCCTCCATAAAAACGCAGCCGCCGCGGGTGGGTTCGAGCCCGGGAACTCCGGATTAGTATAAAGAAGTTTCTAAATACGTATGTTTGACGTTCTATATTTTGGCACACGTTACCGATCAAGAAAATATTAAAACGAGGCTCACCTTCGATATTCATTGCCAAAACTTTCACATTATAGCACAGCTTTCTAAAATTAAAATAAAAAAAGCCGGCACAGAGACTTAAGACTGCTTACGTGTGAGAAGGCTTAAGCCCGCCCGCTCATTTGGTGAACGCAGTCGGAGCGCGCAGCGCCGTGATGTGACCCGGTGTCACTCAGCTGGCAACTCTACCTCTGCATGCATCTACGTATGGGTGCCGCGGCATGACAGCAGCGGCACCCCTTCTGGTTTGAGCGCTAATTTCGCGAAGCTAGTCGCCGCCCTACTGAGGCTGGCGCTCCGATCGCCTTAAGAGTACAACGCCATTGTTAGTGGGTTGATGCCCATATATGCAGAATTGGCGTTTCTATATTTAACATTCATAGATCTGTGGGAGTCCTCATACCACTCCCGACGCTTTGGTGCGGAGGTTAAGCGGTGCGCCCAACTTCTTTGGGATCGAGTGGCAGTTGATGCACTAGTCGAATCGTGCGATGCAGGTACTCCCGAACAACCTCGCGCGTCCAATCATTCTTTTTACCGTAACCTGTTAGGTTGCTAGAGGAAGCCACCGTTTATGGACACCATCGAGTGTCACAACACACTCATACCCACACACGCACACGAATACACACGCGCAGACGCACGCGCACGTGCATAGACAGACCATCGCTTTATCACCGGAAGACGACTTTAATGTTGTGGAAGTAAAAAGAAAACATTAATTTATCTGTAGTATATTGAAAGGTCCAACTTTCTGCCCGCATTATATACCTGCTTGTATAGTCGAAGGCTTATGAAAAGGTTGCTTCAAGTGCACTTTATTTTGGATTTAAATAATAATAATAATAATAATAATAATAATAATAATAATAATAATAATAATAATAATAATAATTGGTTTTGGGGGAAAGGAAATGGTGCAGTATCTGTCTCATATATCGTTGGACACCTGAACCGCGCCGTAAGGGAAGGGATAAAGGAGAGAGTGAAAGAAAGGAATAAAGCGGTGCCGTAGTGGAGGGCTCCGGAATAATTTCAACCACCTGGGGATCTTTGACATCGCACAGCACACGGGCGCCTTAGCGTTTTTCCTCCATAAAAACGCAGCCGCCGCGGTCGGGTTCGAACCCGGGAACTCAGGATCAGTAGTCGAGCGCCGTAACCACTTAGCCACAGCGGCGGGTATTTTGGATTTCCTAATCACACAATCCAACACGGAGTCCTAGGATCGTTATTATTGATCTGACTCATTTATAGCAGCATATACGCCGCTGAGACCCAGCTATATTTCTCATCTGAGGGCACTGAGTGCACGAGTTGAATGAAGCGCACTAATAGATGAAACCAGATGTGCCTTCAAAAATGGGGCTTAGAGAAAATACCTCAAAAATCACTCTCACATAACCGTCCACAACTAGAGCGGACGCGAACCTGAACAGCGGCTTCTTGGTATCCGCCACGTCATGAAGGCTCGCGAACACAGGTTCATTGTTCTGAGGCCCTGCATTATCTAATGAGGTGATGGCCACTCTTCGAGACGTAAGGCCGAAATAAGCTTTGTTGCTGGGATTTCTGTTTCTGACGTTGGAAGCGATATTACTAGGCCGAAATGAGAATGGACGCCAGCAGCCTTTTTGTCCGGCTAAAAATAATCAGCTCCTGGCGGCGCCAGGCAAACGACTCCAGCAGTTCTTTACTTCAAAGGTGGTAAATGATATCTACAGATTCATACGGTATCTATCACGGCCATTAACTTTCTGATACCCTATTGAATAGTTGTGGCAAAGTTCTGCCAATGAGAAGACGCTGCTTCGGCGTCTTTGACACGGGGATATTACTTTATGACCGCTTTAATAAGGCCTAATGCCGACTCTTAGATATCACGCTCTCATGGAGGACACTGAGGCAAATAAAATTATAAAATTGTGAAGGTGTTTACTCGAACCGCACTTCGTCTACCTCTTCTCTGCGCTGCTTGAACTCCTGCCAGTCGGTCTCATTACAGTTACTTCCTCGCCAAAAGAGGAGCCATCCTGGTGACTTACGGGGAGGAAAGCATGGGCGGATCATAATAAGGCTTGAGGCGCTCGACGTGCACAGTTTCGCGCCCCCGGCGACAGTGGTCAGCAGAGGGGGCGCGGCAGCTCAACGATGTAATTCACGGGAGAAGTTTGGTGCGCCACGCGGTAAGGTCCATGATAGCGATCAAGCAGTTTTGTGGCGAGGCCGGGAGTGGAGGAAGGCACCCAGAGCCAAACAAGGGCGCCAGATGGGTATGACGCAGGAGTGTCCGAGGAATCCTGACGGTGCTTCTTATGCCATTGGAGCTGTGTAGTGAAAGAGCGGGCAAGTTGCCAGCATTCTTCGGAGTACAGGCGAGCTTCGGAAAGTGATGTGGTCTCGGAAGGCTCAGAGCGATAGGGAAGGATGGTGTCCATGTTGGATGTAGGCTCCCGGCCATATAAGAGAAAGGAAGGAGAAAACCCCGTCGTTGTCTGCGTAGCCGTATTATACGCGTAAGTGACGAAAGGGAGCACTTGGTCCCAGTTGGAGTAGGCGGTGTCAACGTACATGGCGAGCATGTCACTGAGTGTGCGGTTCAACCGCTCAGTCATGCCGTTGGTCTGGGGGTGATAGGCGCTGGTGCGGCGATGAACTTTTTGGCATTGCTTTAGCACGGCCTCGACGGCGTCCGAGAGAAAAACACGGCCGTGGTCACTTAGAAGTCCTTTAGGGGCGCCGTGACGAAGAACAAGACTGTGTAGAATGAAGTGAGCGACATCTTTTGCGGTAGCAGATTTGAGAGCCGACGTTTCGACGTAACGTGTTAGATGGTCAACGGCCACGATGACCTAGCGATTGTTAGCCGATGTAGTTGGAAGCGGTCCATAAAGATCAATGCCGACGCAGTCAAAGGGACGGCCCGGGCAAGGTAACGGTTGGAAAGGAGCGGCGGTGGGGTGAAGAGGTTTCTTGCGAAGTTGGAAGGCAGTACTGACGTAAGTAGCGGTACATACCTCGCCAGTAATATCGCAGACGAAGGCGAGCATATTTTTTCAGTACACCAACATGGCCGCATTGTGGAGTGGCGTGGAAAGAGGCGCAGGTGGCAGCACGGAGGTGTCGAGGGATCACCAACAGCCACTTCCGCCCGTCGGAGAGGTAGTTACGGCGGTATCGGAGGCCATCACGGACGGCGAAGTGGTGAGCTTGGCGGCGAAAGGTCCAGAACAAAGAATGCGGCGAGGAGTTGTTCAGGAAGGTGAGCATCGAGGTGATCCACGGATCCTTCAGTTGTTTGGAGATCATATCATGGACGTCGAACGGCGAGAAATTGTAAGCACAGACGAGGGCAGAGGCTGAATCGCATCTCATTGAATTCATACAAGCCATCTGGGGTCACGCAAGGGGTTCTCGGCCGGTCAGCGGTAGCCATCGGCACTTGCCAGTAGCCAGAGCGTAAGTCGAGAGATGAAAATACTCCGCTCCCTGCAAGCAATCCAGTGCGTCGTCGATTCGGGGTAGAGGATAAGCATCCTTGCGAGTGGTCTTGTTCAGACGGCGGTAGTCCACACAGAACCTGATTTACCCATCTTTTTTCATCACTAAGACAACAGGAGAGGCCCAAGGGCTGTGAGAGGGCTGTATACTGCCGCGCTGAAGCATGTCGTCAACACTGTCACGGATGAGGCGGTACGGTCGCTGTTTATTCGAATCGTAGGTCGGTAGGCGTTGGCTGGACGGCGGCACGACGGACACACTCACAGGCCTCACTCGAGAATCACAGCTGCACTTCGTCTACCTCTTCTCTGCACTGCTTGAACTCCTGCCAGTCGGTCCGATTACAAAATTGACAACCTCTGCTCTCTTCGATGCCGGGATTAAAGAACAAAACGAACATACCTGGTATATGGCGTAAAAAGTACTGTGTTTCACCTGTAAAGTTGGTTCATTCCCTTTGTATTTATACTTTATTTTTCTCGTAAATAATTCTGGGGAATTCATTCAACAAAAAATCAATTCTGATTGCTTTGTCTAAGGCCATGTGTTGTGCTACAGAACCTTCGTGCGGCAGCATTTATTCGGTTCAGAAGTTCCAGATTGAAAAACTTCTCCTATTTCCCTGAGGTACTGGGCACCAGATATTTTAAGAACCTTCCGCTTAGAAACTTCGGCTGGCATGAACATTCCCATGAATGCGACAAAAAAACTTTTTTTTTAAAGCTGAACTCATATTCTTGCATGCGTCTATTGAGTTGGTATTCTCGTCTTGTAATGAATGCGGAAGTTGATCGGAAATTGCAGTTTTGTATTTTACAAGCGATGAATACGTCAGAACAATTTAAGATGCATATTTCTTCGGCCAACTGAGAATTGAAACAGCTTGGCCTCGCTGACAAACTCAGAAAAAAAAGTGTAGCTTATTAAAGTCGCGGCACCGTGCTCTACGTAATGCATAACCGCAGACAAGACTGTCAGAAGTTCTCAGAACAGGTTTTCTGATGGACGTAGAACTAAAATGCGCCCGTTCAAACGCACAGGTGTTTTTGACATCGCACTTCGGGCGAATCAGGAAAAAGAAGGCGATTTTTGTCCCTTTCATTATGCGCTATGTTCAGACGCGAATGGTGTTTAGTGGGCTTGCTGAAATTTTGATTCTGGGTTCGCTCTTTTATCGCTGACATTTGTCGCATATTTCGGCACCAGTGTTAGTTGCTTTGATTTGGTACTAGGTCCAACGCACGCCTAGTACTTCGTCAGAAGAGGATTTTTGAGCCCTTTTGTTTGGAACGAATTACCTTAGCAGTATGATCATAGCGGAATTCATGTCAGTGGTAGCCCACTAATACTTTTCAGCACTGCTGCTGGTGCCGAATATCTTTCCGTTCTTTGGTTCTTGATAGCATTTCTCGTTGTTCTTGGTTAGCTTCAGTGTATACTTACTTTTTAATGCAGTAATTCTTTGCACATTCAGTATTATCCAACATTATATGCTGCATTCAGCTGTTTGCATGATCCATTGATTGTGCTAAGCTTTATAACTTATCTGGTTCATCACACAGGAAGAAATGCCTTACACCTCGTTTCTACACACTTTAGCGCATTATGAAGGAATTCATTAGCGCTGAGTACACACGCTGCTTGCTATCATCGAGCGTTCTGCACAAACTTTCTGTAATTTATCATGACTCCACGCAAACCCTAACAAGCTGGTAAGGTGATAAGCTTCCTGCCATCGGAGCCTGTTGTGGCTTTGCGCTAAGTATGCGCTCTCGGAAACTGCCTTCCGTAGTCAGAGTCCCCAAACTACACACAGGTCCTTCTGATGGGGTCTCTTTGTTACAATAGACAGACAGCCATTGTTTCCCTCTATTAGACAGATGACGTACGCAGCCGTAGTAGAGGTATTAAGCCGTAATAGAGGTACTGAGCAGCACTAAAACCCTCTGCTAAGCGAGACCAGTGGTTTTATCTACGCAGGAGAAGCATTTTCGGAATCTCGTCTGTTTAGATTTCACTACATTTTTGTGTCCAGCAGTCATGTCGCAACAAGATTTCTGTGAAACTCACGGCTAGACTTTTACGGAAAGCATTCCTGATCAAATCTGTGGCACATGATTACTTATTAGACCACAGAAACCACACGTTCATTCCGCTCATATTTATTTCTCATTCTAAACCTGTTTAGAAGTAGAGAAAAACCCTGCTAACAAGCTTCCGAAACCTCTTTTCTACTTTTCTTTGTTGTTTGTTTGCGGTAGCCCTGGGGCGTAGTATTAACCTCTGGACTCAGTGCGCAAGCCTGGCATGCAAGATATACGAGTCGGTGGCGAGAAACACAATGTAATTGGCATAAATACTTAGGGTGCAGGCGGAGAGTTTTGTTCAGGCATCGGCTGGAGCTATCTACGCACGCTGTATGGAGTTTGAGTTGTTTACCTCTCAAGTTCCTCGTTTTAAACTTTTCCTACTGAAACCTTTCGTAAAGTCTCTCATTCATGGTTGCAGTAGCAACATGGACTGAAATAGCTCTTGCGTCTTTTCTCGCT